>NC_091282.1:527471273-527774773 GCF_032444005.1 Ranitomeya imitator
CCTGAGGGCGGATTTCAGCATCTGAGTCCTCTCCTACTAGTTCAAAGGTGTCTGGAAAACATTCCTCAATGTACAATAGTTTTGGTCCAGAGAGCCACGTTGTGCTTCCTAGTCGACTTGCGTCAACTGCTCTAGTTGCATGATCTGCGGGATTCTGGTCTGTGGGTATGTAATGCCACTGCTGTGGGTGAACTGATCTCCTGATTCGTAGCACTCTGTTATTGACATAAACGTAGAATCGCCGCCTGGTTTCGTTGTGGATATATCCCAGGACTACTTTGCTGTCTGAGTAGAACTTGGCTTGTGTCAGGTCGATATCCATTTCGGATGCGATGAACTCCGCTAACTCAACGGCTAAGACTGCGGCACAAAGCTCTAACCTGGGTATAGTGTGCTCTGGTTGTGGTGCGAGTTTGGCCTTTCCCATGACGAAACCAATGTGGCACTGACATTTGGAGTCTACAGTTTTGAGGTAGGCAACAGCGGCAATTGCTTTGACAGAAGCATCTGCAAATACGTACAGTCTTTGGCTCTGTCTCTCAGTAGATGGCACAGGGGTGTATGGTCTTGGCATATGCAAGTTGGAGAGTGCCGCTGACGAGTTCTTCCACTCTTCCCACTGGATCCTCTTATCAGGTGGCAGAGGTGCATCCCAGTCAGATGTTTCCCTAGTTAAGTCTCTTAGTAGGGCCTTGCCTTGTATAGTAACAGGAGCTGCGAAACCCAAGGGGTCGTACAGACTGTTGATGGTAGACAGGACGCCTCTACGTGTGAAAGGCCTTTCTTCCTGGCTGACCTGAAAGGTGAAAGTGTCTGATTGTAGATTCCAGAGAAGCCCGAGGCTGCGTTGCATTGGTGCGGGGTCTGACCCCAGGTCCAGGTCTCTGAGACCATTACATAGGTCTTGAGAAGGGAACGCTTCCATGAGTTCTTGGCTGTTTGAGGCTATTTTATGAAGCCTAAGGTTCGAGCAGGCGAGCATGTCCTGAGCTCTCCTGAGAAGACTGATGGCAGTCTCATTTGAAGGCATGGCTTTTAGACAGTCGTCGACATAAAAGTCCTTTTCTATGAATTGTCTGACATCTGCTCCGTATTCTGGTTCTCCTTCCTGAGCTGACCTTTTGAGTCCGTAAATGGCGACTGCAGGTGAAGGACTGTTGCCAAAGATGTGCACTCTCATGCGATACTCTGTGACTTCTTTAGTAGGATCATTGTCTCTGTACCAGAAGAATCTTAGGAAGTTCCTGTCTCTCTCTCACAAGGAAACAATGGAACATTTGCTGGATGTCAGCGATGAAGGCAATGGAATCCTTACGGAAGCGCATAAGTACACCCAGTAGTTTGTTATTGAGGTCTGGTCCTGTCAGCAGAACGTCATTCAGGGAGACATCATTAAATTTAGCACTGGAATCAAACACGACTCTGATCTGGCCTGGTTTCTTAGGGTGGTATACTCCGAACATGGGTAGGAACCAGCATTCTTCAGAGTCTTTGAGAGTGGGAGCTAGTTCTGCGTGACGGTTTTCAAAAATCTTTGACATGAAGGAGAAAAGGTGATCTTTCATCTCTGGTTTCTTTTGCAGATTACGAATGAGAGAGGAGAAACGTTGTAATGCCTGATTTCTGTTGTTCGGTAGACGTGGTCTGTGGGTTTTGAAGGGAAGAGGTGCGACCCAGCTGTTGGTCTCATCTTTAACGAGTCCCTTGTCCATTACCTCTAAGAACAACTTGTCCTCTACCGACATTGCCACTTGGTTGTCCTGCTTAGTTCTCTGGAAGACTGTGCCCCCTAACTGATCCTCATAGCTTCCCGACACTATACTGCTGTCGTGAGTAAAGTCTATTAAATGATCAGGTAGTTGGATGCTGTGTGGCAGTTCCCTGACATGGAACTCATTGTTACAAGGTTGAAACAGAGATGGACGTCCTTTCTCCAATGTATTTGTCAGCATGCTTGTTACAGAAGATGGGGCGTGCATGCGTCCCAAGCATACGTTGCCAATTATGACCCATCCTAGGTCTAGCCTTTGGGCATAGGGAGCATTGTGGAGTCCATTGATATGACGTCTCACTTTATGAACCTGCAGGATATCTCTCCCCAACAGCAGAATTATCTGGGCCTGATGGTCGAGTTCTGGTATAAGGTGTGCTATTCGTTTTAAGTGAGCGTGATGGATTGCTACATCTGGTGTAGGGATTTCAGATCTGTTGTCTGGGATCTGGTTACATTCGATGATCGTAGGTAGTGGTAGGCAGAATTGTCCGTCTAAAGACTCGATCTGGTAGTCAGTAGCTTTCCTGCCTGCTGTTGTCACAGTACCTGCACACGTCTTTAAGGAGTAGGGAGTGCTTGGCCCTTTGATGTTGAATAGGTCAAAGAACGTTGATCTAGCCAAGGATCGATTACTTTGGTCATCTAAGATAGCATACAGTCTTACAGCTTGGTCTCTATGGCCCTTCGGGTATACTTTGACGAGGCATATTTTTGAACAGGACCTACTGTCTATTGTCCCTTTGCAGACCTCGGTGCATTGTGAAGTGATCTCTGGCGTAGCTGTATCAGTGTTCCTTTCCTCCCCGCCATGCTCACTGTCAGCTGGTGTGTTTTGTGTACTCCATGGAGCTGGGCCAGGGTGTAGAGCGGTGTTATGATCTGTGGTGCCACATTCTGTGCATTTTACACTGACCTTGCAATCCTTGGCGAGATGAGCTGTGGACGAGCAGCACTTGTAGCAGATACCATTTTCTTTCAGGAAGCTTCTGCGATCTGGCATAGATTTTCCTCTGAAGGCTCTGCATTTCAGGAGAGGATGAGGCTTCTGATAAAGTGGGCACTGCTTGTCAGGGTCCTGCACCTTTGTCTCTGATTGGGAGCAGCCAGCAGACCTGTAATTAGAACCTGGAGAAGAAACATAAGTCTTGTGTACTTCCACAGATGTTCTGCGTGGATTTGCAGGTGGTGATGGTGTGGCATATGGTATTGCAAAGTCAAAGCTGGGATCGTTTCTAATTCTTGCTTGTTGGTGTATGAAGTCTACAAAAACGGAGAAGGGAGGGAATGGAACGCTGTGTTTGTATTTGTACGTGGAACCGTGTGTGAGCCACCTCTCCTGTAGATTGTAGGGCAACTTCTGGACTATAGGGTTAACACCTCTGGCTGTGTCGAGAAATGCAAGTCCCTGTAGGTCGTCCTCGTACTTGGCAACTTGGACTTCCTTTAGTAAGTCGCTTAGCTCTCTAAGTTTCTGGAGACCTTTGTTAGATATTTTAGGAAAGTCATCGATTCTTTTGAACAAGGCTCTTTCTATTACTTCTGCTGAGCCGTAACACTCATCCAGCCTTTTCCAGATCTCTTTGAGGCCAGTCTCAGGGCGGTTTATATAAATGTCTCTGATACTTACTGCATGTTTGACTGACTCTTCTCCCAGGTATTTGACTAACAGGTCTATCTCTTCCCTGTGTTGTAGCCCCAAGTCTCTAATGACATTTTGGAAGGAAGCTTTCCAAGCTCTGTAACCTTCAGCTCGGTCAGTGAATTTCATGAGTCCCTTGGCAACCAGTTCACGTCGTGTGAAGAACTTGGCAAATTCTGTCGTGAACCGGTTGTCAGCAGAGTATATTGGTGATGGGTCGCCCTGATAGTGATGTGAGGTGCGTTCGTACCTGTTACTGTCCTCATGGTGGCGCCAGCCGGTGTCGTATTGCTTCGGCCTGATGTACGGTGCGTCAGCAGGGTGATCCACGTTGGTTACCTGATGAGGGGCAAGGTAGTCATTAGCAGAGTTGTTTTGCCTCACATTTTCGAGTTTGTTTCTGTCCTGAGCCTCGTGACGACTCTCGCTCACTTCGCTGGAGGTGTCGTATTCTGGTTTTGGTACTGGTTCATGGTTATAGTTTGGATCAGGAAGGTCATTAACATACTGAGATGTGCGTTGTGGTGAGTCTTGCAGTGGAAACTCCAGACTCGACGTACTGCCTTGGCTATGGAGCTTGGGATTTTGCGCGGCTTCTAGCGATTCTGCTTCGGCGAGGGCTGCGGCGGCTTCCCTTTTTGCTGCTAGGTTTTCTAAGGCAGCATCCACACGTGCCTTCTCTAACTGCGACCTTCTCTTTTGATCGGCTCTCTCTAAGCGCGACCTTCTCTCTTGATCGGCTCTCTCTTCATCTATGCGTGCTTTTTCTAATTTAAGTTGCATCTCTTGGTCAGCAAAGCTCGCTCGTACTTTGGCAGCTTCAGCATTTGCGCGGGCAATGGCGACAGCGCTGCTGATGGATGTTGTCTTTGAGGAGACGGAAGTAACAGATCTTGTCCTATGCGATTTGTGAGACATGGTGTCTTGGGAAAGTGTTTGGCTGTGCAGAGATTGCTGTAGCTGTATTTAGTCTCTGAGTAGCCGGTGACTTGAATCCCACTAGTTGGATGGCTGCCGTTTCACTGTTCTGTCCTCACTAGCTGAGGCAGGCTCATACGTAGCTATACAGTCAGCTAAACCGCTATACCGGGGTCCAATAAGGAGACTGTGGTTGAGTCTGTGCTTTATTAAACGTAGTGGTATATTGATGCGGTGAAACTGTGAACAATGATATACATAGAATAAGTGCATGGTATAGAACAGATACATACTACACATGAGGTACATTATGCATAACATTTAGGAAGCTAGTAACTGAACTGGGAGTACAACTGGCTAGGCTAGGCTAATATGGAGCAGAAATATCTATAGGAAGCATAAAGACATACCGGCAATGCAATCGCAAGGGGGATGAAGTGAAGCGTCTTTCCTTGAAGGCAGACTGAGGAAAATGAAAGGAAAAATGGAGGGAAATGGAGGCTGAGCTACCATAATGCATTGCAAAGGAGGAGGAGAATCAGACATGGATAATACAAAAACAAGATTGAACTGCCAACATAACTCTGGCCGCTAGAGGGAGCCAAAGCATCACAGATGAATAAAGGCATGAATATATCAATACTGTATACTGAGGAAACTGCAATTATGCAAGCAAATAATCAGGGCAACAATATTAGATGGCGGAGACAGAACAAGCTGGCCTGTAGGTAACTATTTTTACCAGCAAACTGGTGTCAATAGCTTCGCTGACACACTGCAACAAATTAGATGGCGGAGACAGAACATGTGGTGAACACTTTAACCCACCAAGTGCTTCACAGAAGTTTATAATGCAGAGCCGTAAAAATAAAAATAAATATTTTAAATATTTTCCCACAAAAATTATATTTTAGCCCCCAGTTTTTTATTTTCCCAAGGGTAACAGGAGAAATTGGACACCAAAAATTGTTGTCCAATTTGTCCTGAGTACGCTGATACCCCATATGTGGGGGGAACCACCGTTTGGGCACATGGGAGGGCTCGGAAGGGAAGGAGCGCCATTTGGAATGCAGACTTGGATGGAATGGTCTGCAGGCGTCACATTGCGTTTGCAGAGGCCCTAATGTACCTAAACAGTAGAAACCTCCCACAAGTGACACCATTTTGGAAAGTAGACCCCCTAAGGAACTCATCTAGATGTGTTGTGAGAGCATTTGAACCCTCAAGTGTTTCACTACAGTTTATAACGCAGAGCAGTGCAAATAAAAAATAATAATTTTCCACAAAAATTATTTTTTAGCCACCAGTTATGTATTTTTCCAAGGGTATCAGTTGAAATTGGACCCTAAAAGTTGCTGTCCAATTTGTCCTGGAAGGAGCACTGTTTTACTTTTTCAATGCAGAATTGGCTGGAATTGAGATCAGAAGCCATGTCGCGTTTGGAGAGCCCCTGATGTGCCTAAACAGTGGAAACCCCCAATTATAGCTGAAACCCTAATCCAAACACACCCCTAACCCTAATCCCAATGGTAACCCTAACCACACCTCTAACCCTGACACACCCCTAACCCTAATCGCAACCCCATTCCCAACCGTAAATGTAGCCCCAACCCTAATCCTAACTTTAGTCCCAACCCTAACCCTAACTTTAGCCCCAACCCTAACTGTAGTTTTAAGCCTAGCTCCAACACTAACCCTAGCCCTAACCCTAAATCTAGCCCTAACCCTAACCCTAACCCTAGCCCTAACCCTAACCCTAACCCTAGCCGTAACCATAGCCCTAACCCTAACCCTAACCCAACCCTAGACCTAACCCTAGACCTAACCCTAGCCCAAACCCTAACCCTAGCCCTAACCTTAGCTCTAATCCTAACCCTAGCCCTAACCCTAGCCCTAACCCTAGCCCTAACCCTAATGGGAAAATGGAAATAAATAAATTTTTTAAATTTTTTAATTTTTCCCTAACTAAGGGGGTGATGAAGGGGGGTTTGATTTACTTTTATAGCGGGTTTTTTAACGGATTTTTTTGATTGCCAGCCATCACACACTGAAAGACGCTTTTTATTGCAAAAAATATTTTTTGTGTTACCACATTTTGAGAGCTATAATTTTTCCATTTGGGTCCACAGAGTCATGTGAGGTCTTGTTTTTTGCGGGACGAGTTGACGTTTTTTATTGGTATCATTTTCGGGCACGTGATATTTTTTGATCGCTTTTTATTCCGATTTTTGTGAGGCAGATTGACCAAAAACCAGCTATTCAGGAATTTCTTTTGGGGGAGGCGTTTATACCGTTCCGCATTTGGTAAAATTGATAAAGCAGTTTTATTCTTCGGGTCAGTATGATTACAGCGATACCTCATTTATAGTGGCTCAGGTAGTGCAGCTCATCCAGGATGGCACATCAATGCGATATGTGGCAAGAAGGATTGCTGTGTCTGTCAGCGTAGTGTCCAGAGTGTTATGACCTGGTGGTTAGGAGCACCCGGAATGACCTGATAGTTAAACCTCATACAGGACGAGGTCTGGGATGTGGGAGCTCTGCTGACCGCAAGCCCTAATCCTATCACACACACTAAAAATAGCCGTGGAGCGCTCCTGACCAGACCTAGGCGCCTCGTCACAGCCTAAGAACTATCTAGCCCTAGAGATAGAAAATAAAGCCTACCTTGCCTCAGAGAAATTCCCCAAAGGTAAAGGAAGCCCCCCACATATATTGACTGTGAGTAAAGATGAAAGTCACAAACGCAGAAATGAAACAGGTTTCAGCAAAGGGAGGCCAGACTTACTAAATACAAAAAAAACCTGTTTGGGAGAGAAGAACAGACAAATTGCGGCGCCCTAAGTGCGTAAACACAATATTATAGTCTTTAAAGGGTGCACAACTTTATGCACTCACCTGATAAAAGACTAAAATGGCTTTAGATCGTGTATCCTCCAAATTCCCTCTGAGATACTTTTCAATATACAGGGCTTGCAGCTTGCCTCGGGTGGATCCAAGTGAGAGAGCCAGAGTAAGGCTCACACAGGATGAGTAGTTCAAGAAAAGCACATCCAGCCCATGAATGGCAGCGCTTCCCAGGACTCACATTCAAAGATGATATTTCATATTTTTTTATTTCATAACTTAAAATAGAAGAGATACAACGCGTTTCGGATACAGTATATATCCTTCTTCAGGTATCATAAAAACACAGTACAAATCCTACTAGTATAAAATTCAATTACACTTATATATAGTATCACACCTTTTATCCCAGTCTCAGAAACTTGATTTGGGGTGTGGACCAAGTTCAGGAAAACACCCACTGATTGATACAGCCTTGTTAACATTGATGCAAGAAAGAGAGAAAAAAATAAATAAATAAATAAATAAATAAATAAAAAAATATATCAAAGGAAAAAAAAAAAAAAAAACAAGAAGAAGAAAAAAAAAATTACAAGAAAAAAAAAAAAAAACACTTAAAAAAAAAAAAAATCTTTTAAACTCTCTCTATGATATCATTCAATCCATTTGGAAATAATGTTCCCAAACGATATATCCAAAACGTTTCTTTCCTGTTTAAAAGAGCATTCCTGTTTGCAACTCCAGAGGGTATCTGCTCCACTGGAGTTACTTTTATGTTAAAAATTTTATTATGTTTAAGTAGTAGATGCCTTGAGAGACTATGTTTTAGAAAGCCATTTTTTGCTCTATTTCTGTGGCCATTAATGCGGGACCGCACTGTCTGTACAGTGCGTCCCACATACTGCAAACCACAACTGCATGTGATGACATATACAACATGATCACTACTACAGGTGAGTCTTTGTGAGATTTCAAAGACATCACCAGTATTATTGCGTTTAATAGTTTTAGCCCCATGATCTAGGATCCCACAGGTGCAACATTTTTTGGAGTTACATTTAAAAACTCCGGTGCCTTGAAGAACTCCACATAAAGTTTGATCCTTATTTTTATAAATGTTTTTTCTTTTTGGATCCAACTGTTTTTTTAATTTACTGGGGGCCACCAAATTTTTCAAAGTTTTCCCCCTTCTATATGTAATCCCTGGTTTTTCAGGGAGATGTTTTCCCAAGACAGGGTCACGCTTCAAGATGTACCAATATTTAGAAAGCACAGTTCTTATGATTTTATTGCCCCTATTGAATGTTGTCACAAAATTCAATTTCCAGCAATCATCACTTTTTTCCTTACCAGTAGTCAAAGTGTCCCCCTTCCTGGTTTTTCCTTTTAAACATTCTTCCTGTGTTTTTATTTTGTTGTCCCTATATGCACCATTTATCAAATTTTTCGGGTATCTTTTTTCTTTAAATTTTCTTTTTAAAATTTTAGACTGAGCTACATAATCAGATTCTCTCGTACAATTCTTTCTGATGCGATAAAATTGGCTTCCACTTCTTGTAATGTGCACTATTGAAATCTAAAAAGCCATTTGAATCCACTTTTTTGAAGTGGGATTTCGTGATGATTTTTTTACCACTATGGCTGATCTCTAAATCAAGAAATACCATTTTTTCTTTATTAATTTGTGATGTAAAGGTAATCCCCCAGGTGTTATTATTGAGCTCCATTATGAATTGTACCGCTTCCTCCTCTGTCCCCTTCCATATGATAATCAGATCATCTATGAAGCGCTTATAAAGCCTTATTTTGTCATAGAAAACAGGCTTAGAAAGTGACGATGAGGACTCGAATCGCCCCATGAATAAGTTTGCGAAACTTGGCGCGACCCGAGTCCCCATCGCGGTGCCGAGCAACTGTAAGTACAGTACGCCTTCAAAAATGAACACATTGTGTTCAAGAATGAATTTCAGACCCTTTAACAGAAAATCTCTTTGTTCGGGGAGCATCTCTGTCTTTGCTAAATAAAAACCCACTGCATTTACCCCCATTTCGTGATCTATGTTGGAATATAATGAATTAACATCCAATGAGATAAAGGAATAATTATCTTCCCATTCAATATCCCTCAGCTCCTCGATTGTGTGGAATCTCTCAAATATGAAGGAAGAGACTTTACTAGATCTTGTAGAAACAGGTCAATATAATGAGAAAGATGACAAGTTAAAGACCCTATTCCTGATATAATTGGTCTACCAGGTGGTTTTTCACAGTTCTTATGCACTTTTGGTAGATGATAAAATAACGCCATGGTTGGTGCAGGATTTGATAGAAACCTTTTTTCTGTTTTATTGAGAATGTTCCTCTCATAGGCTTCCTTAATCATATGGTGATAGTCCCGAACAAAGGATTGTGTAGGATCTTCTTTTAGAATTTTGTAATATCTCATATCAGACAATATGTTCAAAGCTTCCTCAATATAGTCAGATCTGTTTTGCACAACTACTCCCCCTCCTTTATCAGCTTGCCTTATTACTATATCTGTATTTTGTCTCAAATCATCCAATGCCATTTTCTCTCTTTTAGAGATATTGTTCTCCTTTTTTATCTTGTTTTTTCCAGTTCCATGCTTTTGGATTTTATGTTTATTATTATTATTTTCCCATTTCCTAAATTCTTCAGATACTAATGAAAAAAAGGTATCTATATTTGGTCCTCGGTGTTGATGAGGATTAAATAGAGATTTTGGGTGTACTTCCTTATGGATATATTCCCTTTCTTTGTTTGGATCAGTATTTTTGGGTAATCCCCAATGTCCCCATTTTTTCGTTCAACAAGAAATGCCTTTTAAGAGTGAGTTTACGAGTGTACGCATTTAAATCGAGAAAAAGATCGAATGCATTCATATCTTGTGCAGGGCAGAAATTTAGTCCCCTACTTAAAATTTCCATTTCTGAGGAGGATAAAATATGGGACGATAAATTAAATATTTTAACCAGAGGCGGATTTAGTTGTTTATAAGTTTCAGGGTTCCTTGTTTTTTTACATATTCTCAGATTTCTATTAGATCCCTTTCCTCTTTTTCCTCTTGCTCTACTTTTCTTTTTTTGGATCTTGATATTACAGTTGGTGCGAAGTAATTTGTAATATGATTCTTTTGTATTGGACTGAAAATTTGAGCTGTTTGTGAAGAACTGATTAGTGGTGGTAAAATTATTTCTGAAACACTTGGACGTGCGGGACCTATCTCTAAAAAAGAGATGTTGGATACTACTGAAGATGGTGATGGAGTGGGCGCTTGTAATACTGTGGTGAATGTAGATGGGGATTCTGTATGATCATGGATAGTTAGTTCATTTATACTAAATAGACAGAGGATAGGAAAGGTAACTTTGCGATCAGCACAAAAACCTACAAAAGACCACGCAGAGTGTGCAAAAAAGACCTCCGAACCGACTCACGGTGCGGAGGGGCCACTCTGCATCCCAGAGCTTCCAGCTAGCAAGACAAAATCATGATAACCAGCTGGACAAGAAAACAGTGAACAAATAATGACTATCAGGAACTTAGCTTCTGCAGGAGAAGGCAGGTCACCAGAGAGATCCAGGAGCGAACTGAACCAATGCAAAAACATTGACAGCTGGCATGGAGTAACGATCTGAGAGGAGTTAAATAGAGCAGCCAACCAAAGGACAAACCACGTCACCTGTGTAAGGAACCTCAGAAGCAGCAGCTTCTCTCATAGCCACCAGAGGGAGCCCATAGACAGAACTCGCCGAAGTACCATTCACGACCACAGGAGGGAGTTCGACAACAGAATTCACAACACCAGAGGCTGTGCCTCTTGCTTTCTGCTTGCTCTCTGCATGCTTCCTGGCTGTGAGCATAGGGGGGCGGCGCCAGAACTCTCTGGTTCTTATGGAATCTGGGCTCATCTCTCTAATCTGTTCATGACCAATTACCAAGAGGCCTCTAGTATTTAGGGCAGCTCCACCCTGTGGAACTTGCCTGTGCAATGTCTAAACTCAGTGTCTTGCTTCTGAGCTGAAAGGCCTTGCTCTGTGATTTGCCTTCTCTGGAGGCTTTTCTCCTTGCCTTGATCTTGTCTGTCTGCCATCCAGGAGGCAGAATATCCTGGTCCCTGTGTCTTTGTTCTTGTACCTTGTCTCGTTCCATTACCTTGTCTGAACTTTGTCCTACCTCTATCTCCATGTCTTGTCTGTGGCTTCTTTCCCTGCTGTGCCTTTCCTTGCGTTCTCTCTGTACCACTTCCTACCTCTGCTCCACACTCCTGCGAATCTGCTCCGTTCCACTCTGCTCCTGTTGCTGCAGAAATCTCTTGCTGCAGCTCTACTCCGCATGCCCTGCGGTTCCGCTTTGCTTTACTTCTGCTGCTGCAGAATCTCTTGCTGCTCTACAGCTCTTATCTGCAGCCTTGCGGTTCTCCTCCTTTGTGAACAGGTCCCAACCTGTTTCTTCATACTTCTTTCCTTCCTGCTTGTATCCGTACCTGCACCTCCAGTGTGAACAGGTCCCAACCTGTTCTTTCAAACTTCATTCTTTCCTGCTTGTATCCGTACCTGCACCTCCAGTGTGAACAGGTCCCAACCTGTTCCTTCATACTTCGTTCCTTCCTGCTTTCATCAATACCTGCACTTCCTGTGTGAACAGGTCCCAACCTGTTCCTCCATACTACATTCCTTCATGCTTGTATCAGTGCTAGCATCCGCTGTGTGAACAGGTCTCTACCTGTTCCATCATGCACCACACCAGCCTGCCCTGTGTCTCAGCCATGCCGGCCTGCCCTGTGTCTCAGCCGTGCCTGCCTGCCCTGTGTCTCAGCCATGCCTGCTTGCCTACTCGTCCGAGTTTCAGCCGTGCTCATCTGCCAGTCGTGCCTGTCGTCCCGCATCTGTCCTAGTGTTCCTGTTTCCCAAGTGGGATTAGCAGCCACAGCCAGACATCGTCCTGGAGTGGCATCTGGCAGCTGCCTGCCGCACAAGCCTGACCTCACCATCAGAGGCTCCAGTGAAAACCAAGGCAGCTGTCCTATTCACGCCCCTTCCAGGGTAGTCTGGTTTGTGGCACAGTGGGGCCACA
The DNA here is from genome assembly GCF_032444005.1 of Ranitomeya imitator. Taxonomy (NCBI): domain Eukaryota; kingdom Metazoa; phylum Chordata; class Amphibia; order Anura; family Dendrobatidae; genus Ranitomeya; species Ranitomeya imitator. Next base: position 527,483,549 of record NC_091282.1, read on the forward strand.
ACCCCCAGGCTCACACCCACCAGTCAGGGCATAAGCATGACAGTGCTCTTCACAGATGAAAGCAGGTTCACACTGAGCACATGTGACAGACGTGACAGAGTCTGGAGATGCCGTGGAGAGCGAACTGCTGCCTGCAACATCCTTCAGCATGACCGGTTTGGCAGTGGGTCAGTAATGGTGTGGGGTGGCATTTCTTTGGTGGACCGCACAGCCCTCCATTTGTTCACCAGAGGTAGCCTGACTGCCATTAGGTACCGAGATGAGATCCTCATACCCCTTGTGAGACCATATGCTGGTGTGGTTGGACCTGGGTTCCTCCTAATGTAGGACAATGCCAGAGCTCATGTGGCTGGAGTGTGTCAGCAGTTCCTGCAAGATGAAGGCATTGACTGGCCCACCCGTTCCCCAGACCTGAATCTGACTTAACACACCTGGGACATTATGTCTCGCACCATCCACCAACGTCACATTGCACCACAGACTGTCCAGGAGTTGGCAGATGCTTTAGTCCAGGTCTGGGAGGAGATCCCTCAGGAGACCATCCGCCGCCTCATGAGGAGCATGCCCAGGCATTGTAGGGAGATCATACAGGCATGTGGAGGCCACACACACTACTAAGCATCATTTCCTTGTCTTGAGGCATTTCCACTGAAGTTGGATCAGCCTGTAACTTCATTTTCCACTTTGATTTTGCGCATCATTCCAACTCCAGACCTCCGTGGAATATTAGTTGTGATTTACATTGATAATTTTTAGGTTTTATTGTTCTCAACACATTCCACTATGTAATGAATAAAGATTTACAACTGGAATATTTCATTCAGTGATATCTAGGATGTGGGATTTTAGTATTCCTTTTATTTTTTTGAGCAGTGTATATTAAATTGCTTTATTTGAAGATATAAGTAAATTCCTTAAGCCTCCTCCAAGTTGGCACCTCCTGCGCAGTAACAGCTATCGGCAATAGATGCTACTGTGCAGGCGCCAGTGGCGCCATGTTTGAGGAGGCAATCATTTTTTTAAACAGATTAGACAACCACAAGACAGATTTCATCAAGCAAGGTATCATTTAATCAGTATAACAGTACCAACCTGACAGTGTCTGTAGGTTACTGTGCACAATCATGCTGACAGATTCCCTTTAAAGCACCACTCCAGCGGTTTTTATTTTACCTCAGAAATCTAAGATCTCTGACCCTAGCGTTATCCTTACCAGCCGCCGTTGTCATCTGTTTTCAGAGCTTCCCCGATTTTGTGACTTGCAAGATCACTACAGTGCTTGCCGAGTGAGCTGGAAGTCACAACTCAATGTATGTCTATGAGAGCTAAAGTGAGGGGACAACGAGGCTCTCATAGACTTACACTGAAAGATTATGACTGTTTCATGTGATGTATGGTCAGTCAGAGGGTGCCGTGGGGCTGGAGCTGAAGAAGATCGCTGGTGAGTATAATACAAGGGTCAGGGAGCTTAGATTAGTGGCACCACTTCAGCGCTGAAATAAGAGACACTAGAGTGGCGCTCTATTGCAAAAGACATAACTGACATATTTTTATTCGGCCAATTTGTGACAATAACAAATGTATAAACTATGTTCATCATGTACAATTTTTTATATTTTTGAGCCCTTTAACCTATAGGGGGGTTTTCATGTGGGGTGGGGTGTGGATGGGCGGAAAGCTGTAGTTTTCACTGGTGCTAGTTTTGGGTACATACCACATAGGGTATGTCCAAATGACACTTTTGGGGAGCAGATGCAGTCATTGAAACCACTATGAAAAATACTCAAAAGAACGAACATAAGAATCTATATTAAAAAAACGGTTTGCTGTGCACATGTTCAGGCTTTTGAGCATCTTTTAACCACTTCAGGTTTCTAAAAAACAAGATACTGTTAAAAGGAATGACCAGTCCATTCTTCTGAGGTTTTCCACTTCAAAAACACTCTGTACTTTACAATGCAGGTCAATGGGAAGGCTTGGAAGACGCCCGGAGGCTTTTGCTGAAAAAAAATACAATTGGTTTCCTCATTATTCAATGGACAGAAAAAAACCCCACAGAAAATGACAGTAAAAAAACACTTGATAAAAACAGTGGAAAAACACAAAGAAAAAAAAGCAAAGATGGCCAAATTTATCAGAAAACTGCCCAGTAAATGACTGTAAAGCTGCACAGTTGATTCAGTAAAAAAACGCATTGGTTTTCAGTGTCTTTTGCTTGAAAAACCTGGTGGTTTTACTTTAGTTTAAAATACCTTGGGCGCACACACCCTTTAACCCCTTAATCCCATATGATGTACTATCCCGTCGAGGTAACCTAGGACTTAATTCCCAGTGACGGGATGTACTATCCCGTCGAGGTAACCTAGGACTTAATTCCCAGTGACGGGATAGTACGTCATAGTTGACCTGCCGCACTCATGGGAGGAGCGCGGCCGATCGCCGCCGGGTGTCAGCTGATTATTACAGCTGACATCCGGCACTATGTGCCAGGAGTGGTCACGGACTGCTCCCGGCACATTAACTCCCGGCACACTGCGATCAAACATGATCGCAGTGTTCCGGCGGCATAGGGAAGCATCGCACAGGGAGGGGGCTCCCTGCGTCATTCCCTGAGACCCTCGGAGCAACGCGATGTGATCGCATTGCTCCGAGGGTCTCCTATCTCCTCCTCCCTGCAGGGCCCGGATTCAAAATGGCCACGGGGTGCCTTTCGGATCCTATAGGGAGGTGGCTTTCAAGCGCCTGCTCAGAGCAGGCGCTGGGAAGCCTCCCTGCTGTGCTTGTGTGATCGCTGATCTGACACAGTGCACAGCAAAGTGTCAGATCAGCGATCTGTCACTATAATGTGATGTCCCCCCCTGGGGCAATGTTATAAAGTGAAAAAAATAATATTCACAAGTGTAAAAAAAAAATATATTGTTCCAATAAATATATTTCTTTATGTAAATAATAAAAAAAAATAAAAGTACACATATTTAGTATCGCCGCATCCGTAACGACCCGACCTATAAAACTGTCCCACTAAAAAAAATTATTTTTGTGGAAAAAAAAAGATTTTTTATTTTCACGGCTCTATGTTATAAACTGTAGTGAAACACTTGGGGGTGAAAAGTTCTCACAACACATCTAGATAGGTTCCCTGGGGGTCTAATTTCCAATATGGGGTCACTTGTGGGGTTTTTCTAGTGTTTAGGTACAATATGACGCCTTGACCATTCCATCTAAGTCTGCATTCCAAATGACACTCCTTCCCTGCCGAGCTCTGCCATGCGCCCAAACGGTGGTTCGCCCCCACATATGGAGTATCAGCGTACTCAGGACAAAATGTACAACAACTTTTGGGGTCCAATTTCTCCTGTTACCCTTGATAAAATAAAACAAATTGGAGCTGAATTAAATTTTTTGTGAAAAAGTTAAATGTTCATTTTTTTTTAAACATTACAAAAATTCCTGTGAAACAACTGAAGGGTTAATAAACTTCTTGAATGTGATTTTGAACACCTTAAGATGTTCAGTTTTTAGAATGGTGTCACACTCGGGTATTTTCTATCATACAGACCCCTCAAAGTAACTTCAAATGTGATGTGGTCCCTAAAAAAAAATGGTGTTGTAAAACTGAGAAATTGCTGGTCAACTTTTAACCCTTATAACTCCCTAACTAAAAAAAATTTTGGTTCCAAAATTGTGCTGATGTAAAGTAGACATGTGGGAAATGTTACTTATTAAGTATTTTGTGTGATATATCTCTGTGATTTAAGGGCATAAAAGTTGGAATATTGCGAAATTTTCAAAATTTTCACCAAATTTCCGTTTTTTTTCACAAATAAACGCAGGTAATATCAAATAAATTTTACCTCTATCATGAAGTACAATATGTCACGAGAAAACAATGTCAGAATCATCAGGATCCGTTGAAGCGTTCTAGAGTTAGGCTACTTTCACACTGGCGGTTTTTTAATACGTCGCAATGCGTTGTTTAGGGGAAAAAACGCATCCTGCAAAGTTGTTTGCAGGATGCGTTTTTGCCCCATAGAGTTACATTACCGATGCATTGCGACGTATTGACACACGTCGCAACCGTCTTGCGATGGTTGCGCCATGTTGTGGCGGACCGCTGGGAGCAAAAAACGTTAAATGTAACGTTTTTTGCAGCCGACGGACCGCTTTTTCCGACCGTGCATGCGCGGCCGGAACTCCGCCCCCACCTCCCCGCACCTTACAATGGGGCAGCGGATGCGCCGGAGAAATGCATCCGCTGCCTCCGTTGTGCAGCACAACAAACGCTAGCGTCGGAATCTCGGCCCGATGCAATGTGACGGGCCGAAACCGACGCTAGTGTGAAAGTAGCCTTATAACCTCATTAAGGGACAGTGGTCAGAATTGTAAAAATTGGCCCGGTCATTAACGTTCAAACCACCCTTGGGGTTAAGGGGTTAAAGTGGTTTTCCAAATTTTGGAAATCTATTCCCCAAGTTGGTTGTTTGAAACAGTTTTTTACTCACTTCTCCCTAGGTCAGCTATTGTCTTTAGTGCTGATGTCACATCACGCTGACAGCGCTGTAAGCAATCTAGGAGCTCAGCAGCTAACTGATTTGCTACAGCGCTGTTGACGTGATGTCAGAGATGCAGACAATTATAAACACCAACGCAACGGCAGTTTGTATTTTTTATAACAAAAAGGAGGTATCCGATATCAAGAGGATGTGAACAGCCAGACAGAGCTCTAATTTCCTGCTGATGTCTAATTTGTCAAAAGGCAGGTCCATGGCAATCCAGTCAAAAGGGACCTCTATAATAGGTAACGGAACTAGGGGACTGCGGGAGTGGGATACGGAAGCAGTTAGTTGACAGAAAGGGCAGGATCGACAGAAATTAACAATGTTCCTGTGACACCCAGGCCAGTAGAAATTTGATTGACTCACTCTTGGGTTTTATCTATGCCTAGATGTCCCCCCACCCTCCCAAGACATGAGCATGGGCCATATCTAGTACCTTATGTCTATATGGTCCTGGGACTAACAGCTGCTCTAATACTTCCCCTCGTTGTTTAGAGACCCAACAGAGCAACTCCTCATTAACTGCAAAGTAGGGGAACCTGGTGTTGGCTCTTGGGCAACCCCATTTATCACAGACACCTTTTTAAATGCCCTTTTATGGTATGATCCCACATTTGAGCAGTCTGAAAATTTCTCACAGAAACACTTAGTTCAGGAATTTTAGTCTCTCTGGTCACAGTCTCGTCCTCGTCACCAGCCAGGATATACAAGGGGGACTCATCCACCTCCGACTGCGATGGGGTTTCACCAGGATTGAGCTGGCTCCTGTCTACATCACTTGGTATCCCCGCCTTTCCCCACAAGTTCCAGAACAGGTTGAAGTCACCCCTGATTATCATTGGGTGTAGCAAACATTTTACTGCTCCGACCTCATGGGATTCTGTACCCTGGCTCGTTTTTATCGACACTCTGGTGCCAAATCGTAATAAGCCTTTTGGGGCTTGCCAGTTAGATAGGGGCCAACACCTCCACCCACTGCTCTGGCAGTAGCTTCTCACGCTCTGCTACCCACTCAAACACAGTCAAAAATGCTTCCATATCATCACTCGGGGTCATTTTTTGTATCGCACATCTTACCACCTTCCAGATGTATGTGTCGTCACCTGGACTTGGGGAAGGGGCTGCCGGCCTTCCAAGTACCGCCTTTGTGAGCAAGTGAACCTGCTGCTGGTGTTGCTGTTGCATCTGCTGTATAACCAGCTAACTGGTTTCTTGTTGCGCCATCTGTTGCTGCTGTAACTGGTGTTGCTGCTGTTGCTGCTGCGCTTGACCAGATGTTTGAGCAGGTCCTTCATTTTGCCTGATGTCGTACACTGGCTTGTGGCCTCCTTCACCCAGGAGATGGAGTACCTCTTGTAGCCGTCACACGTGTTCGCTCGGAATGCTGCTCGCCTTTCTAACATCACCTGTGGTAGATTGGCTCATTTGGCTGTACACTGAGATAGAGAAGGGAATACTGTAGCTTTAGGAATGTTCTTGGTTTATTTGATGCAGCATAAACCAAGGTGAAGCATAAAGTAAACACGGCCATCTGGGAAAAACAGCGAAACAAAACTGTAATACCCGCTCAGGGTTCCCAAGACCCACGGTTCAGGTATCAGCAAATCACATACACTTCTCTGGAGTGTTCCTCTCCACACACTGAACAACTACTGCCTCTGAAGGTATTACTATATCACCAGAACCAAAGTTTGAGTATTTGAGGAAGATTTGGAGAGATTCTGCTCTGTTTCTGCTCCACAAAATAAGTGTTAACAAACATTAATTTACACTAAGTTTTTGGAGAAGAAACTGAGCAAAATCTTGCCAAATTCTCCCCATAATCTCAAAACTCTTAAGTTTTAAGGATTTTTAAGTCTTAACATAAAAGCACATTTAGGAACCACCATTAGAACATTAATAAATCACCAAGTTTAGCCAGTATGTCTTTAAAGGGAACCTGTCGCCAGGAAGAACGCTGTTAACCTGCAGATATGAGGGTAATCTTCAGGTTAACAGTGCTATCATGCTGTCTGGTGCCTGCATGCAGTCGAATACAGCGTGGATAAAATTATCTTTATTTCCCCCCCGGCAGCATTTAGTATTCAGTCCTAGGGGCAGCGCCGGGGCTGGTTCATTCACGGCTCTGTATACATCCACCATGAGTATACAGAGTGGCCGCTGTAATCGCGCACCCGGGCCCTGACTGACATTGGCTCTAAATTGAGGCTGGCTGTCAGTCAGGGCCAGTGGCGTGGTTACAGCAGCTGCTCTGTATAGTCACAGCGACTGATTGGCGACGCCCATATGACTGAATACTGACTCCTGTCGCCCTCCATGGGCGCGGACATACTCAGGATTCCTCTTCGCAACCAGACTTTTTTGAAAACTCTGTTGGAACCAGTTTTGACATACAGTTTTGGATATACGTATTTCCCAGTATACCAGTATAATTTTTCTGCTGAAGGTCTGGACGCGGACTGAAAACATTCAACATTTGTCTCTATGGATGCACATTGAATAAATATCTATCCACGTTAAAGATGCTGCTAATAGCAGCATACTATGCAGCTGCTGGAGCCCGTGAGTCAGGGGGGCCCACCCGTCGCCAGTGGAGCAGCAGTGGGTGACAAGAGGCAGGAGCCAGCTACTACGGCAAAAGCCTGTGCCCATTGCTAAAGAGAAATGAATATTCACTCCTGTCCAGCAGTGAATATTCATTTCTCTTTAGCAGCAAGCGACGGCTTTCAATGCAGCAGCTGGCTCCCGCCTCCTGTCACCCGCTGCTCCACTACATCATAGATGCCAATACAGTTGAAAGCAATAATGGAGGGAAGGGTGTTAGATGATGCTCCCTCCCCATAATTCCCCTCTGCATCTGACACAGCCAGTGTGCGATGACGTCAATTCATCATGTACCATGCTGAGCAAACAACAGTGCACCTGCTGAGACCGGAGCAGAGTCGAGATCAGTGGTGGAATGAGGAGGAGAGGAGAGGTGAGCATTTTTTTTATAAATATATATCAGTGAGTTAGTACTATGGCCATAATACTGTGGAGTTGGCTACATTATATCCTATGGGGGGGTTGCATTATACCCTATGAGGGGGATACATTATATTCTATGGGGGGCTGCATTATACTATATGAGGGGGCTACAGTATATTCTATGTGGGGCTGTATTATACCCTATGAGGAAGCTGCATTATATTCTATGGGTGGGCTGCATTATACTATATAAGGGGGCTACAGTATATTCTATGGGGGGGCTGCATTATACTATATGAGGGGCTTGATTATACCCTATGAGGGAGCTGAATTATACTATATGAAGGGGCTTTCATGATGTCCTTCTCTACTCCTCTCTCATCTCTTCATCCCACAACCGCACCCAAGACTTCTCCTGTGCTTCCCCTATACTCTGGAACTCTCTACCTCAACACATCAGGCTCTCGCCTACCACGAAAACCTTCAAAAGGAACATGAAGACCCATCTTTTCCGACAAGCCTACAACCTGCAGTGATCCTCAGTCTACTGAAACGCCGCATGACCAGCTCTACCCTCTCTTAGTGTATCCTCACCCATCCCCTGCAGACTGTGTGCCCTCGCGGGCAGGGTCCTCTCTCCTCCTGTACTTTTGTGTGCCTTGTTCTACTCATGTTTATTGTACTTGTCTATATTTGCCCCGTTCACATGTAAAGCACCATGGAATAAATGGCGCTATAAAAATGTATAATAATAAAAAATAATAATAAATACATTATAGTCTATGGGGGGCTGCATTATCCCCTATAGTCTTTGGAGAAGGGGCTGCATCTTACTTTGAGGGTCTACATTATAATCTATTGGGGGCTGCATGATACTATATGAAGGGGGCTGCATTATACCCTATGAGGGGACTACATTATATTCTATGGAGGGCTACTTTACACTATATTAGGGGGGCTGCATTATATTCTATAGGAGGGCTACATTATACCCTATGATCAGGCTGCATTATACCCCTTAAGGGGGTTTACCTTATATTTTATATGAGGGGGCTACATTATATTCTATGAGGGGGCCACCCCAACCCCTGCTATATCATTAAGACATATACTACCTTACATTATACCCTGATATTAGCGTGTTTTAACAAACAATTGGTGGTCTTGTATTTATTTCTATGTAGCTACATAGTGGGCCCCAACAATAATTTTCTCTGGTGGGCCCAAGGTGCTCCAGTCTGGCGCTGGTTGCCGACCATTATGTCTTCTAACATGCTCCCCAACAATGAAAAAAATATCATCTTCGGCTCTTTGATGAAGCCTTTACCAGTGCCAGATATGTCTCTGCGGCACCAGCAGCAGTGTGATGATACCAGTAGCATGCTAACCTCATCACGCTGCTTCACGTCGGGGCAGGGGCTGACGAGAGCTCCTCTGCCTCAGTCGAGTGTCAGAGTGTTCAAATGTATTTGCATCTGAATATAGGAAGGAGAGAGGCAACATCTTCCGGAGAGCTCTGCGGGCGTGTTATTAAGGCTCAATCTATTGTCATCTCGACTGGCTCTTCAGCATCGTGCAATCCAGCCAGCATTAGCTTGCCTTCCTCACACGATCAAGCTGTACAGCTGAAGTCAGCAGGGCCAGGGGCAGCACAGAACAAAACATGCCGCCCCTGGCCCTGCTGGTTTCAGCTGTGCAGAGTGATCTTGTGAGCAAGGCAGTCTAATGCTGGTTGGCATGCATGCTGCTGAAGAAAGAGTCGAGGTGACAGTAGATCGAGCAGCCCACTAGAGGGACTGGCCCTTCTGGCCAGTCTGGGCCTGCTTTGAGAATAGGACTCTGCAACCCAGTCTTCAGTGAGGCAGACATGGGCATGTATGGCTGACTCCACATACGGCAATCAGACTAGTTCCCTGGATCAACGCCCTGTCAAGGAATGTAGTGTATATACCCTGTAACATTATATTTTCCAGAAATGTATCCAGTCCTCTCTTAAATTTAAGTAACAAATCACTCATTACAACATCATACGGCAGAGAGTTCCATAGACTCACTGCTCTTACAGTAAAGAATCTGCGCCTGTTATTATGCTTAAACCTTCTTTCCTCCAGATGTAGAGGATGCCCCCTTGTCCCTGTCTCAGGTCTATGATTAAAAAGATCATCAGAAAGGTCTTTGTACTGTCCCCTCACATATATATACATTAAAATAAGATGACCCCTTAGTCTTCGTTTTTCCAAACTAAATAGCCCCAAGTGTAATAACCTATCTTGGTATTGCAGACCCCCCAGTCCTCTAATAACCTTGGTCGCTCTTCTCTGCACCCGCTCTAGTTCAGCTATGTCTTTCTTATACACCGGAGACCAGCACTGTGCACAGTATTCTAAGTGTGGTCGAACTAGTGACTTGTATAGAGGTAAAATTAAGTTCTCCTCATGTGCATCTATGCCTCTTTTAATGCATCCCATTATTTTATTTGCCTTTGTAGCAGCTGCCTGACACTGGCCACTGAATATGAGTTTGTCATCCACCCATACACCCAGGTCTTTTTCATTGACGGTTTTGCCCAGAGTTTTAGAATTAAGCACATAGTTATACATCTTATTACTTCTACCCAAGTGCATGACCTTACATTTATCCCCATTAAAGCTCATTTGCCATTTATCAGCCCAAGCTTCTAGTTTACATAAATCATCCTGTAATATAAAATTGTCCTCCTCTGTATTGATTACCCTGCAGAGTTTAGTGTCATCTGCAAATATTGAAATTCTAATCTGAATGCCCCCTACAAGGTCATTAATAAATATTTTAAAAAGAAGAGGGCCTAATACTGACCCCTGTGGTACCCCACTGCTAACCGCTACCCAGTCCGAGTGTGCTCCATTAATAACCACCCTTTGTTTCCTATCCCTGAGCCAGCTCTCAACCCACTTACACATATTTTCCACTATCCCCATTATTCTCATTTTATGTATCAACCTTTTGTGTGGCACCGTATCAAAAGCTTTTGAAAAGTCCATATACACTACATCTACTGGGTTCCCTTGGTCCAGTCCGGAACTTACCTCTTCATAGAAGCTGATCAAATTAGTCTAACATGAACGGTCCCTAGTAAACCCGTGCTGATACTGGGTCATGAGGTTATTCCTCTTCAGATACTCCAGTATAGTGTCCCTTAGAATGCCCTCCAGGATTTTACCCACAGTAGAGGTTAAGCTTACTGGCCTATAATTACCGAGTTCAGTTTTGCCCCCTTTTTGAATATTGGCACCACATTTGCTATACGCCAGTCCTGTGGTACAGACCCTGTTATTATGGAGTCTTTAAAGATTAAAAATAATGGTCTATCAATGACTGTACTTAATTCCTGCAGTACTCGGGGGTGTATCCCATCCGGGCCCGGAGATTTGTCAATTTTAGTGATTTTTAGACGCCGACGTACTTCCTGCTGGGTTAAGCAGGTGACACTTAATGTGGAATTTTTGTTATCACTGATCATATTGTCTGCCATGGAATTTTCTTTTGTAAATACTGATGAAAAAAAGTCATTTAGCATATTGGCTTTTTCCTCATCCACCATTTCACCCATACTATTTTTAAGGGGACCAACACTATCATTTTTTAGTTTCTTACTATTTACGTAGTTAAAGAATATTTTGGGATTATTTTTACTCTCTCTGGCAATGAGTCTCTCTGTCTCAATCTTAGCTGCCTTGATTTGTTTTTTACAGAATTTATTTAATTTTTTGTATTTATTTAATGTCTCCTCACTACCTACTTCCTTTAATTCTCTAAATGCTTTCTTTTTGTCACTTATTGCGCCCCTTACAGCTCTATTTAGCCATATTGGTTTCCTCCTATTTCTGGTATGTTTATTCCCATACGGTATATACTGTGCACAGGTCCTATCCAGGATGCTAATAAACGTCTCCCATTTTATTTGTGTATTTTTATGTCTCAGGATGTCGTCCCAGTTAATTGCACCAAGATCATCTCTCATCCGTTGGAAATTTGCCCTCCTGAAGTTTAGTGTCCATGTAACCACTCTACTACACATCTTATTAAAGAATACATGAAAACTTATTATTTTGTGATCACTATTCCCCAAGTGACCCCCAACCCTTATATTTGATATGCGGTCTGGCCTGTTGGTTAATATTTGGTCTAGCAAATATTTGGTCTTGTTGGGTCCTGAACCAGTTGTGAAATGGTGTACGTAATACATTTGGCTTTTTTCCAGCTTTTTTCAAAGCTCAAATATTCTATTACTGGCAGTCACCGAGTGGCATAAAATAATGGGTTGGCCAGCATTTTTTTTTTTAAATAAAAAGTACTGGCCTCTTTCGTTATGGTATGGCTATACTGGTAAGTACAGACCTTTAGACCCACATAGCAATATCAACCGTGAGAGTTGAATCTTTTACTCATAGTAAATATATGGTAAAAGTCCAGTGTCACTGTATAGACAACTAAGGAAAGGTCATCAATATAGTGGTCAAAAACCCTTTCAACTGTGATGTCCAAAAGCAGCAAGGGAACTCTCAGTAGAAAAATAAAGGCAATTTTCAAACAGAAGGTGTATTATCGAATGATTTGCTTTGTGCGTTTCATGTTTTAATCCCTACCCGCTTTTGGATGTAAAATGTTGCGTTCCTATGTATGACGCGGTTTCAGTAGCTGAGCCTGCCTCATACCAAGCATATGCTGGCTGTTTTACACATCTATCATTTTCCAATAACAGCAGTGAGTTGAACTGAAGTCCACAAGCTTCTGTTAACTTCTTAGTCGCCTCTGTTTATCACTGGCAGCGGTAATTAAAGTGTGCGGCGGTCCAGTGGGTGCACCTTTTCCATGTACCCATTGTCCTAATAGTGACAAATGCCTGGGGGCGATGGGTTACCATGGTAAATGGAGGCCTGCTGAAGGCTTGCATGCCTGCAATGACGGTGTTCCTGTGAACTCTAGCCTGTGGCAGGCCATAGGCAACTGTGATTTTCTATATACACTGCAATACCATTGTATTGCAATATGTAGTACATATATACATTACTCATTTCACTTTTCCCCCCAATAAATCTAGATTATTTTTATTATTATTATTATTTTTTTTTTAAATAAACAGATTTGGTACAGATATGTCTGGAAAAGTTAGACCTATCAAGTTATTAACCTGTCAAGTAGAAGCAGTAAAGAAAATTAAACAAAACACCAGAATTGCAGCTTTTCAGACAATAAAAAAGTAATCGGAATGTTGTATCCACCAAACAAAAAACACGTCAGCTCACAAAAAAAAACAAGAGCCCTCACACAGGTCATTAACCCCATAACGACTGTCGCTACGCCTTTTAACGGCGGCAGTTAAGAGTACTTAAACCACAGCACCGTTAATTAACGGTGCTGTGGAGAAAGTGTATAGCGCCCCCTAGAGTCGGATTTTCTCTGGGGTCTCGGTTGCCGGGAGTAGCCGAAACCCCAGAGAACATGATTCAGGTTGGTTTTTACCGACCCCAGGGTTGCGAACACCGGTAAATAACCGTTTACCGACGGCCGCAAAAAAAAAAAAAAAAAAAAAGATTTCCCATTTAATTTCTCTCTCCTCCGATGTGATCACACATCAGAAGACAGAGAAGTGGGGTCCCCGATAGCCCTCCCGATACTCACCCATCTCCCCCGATGCTCCTCGTGGCTCCCGATGGGTGCCACCATCTTTTTCCGGGAAAGAAATGGCGGGCGCATGCGCAGTGTGCCCACAGGCCGGCACCCAGCAGATCTTTGGGGTCTCGGCTGCCAGGGGTAGCCGAGACCCCAAAGAACATGATCGGGGTCGGTTTTTACCGACCCTGTTTGGCGATCGCCAGTAATCAACCGTTTACCGGCGAACGCAAAAAAAAGCTGCGTGTCATTCTCTGTCCTCTGATGTGATCACACATCAGAGGACAGAGAAATAGGGGGATTTGGGGACCCTGTCATACTTACCGGTGTCCCTGGGTCCTCCTGCATCCCCTCGTGGCCGCCGGCTTCTTCCTCTGGGAAGAAAATGGCGGGCGCATGCGCAGTGCGCCCACTGTGATGTGCCGGCCGGTAGAGGAAGATTCTTCCTCTTGTTTTATTTTGGGCACTGTGAGATCTTATCACAGTAATCAAAATAATAAAAATAGTACATAACTTCCCCTTTATCACCCCCTTAGTTAGGAAAAAAATATAAAATAAAAAAAGTATGTATTTCTATTTTGCAATTAGGGTTAGTGTTAGGGCTAGGGTTAGGGCTAGGGTTAGGGATAGGGTTAGAGCTAGGGATAGTGCTAGGGCTAGGGTTAGGGTTAGGGCTAGGGCTAGGGCTAAAGTTAGGGTTAGAGCTAGGGTTAGGGTTGGTGCTAGTTAGGGTTAGGGTTGGGGCTAAAGTTAGGGTTAGGGCTAGGGTTGGGGCTAAAGTTAGGGTTAGGGTTGGGGCTAAAGTTAGGGTTAGAGTTGGGTTTAGGGTTAGGGTTGGGATTAGGGTTCGGATTAGGGTTAGGGTTGGTATTAGGGTTAAGGTTGGCATTAGGGTTATGTTTGGGATTAGGGTTAGGTTTGGGAGTAGTGTTAAGGTTAGGATTGGGGTTAGGTTTGAGGTTAGGGTTGAGATTATGATTAGGGGTGTGGTGGGCTTAGGGATTTGATTAGGGTTAGGATAAGGATTAGGGTTAGGGGTGTTTTGGCTTTAGGGTTGTGATTAGAGTTATGGCTAGGGTTGGGATTAGGGTTAGGGGTGTTTTGGGGTTAGGGTTTTAATTATGGTTATGGATTGGGTTGGGTTGGGATTAGCGTTAGGGGTGTGTTGGGGTTATGGTTGGAGTTAGAATTGGGGGGTTTCCACTGATTAGGTACATTAAGGGGTCTTCAAACGCGACAGCCAATTTTGCGTTCAAAAAGTCAATTGGTGCTCCCTGCCTTCTGAGCTCTGTCGTGCGCTCAAACAGTAGTTTACCCCACATATGGGGTATTAGCGTACTCAGAACAAATTGGACAACAAATTTTGGGGTCCAATTTCTCTTGTTACCCTTGGGAAAATAAAAAATTGGGGGCTAAAAAAATCATTTTTGCGGAAAAAATATATATATATTTTCACGACTCTGCATTATAAACTTCTGTGAAGCGCTTGGGCGTTCAACGTGCTCACCACACATCTGGATAGGTTCCTTGGGGGTCTAGTTTCCAAAATGGGGTCACTTGTGGGGGGGTTTCTACTGTTTACGTACATCAGGGGCTCTGCAAACATAACATAACGTCCGCAGATCATTCTATCAAAGTCTGCATTCCAAAAAGGCGCCATCCCTTCCGAGCTCTGCCACGTGCCCAAACAGTGGTCCTCCCCCCACATATGAGGTATCAACGTACTCAGGATAAATTGCACAATAAATTTGGGGGATTAATTTCTCCTGTTACCATTGTGAAAGTAAAAACCTGGGGGTTAAAAGATCATTTTTGTGAAAAAAATATGATTTTTTTATTTTCATGGCTATACATTATAAACTTCTGTGAAGCAGTTGGGGGTTCATAGTGCTCACCACACATCTAGATAAGCTCTTTGGGAGGTCTAGTCTCCAAAATGGGGTCACTTGTGGGGGGTTTCTACTGTTTAGGTACATCAGGTGCTCTGCAAATGCAACATGACACCCGCAGACCATTCCATCAAAGTCTGCATTTTAAAACGTCACTACTTCCCTTCCGAGCCCCGATGTGTGCCCAAACAGTGGTCCCCCCCACATATGGGGTATCAGCGTACTCAGGACAAACTGGACAACGAATTTTGGGGTCCAGTTTCTCCTGTTACCCTTGAGAAAATAACAAATTGCGAGCTAAAAAATCATTTTTGAGGAAAAAAAAGGATTTTTTATTTTCACGGCTCTACGTTATAAATTTCTGTGAAGCACTTGGGGGTTCAAAGTTTTCACCACACATCTAGATAAGTTCCTTAATGGGTTTAGTTTCCAAAATGGGGTCACTTGTGGGGAGTTTCCACTGTTTAGTCACATCAGGGGCTCTCCATGGCGTCCGATCTCAATTCCAGCCAATTCGGCATTGAAAAAGTCAAACGGAACTCCTTCTCTTCCAAGCTCTGCCATGCGCCCAAACTGTGGTTTACCCCCACATATGGGGAATCGGCGTACTCAGGACAAATTTCACAACAACTTTTCCCATCTAATTTCTCCTGTTACCGTTGTAAAAATAAAGATTTGGGGGCAAAAAGATCATTTTTGTAGAAAAAATGCAATTTTTTATTTTCAAGGCTCTACGTTGCAAACTTCTGTGAAGCACCTGGGGGTTTAAAATGCTCACCACACATCTAGACAAGTTCCTTAAAGGGTCTAGTTTCCAAAATGGTGTCACTTATGGGGGGTTTCCACTGTTTAGGCACATCAGGGGCTCTCCAAACGCGACATGGCGTCCGATCTCAATTCCAGCCAATTCGGCATTGAAAAAGTCAAATGGCACTCCTTCTCTTCCAAGCCCTGCCATGCGCCCAAACAGTGGTTTACCCCCACATATGGGGTATCGGCGTATTCAGGAGAAATTGCAGAACAAATTTTGTGGTTCATTTTCTGTTTTTACCCTTGTGAAAATAAAAAAAATTGGTTCTGACGTAAAATGTTTGCAAAAAAAGTTACATGTTCATTTTTTCCTTCCACATTGTTTCAGTTGCTGTGAAGCACGTCAAGGGTTAATAAACTTCTTGAATGTGGTTTTGAGCACCTTGAGGGGTGTAGTTTTTAGAATGGTGTCACTTTTGGGTATTTTCTGTCATGTACACCCCTCAAAGTGACTTTAAATGTGAGATGTCCCTAAAAAAAAATGGTTTTGTAAATTTTGTTCTAAAAATGAGAAATCGCTGGTCAACTTTTAACCCTTATAACTTCCTAACAAAAAAAAAATTTGTTTCCAAAATTGTGCTGATGTAAAGTAGACATGTGGGAAATGTTATTTATTAACTATTTTGTGTGACATATCTCTCTAATTTAAGGGCATAAAAATTAAAAGTTTGAAAATGGCAAAATTTTAAAAAATTTTGCCATATTTTCGCTTTTTTCATAAATAATTGCAAGAAATATTACCACTAACATGAAGTACAATATGTCACGAAAAAATATTCTCAGAATCAGCGGGATCCGTTGAAGCGTTCCAGAGTGATAACCTCATAAAGTGACAGTGGTCAGAATTGTAAAAATTGGCTCGATCATTAAGTACCATATTGGCTCTGTCACTAAGGGGTTAAATGTACAAAATGAAAACATTGCAACATTGAAAAATGGTAACAAACCAAATGGTTTTTGTTTGTTTTGTTTTACAAAAATCACAACTACACCACTGCAACTACAAATCTCAAATAACAATTACGGAACTACTTTTTTTACTCTACAACTTGTCTAGCAAAAAAAGCCCTAATATGTTAGCAGGGAAATAATGTAAAAAATTATTGTTTTCGGGAAAAATGGAAGCAAGGGAGAGAAAAAAAGAAGAAAAGTCTTACTTTAAGGGTATGTGCACACGTATCTGTGAGGGCTGTGGATTTGATAAATCCGCAGTGCAAAACCGCTGCGGCTTTTCCTGCGGATTTATCGCGGTTTCTATTGCGGATTCCGCTGCGGCTTTACACCTGCAGTTTTCTATTGGAGCAGGTGTAAACCTGCAGCGGAATCCGCACAAAAAATTGACATGCTGCGGAATGTAAACCGCTGCGTTTCCGCACGGTTTTTTCCGCAGCATGTGCACTGCGGATTTAATTTCCCATAGGTTTACATTATACTGTAAATGCATGGGAAACCGCTGCGGACCCGCAGTTGCGGATCCGCAGCAAAATCCGCAGCGTGTGCACAGAGCCTAAATCCTCAATGGTTAATACAGTATGCCACTCTATGTGTAACTTGTATCCAGCAGATAAGAGTCCAATGAATTAAGCAGTGCAAGGATAGGCTCACTTACAGCTTCATAGCCTTGCCGTCACTGAGGACAGAGGGTGAGGCCACAGCTAAAATACAGTTGTGGCAAACCTTGGAAAGCATCAGATAAATGTTTGGCATGGTCAAGAGCTTCCCAGAGGAAATAAAAAAAACACATTTTTCTCTCTGAAAGCTATATTTATAGTCAGTGTGCAGACCTTCTAGTAATGGATGTTTATATTCATAAAATATTCAACTGAATTGATTTTTGCAGTTGTCTGCATGTGTTAATGGATATTCTACAACTAATTGTAACAATGTTACATTCTGAAAAAATGGAACTGAAATAAACAGATTAATTTATTGAAAACTATTATGCTATGTGCACATGATCTGGAACTGGCTGCACTTTGGATGTCTGTAATCCAGGAGACCAAAGCAACACACAGAAAACGCAAGGCGAGAACAGTCTGAACGATATAACTGTTTAAATCCAACAATAATTTATTGTTCGCCCGGGATGAATATAATAAAACTTATTTTTCTTCACTTGCAGGTCGGATTGGGGGCTTATCTACAGCATTATAGAATGCTGTACATCAGCCCAGAAAGGGGGTGGCTGCATTTTATAGTGGCAAAATCTGCTGACAGATTCCCTTTTAAGGGGGTTAACAATAGATGCTGGCTGTATTAGGCTGCCGTCACACTAGCAGTATTTGGTCAGTATTTTACATCAGTATTTGTAAGCCAAAACCTGGAGTGGAACAATGAAAGGAAAAGTATAACAGAAACATATGCACCACTTCTGCATTTATCACCCACTCCTGGTTTTGGCTTACAGATACTGAGGTAAAATACTGACCAAATACTGCTAGTGTGACGGCAGTAGGGGTGTTATGCACTGGTGATTTAGAACCACAATGGACCTGGTGGTTAAGAGCACTGAAAATGACCTGATAGTTACTAATAACATAGGACGATCTCTGAGACGTGGGAACTCTGCTGACCGCAATCCCTAATCCTATCACACCACACTAGAGGTAGCCGTGGAGCGCTCCTGACCAGACCTAGGCGCCTCGGGCACAGCCTGAGAAACTAGCTAGCCTGAAGATAGAAAAATAAGCCTACCTTGCCTCAGAGAAATTCCCCAAAGGAAAAGGCAGCCCCCCACATATAATGACTGTGAGTAAAGATGAAAATACAAACACAGAGATGAAATAGATTTTAGCAAAGTGAGGCCCGACTTACTGAATAGACCGAGGATAGGAAAGATAGCTTTGCGGTCAGCACAAAAACCTACAAACAACCACGCAGAGGGCGCAAAAAGACCCTCCGCACTGACTAATGGTACGGAGGTGCTCCCTCTGCGTCCCAGAGCTTCCAGCAAGCAAAACAAACCAATATAGCAAGCTGGACAGAAAAAATAGCAAACAAAAGTAACACAAGCAGAACTTAGCTTATGCAGGGCAGACAGGCCACAAGAACGATCCAGGAGAGAGCAAGACCAACACTGGAACATTGACTGGAGGCCAGGAACAAAGAACTAGGTGGAGTTAAATAGAACAGCACCTAACGACTTAACCTCGTCACCTGAAGAAGGAAACTCAGAAGCCGCAGCCCCACTCACATCCACCAAAGGAAGCTCATGGACAGAACCAGCCGAAGTACCACTCACGACCACAGGAGGGAGCCTGACCACAGAATTCACAACAGTACCCCCCCCCTTGAGGAGGGGTCACCGAACCCTCACCAGAGCCCCCAGGCCTACCAGGATGAGCCAAATGAAAGGCACGAACCAGATCGGCAGCATGAACATCAGAGGCAAAGACCCAGGAATTATCTTCCTGATCATAACCCTTCCACTTAACCAGGTACTGGAGTTTCCGTCTCGAAATACGAGAATCCAAAATCTTCTCCACTATATACTCCAACTCCCCCTCAACCAAAACCGGGGCAGGAGGATCAACGGATGGAACCACAGGTGCCACGTATCTCCGCAACAATGACCTATGGAATACATTATGGATGGAAAAAGAAGCTGGGAGGGTCAAACGAAAAGACACAGGATTAAGAACCTCAGAAATCCTATACGGACCAATGAAACGAGGCTTAAACTTAGGAGAGGAAACTTTCATAGGAATATAACGAGACGACAACCACACCAAATCACCAACACGAAGTCGGGGACCCACACAGCGCCTGCGGTTAGCGAAACGTTGAGCCTTCTCCTGGGACAATGTCAAATTTTCCACTACATGAGTCCAAATCTGCTGCAACCTATCCACCACAGTATCCACACCAGGACAGTCCGAAGACTCAATCTGCCCTGAAGAGAAACGAGGATGGAAACCAGAATTGCAGAAAAACGGCGAAACCAAAGTAGCCGAGCTGGCCCGATTATTAAGGGCGAACTCAGCCAACGGCAAAAAGGACACCCAATCATCCTGATCAGCAGAAACAAAACATCTCAAATATGTTTCCAAGGTCTGATTGGCTCGTTCAGTTTGGCCATTTGTCAGAGGATGGAAAGCCGAGGAAAAAGACAAATCAATGCCCATCCTAGCACAAAAGGCTCGCCAAAACCTCGAAACAAACTGGGAACCTCTGTCAGAAACGATGTTCTCCGGAATGCCATGTAAACGAACCACATGCTGGAAAAACAATGGCACCAAATCAGAGGAGGAAGGCAATTTAGACAAGGGTATCAAATGGACCATCTTAGAGAAGCGATCACAAACCACCCAGATGACCGACATCTTTTGAGAGACGGGGAGATCCGAAATAAAATCCATAGAGATATGTGTCCAGGGCCTCTTCGGGACCGGCAAGGGCAAAAGCAACCCACTGGCACGAGAACAGCAGGGCTTAGCCCGAGCACAAATCCCACAGGACTGCACAAACGAACGCACATCCCGCGACAGAGAAGGCCACCAAAAGGATCTAGCCACCAAATCTCTGGTACCAAAGATTCCAGGATGACCAGCCAACACCGAACAATGAACCTCAGAGATAACTCTACTCGTCCATTTATCAGGGACAAACAGTTTCTCCGCTGAGCAACGGTCAGGTCTATTAGCCTGAAATTTTTGCAGCACCCGCCGCAAATCAGGGGAGATGGCAGACAAAATCACCCCCTCCTTGAGAACACCCGCCGGCTCAGGCAAACCCGGAGAGTCGGGCACAAAACTCCTAGACAGGGCATCCGCCTTCACATTCTTAGAGCCCGGAAGGTACGAAACCACAAAGTCAAAACAGGAGAAAAACAGCGACCAACGAGCCTGTCTAGGATTCAACCGTTTGGCAGACTCGAGATAAGTCAAGTTCTTGTGATCAGTCAAGACCACCACGCGATGCTTAGCTCCTTCAAGCCAATGACGCCACTCCTCGAATGCCCACTTCATGGCCAGCAACTCTCGATTGCCAACATCATAATTACGCTCAGCAGGCGAAAACTTCCTGGAAAAGAA
Source organism: Ranitomeya imitator (assembly GCF_032444005.1). NCBI lineage: Eukaryota > Metazoa > Chordata > Amphibia > Anura > Dendrobatidae > Ranitomeya > Ranitomeya imitator. The sequence goes on from NC_091282.1 coordinate 527,504,456, forward strand.
GGCACACGGTTTCATCACCGAGCCATCAGAACTTCTTTGCGACAAAACAGCCCCTGCTCCAATCTCAGAAGCATCAACCTCGACCTGGAACGGGAGCGAAACATCTGGCTGGCACAACACAGGGGCAGAAGAAAAACGACTCTTCAACTCCTGAAAAGCTTCCACAGCAGCATAAGACCAATTGACCACATCAGCACCCTTCTTGGTTAAATCAGTCAACGGTTTAGCAATACTAGAAAAATTATTGATGAAGCGACGATAAAAATTAGCAAAGCCCAGGAACTTTTGCAGACTCTTCAGAGATGTCGGCTGAGTCCAATCATAAATGGCCTGAACTTTAACAGGGTCCATCTCGATAGTAGAAGGGGAAAAAATGAAACCCAAAAATGAAACCTTCTGAACACCAAAGAGACACTTTGACCCCTTCACAAACAAAGAATTCGCACGCAGGTCCTGGAACACCATTCTAACCTGCTTCACGTGAGATTCCCAATCATCCGAGAAGACCAAAATATCATCCAAGTATACAATCAGGAATTTATCCAGGTACTCTCGGAAGATGTCATGCATAAAGGACTGAAATATTGATGGAGCATTGGAAAGCCCGAATGGCATAACCAGGTACTCAAAATGGCCCTCTGGCGTATTAAATGCTGTTTTCCATTCATCGCCCTGTTTAATACGCACAAGATTATACGCACCACGAAGACCTATCTTGGTGAACCAACTAGCCCCCTTAATCCGAGCAAACAAATCAGACAGCAGCGGCAAGGGGTACTGAAATTTGACTGTGATTTTAAGCCTGACCACAGAATTCACAACATAGGGGTGGATTATAATAGGGTCAATCTGGGCGGTAGCTCAGGGCCCAGTGGTGTGGGGGGGCCCTGGACTACTGCTCAGATTGCCCACCGCCATCAGGGCATTACTGCCCTGACTGGCATATGGGCCTGGTGGGCAGAGGGGGCCCGCATCGGGCCCCATCTCATCTGCTCACCGGGCCCCTACGGCGCTGCAGCAGTTAAACGCTATTGATGTGCGGGCGCGCGCCCGCATGTCAATAGTTAACAGCCACCAGCCAATTGGAGGCTGGCAGCTGACATCAGCCGCAGCACGCACGTCGCCGGCGTCTGACGTCATTGTCAGTTACCAGCGAGTGCGCGCTGCTGGAGGGAGCTTCGCCGCTGGAGTACGGACAGGTGGAGAACTTTTTTTTATTGCGAACGGCAATCTGGGGGGCCCGGGCCAGTATGCTGGAGACACTGGGGGCAATATGCTGGACACACTGGGGGCAGGATGCTGGACACACTGGGGGCTAAATGCTGGAGACACTGGGGGCAGAATGCTGGACACACTGGGGGCAATATGCTGGACACACTGTGGGCAATATGCTGGACACACTGGGGGCAGAATGCTGGACACACTGGGGGCAGGATGCTGGACACACTGGGGGCAGATACTGGACACTGGGGGCAGAGATGCTGGACACACTGGGGCAGAGATGCTGGACACACTGAGGGCAGAGATGTTGAACACACTGGGGGCAGAGATGCTGGACACACTGGGGGCAGAGATGCTGGACACACTGGGGGCAGAGATGCTGGACACACTGAGGGCAGAGATGCTGGACACACTGGGGGCAGAGATGCTGGACACATTGGGGGCAGGACTGGAGACATGGGCAGAATGAAAGACATGGGGCAGGATTGGAGACAGATCATGCAGGATCATGGGGCAGGATGGAGACTGATGGGGAGATCATATGGGGCAGGATGGGGAGATCATATGGGGCAGGATGGATACTCATGAGGGCAGGATGGGAGAACATATGGCTGAAGCCAGGAATGAGATACACAGGGCCAGGATGGGGGATATTATTATTACCATAGGGGCTAATTAAGGGATATTATTACTGCAGTGATGTATTTATTTTATTTTTTGAGGACACTGTTATAAATGGGTGGGCGGTCCTGTTATTGTGTAGAGTGACACTATGTCGCCTCTTTTTCTTCATGTGGTGTAATGTAGAAGTTTGGAAAAATTCAGTAATTTGTTCTGCAAGCGGAACTCGAGATAACTGTGTTATTTCCTGCAGAGACAAGTCCTGGCTGGATAAAGTGATGATGGTCTGTGCTGGATGAAAGATGAAATACTTCACCTTGAGACGTCACTGGTGAGTCAGTGTTACCTATACACTGACACTATACACTGAATACTATATACAGAGGTCCTGTGTATAACGTCACCGGTGATCACTGTATTACCTCTACACAGACACTGCATACTAAGTACAGATCTCCTGTGAATACTGGCACTTATGGTGATAGTATTGTGTTTTTTTTTTCTTCGTAACTGAAGGGTAAATTGACTAGATCAATGGATGTTTGACAGGATATAGTTTCACACAGCAACTACTTTTCTGGAATAATCTGATTCAGGTATATGACGGGGTGTCACATGACCCCATCACATGACCGGGGGGCCCACAGTGTCTGAACAGCCCGGGGCCCTGGCTACCCTTAATCCACCCCTGGACGGCAGCCTGAGGCCGGCGTCACACTAGCGAGTTTTACGGACGTAAGAGCGCATAAAATACGTCCGTAAAACTCGCCTAACAAACGTCCCAATTATCCTCTATGCCCCTGCTCCTATCTGCCGTATTTTACTGATCAGTATTATACGGCTTTCTACGGCCGTAGAAAATCGCAGCATGCTGCGTTTGTCACCGTATTGCGCAAAAAAACGCCAATGAAAGTCTATGGAAGCCCCAAAAATACGGATTACACACGGACCAGCAGTGTGACTTGCGAGAAATACGCAGTGGTGTTAGAGAGAAAAGCCGGTAATTCAGTGCGGTGTACAGTAAAATCACACTGACAGCTTACAGTAGAATAGGTAGAATAAATGTGTACACATAGAATAGGTATATATATATATATATATATATATATGTCAGTGAGACACATATATATATTAATATTTCATACAGCGCTAGATAGCTTTAAAGCCGGTAATTCAATTACCGGCTTTTGCTATCTCCTTCCTAAACCCGACATGATATGAGACATGGTTTACATACAGTAAACCATCTCATATCACCATTTTTTTTTTTGCATATTCCACACTACTAATGTTAGTAGTGTGTATGTGCAAAATTTGGGCTCTGTAGCTATTAAAATAAAGGGTTAAATGGCGGAAAAAATTGCTCCCGCGCAATTTTCTCTGCCAGAGTAGTAAAGCCAGTGACTGAGGGCAGATATTAATAGCCTGGAGAGGGTCCATGGTTATTGGCCCCCCCCTGGCTAAAAACATCTGCCCCCAGCCACCCCAGAAAAGGCACATCTGGAAGATGTGCCTATTCTGGCACTTGGCCACTCTTCCCATTCCCGTGTAGCAGTGGGATATGGGGTAATGAAGGGTTAATGCCACCTTGCTATTGTAAGGTGACGTTAAGCCAAATTAATAATGGAGAGGCGTCAATTATGACACCTATCCATTATTAATCCAATACTAGTAAAGGGTTAAAAAAACACACACACATTATTAAAAATTATTTTATTTAAATAAAAACAAAGGTTGTTGTAATAATTTATTCTACGCTCAATCCTTCTGAAGACCCTCGCTCTGTAACAAAGTAAAAATAATAAACCAACAATATACATACCTTCCGAAGATCTGTAAGGTCCCACGATGTAAATCTATCTGAAGGGGTTAAAACATTTTGCAGCCAGGAGCTCTGCTAATGCAGCGCTGCTCCTGCCTGCAAAACCCCGGGGAATGAAGGTAAAGTAGGTCAATGACCTATATTTACCTTCATTCACGGTGAGGCGCCCTCTGCTGGTTGTCCTCATATGAACTCGAGCCTGGGAGCTTTCTAGGAAAGTTCCCACGCTCCAGGAACAGCCAGGGTATGTGAACACGTTGCGGATTTGCCTGTGGAATTTTCTGTGCGGATTCTGCATCTCCTGGCAGAAAACGCAGGTCAACATCTATGCGTTTTTTAAGCAGATTTTGTGTGCTTTTTTGTTGCGGATTTTTATGCGTTTTTACTCCTGCTGATTTCTATTATGGAATGGGTGCAGAAACGCTGCAGATCCGCACAAAGAAATAACATGCTCCTTCGTTTAATCCGCTGTGTTTTCCGTGCGGAGTTTTCTGCACCATTAGCACAGCATTTTTTTTTTCAATTGATTTACATTGTACTGTAAATCACTTGCGGATCTGCAGAGTTTCTGCGCGGAAAAAAAAACGCTGCGGATCCGCAGGAAATCTGCAACATGTGCACATAGCCTAAAAAGCCTAACATTAAGGCTATGTGCACATGTTGGGGATTTGCCTGTGGAATTTTCTGTGCAGATTCTGCATCTCTTGGCAGGTAAAAATCCGCGGGTTTTTGATGCGTTTTTGGTGCGGTTTTTCATGCGTTTTTTTCATGCAGATTTCTATGCGTTTTTGAAAGCTAAATAAAGATCTATTGGATCGCCCCCAGACACAGGGCCACAGGTTACTTGGTACCGGTCCTTTCTGTCTCAGTTCTGGGGTTGTCCCGGTGGCTGGACCCGGTCCGTGACCCTGCTAAGGGGCGTCCAATAAAGGGTGATGGTGCGTAATGTGAGGAATAATGAGGACACAGGGTTCAGTTTCTTTACCTTTTACTGAAGGTTTCAGGATCCTCAATCCAGGGCACTTTCAACAGGGCTGTCTGACACCGGCCGGTCCGAAGGCACATCCAGAGTTCCCTTTGCAGGTGGAAATCAGTGTCTACTCACTAGCGCCTGTGTGTTGTAGAGCTTCCCTGCTGAGCATTCAGGATAGTCCTCACAACTTCTGTTCTCATTCGTTCTAGATCTTTCTCTTCTCCGTCCCCCAGGTGTGTTATGGCTAGGACGCACCTTTAGGACAGGTAGGCCTTGAGGTATTCTGGAACCCTAGTGTCGCCCCTCTCCCACGATTGCCTCCTATGTCCTTCTTAGGTGTTGTATGGTAGACAGCCAACCTGTAATTAACTGTCCTGCCGCTGTTTGAAGTAATGCGTGGAGGCTGTTACTTCTTCGGTGCTCCGGCCACCGGCTATGCGCCTCAGTAAGATGTTGCCGTTCTCGGGGCACGACTCCTACTGGATCTCCTTTGTGCTGATCTCGTTTCTCACTGTTCCCCAATATCCTTCCTTTCTTGTCTCTTTCTTAGGATACCGCCGCAAGGTAGTGCAGGCGCGGTTCCGTAACGATCTGTCCTTTCGCTAGGTACCTGCCAGATTTCCCAGTTCTGACAGGTCCTTCCTGGAGCTCTCCCAGGCTTCGTTCTGCCTAACTTCCTGTCCGACCCCTAGTTTTACCAATGTGAGAAGTGGCCCAATAAATAAGCCTTTTGCTCCCCCTAGTGGCCGGAGTGTGAAGTGTAGTGTGTGCTTGGTGATACCTGGTCAGTAGAACTCCTTTAGTGCCATCAGACGTACCATCACTCCCCTTAGTGGCGTAGCGACGTTACTGCAACGACCAGATCTCTGGGGCGCTGCACTCCCCCCCGGTTAAATCCAGTACTCCCGGACTGGGAAAAGAAGAACAACAATACATGTTAATAGAAAACACACAAACATTCTTATATATATACTATGAACAAATAAACATAACAGTGCTTTCCGTTATGGAAGGTAAGGACGCTTAAACGTTGCAAAAGATTGGTCATGCACAGTCCATGACTCCCAGTTCTGTAGGTGTAACCATAGAATAGCAGGGACCCCGGGTAAACAAAGGGGCCCCTGTGAAAATTTTGGAGTGATTCACTGTCCATCACACCATTGTCCATTTTTAACCTATAACACAAATATTTACACAAGCATTTTCAACCAAATAGCAACTATTGTTAATATCGCCAAGGTCTATAACGAAGTGGAGTCTGATTCTTGGTGCTACACGTGGACCTCCGCAGCACAGGGGTTTCTACTGGCCTGACAGGACCTGCTACGCTTGCTATCACTAGTGTAGTGCACTGTCTTCTAGCTACACTTCTAGTGAGTCTGGGCAGCCCTGGCATACTGGTGTCCTCAGTGCTACCACTATTAGTGGTGGGCATGGCAGATTCACCGATGACAGAGGGAGGTCCCGCTGGTTTGACCGTTGGCATCGCATCTTCTGGTGGGGTCGGCTGCGCTGGCGGCTGGCACCACCTCTAGTTTTGACGGTCTCGGTTGACGGAATGTTAGGACAGGTACCACAATGGCCTGATTTATTTGAGTCCAGGACTGGGGAAAATCGCCAAGAACAGTGTGTATCATCTTCTCTTCTTCCACGGGCGGAGAAATCCTGGGATCTGTTTCCCCATCTTTCAGCTTATCCGGGCATATTTTCAGGTGGTCTCTGGATATGGCCGCTGAGGTCTCTCCTCCGTCCTTACTGATGAGACAGACCTTTGTATTGTCGAAGTCAGAGGGGAGAACGGTATACGGTTCCGCTTCCCATTGGTCATCAAGCTTGTGTAGTCTCCTCTTTCTTTTGAGTACTTGCTCACCAGGTGCCAATGGAGCCGCGGGAGCATGCTGGTTGTAGTCCCTCTCTTGCTTCTGTCTGGCCTGAGCAAGACTCTTTTCCACACTTTCCTGTACTTTGCGGTACCTCTGCTGCCTCTCGGTATCCCAATCCGCATCTGGTGATATATCTTCGGGGGTCAGAACCCCCATGTCCAGATCGATGGGTAACTTGCTAGACCTTCCTCGCATCAGGTACGCTGGGGTGCAGTTGGTGGAATTCACCGGAATGTGGTTGTACATGTCCACCAAGTCTGGTAACTTTGTAGGCCACAAGTTCCGCTCCTCTACAGGTAAGGTTTTCAGTAAGTCGATCACCACTTGATTCATCTTTTCACACATCCCATTGGTCTGTGGATGGTACGGCGTGGTTCTGATCTTCTTACACCCGTACAAATTGCAGAACTCCTGGAACACCTCCGCTTCAAATGCCGGCCCGTGATCGGTCAACACCTTCTCTGGGTACCCATGGGGTCGACAGAAGTACTGCTGGAAGGTTTTGGCAGCCATCCTAGCCATCAGATCTTTGACTGGTACTATTACCAGGAACATGGAATAGTGGTCCACCATGGTGAGAGCATAGATATACCCTGACCGGCTAGGTGTTAGCTTTACGTGATCCAGCGGCCGTTTGGTAATGATGGGCTGCAGGGGAGCCCGTTGGCTGTCACGATCCTTCCGGCATAGGCCACAGGGGCTACACTCTCGACACCACTTCTCGACAGCCTTCCTCATGCCGACCCAGTAGAACCTCCCACGGAGTAGCCTCTCCAGCTTTCTCCATCTGAAGTGTCCTGCCCCATCGTGGTATGCTCCCAGGACCATGGGCACATCTTGTCTGGGGACCACAATCTGCCACACTAATTCGTGAGTGCGAGGGTCGATGTTCCTCCGGCACAGCTTGCCATCGTGAAGAAACAGCTTGCCCCTCTCCTTCCACAACTGTAATGTCTCCGGTGGATCTTCCGGGCCAGGATGCAAACCTGCCTGCGTCAGGAGCTACTTCACCCGACGGACCGCAGGGTCACCATCCTGGTTCTCTGTCCACCCGTGGTGGGGCAGGGGCACCCTGTTTGTTTCTGCACCTGTTCTCCACCTGATGGGAACACTGAGTTGCCTTGGGACGATGAAAAGCGGGCAGCTCTACTTCTTCAAATGCTTCTGGGTCTTCCTCCGTGTCGGGTAGGTGAGGCATTCGGGACAATGCATCGGCATTCACATTCTTGTGCCCCGCCCGGTACTTGATGGTAAAATCGTAATTAGACAACCGGGCCATCCACCGCTGCTCCAAGGCGCCGAGTTTCGCTGTGTCCAAGTGCGTAAGTGGATTATTATCCGTGAAGACGGTGAATTTCGCTGAGGCCAGATAGTGCTGGAACCTCTCCGTCACGGCCCAAACGACTGTGAGGAACTCCAGCTTAAAGGAACTGTAGTTGTCTGGGTTCCTCTCAGTGGGGCGAAGCTTCCTGCTGGCATTAGCGATTACTCGTTCCTTGCCCTTCTGGACCTGGGACAGCACCGCTGCCAGCCCCACGTTGCTGGCGTCCATGTACAATACAAATGGTTGGTCGTATTCCAGGTAAGCTAGTACTTCCTCTCTCGTTAATGCCGATTTTAAGCAAGTGAACGATCCTTCCAGTCCGTTGTTCCAATCCAACGGGGTATTCTTACCCTTGGGTTTCTTGGGCTGGCCCACCAACAGGTCTTGCAACGGTGCGGCCTTCTTGGTGAAGTCCTTGATAAACCTCCGGTAGTAACCCACCAACCCGAGGAACTGCTGGACCTCATGAATGTTACTGGGCTGCGGCCAGTCCCTGATCACCGTGACCTTGTCGGGGTCTGGGGCCACTCCTTCGGCACTCACCACATGGCCCAGGTACTGCACTTTGGGTTTGAGCAGATGGCATTTGGACGGTTTCACCTTTAAGCCAAAGTTGGACAGCGCTTCAAAGACCTCGGCCAGGTGCTTCAGATGGTCTTCATAGGTCTTAGAGAAGACAATGACATCGTCCAGATACAGCAGCACGGTCTCAAAGTTCTTGTGTCCCAAACAGCACTCCATCATCCTCTGGAACGTCCCCGGGGCGTTACACAATCCGAAGGGCATGTAGTTGAACTCGCAGAGACCCATCGGCGTCGTGAAGGCTGTCTTTTCTTTGTCCGCCTCTGCCACGGGAACCTGCCAATACCCACTGGTGAGATCTAAAGTAGAGAAGTAATTAGCAGACTTTAACGCAGCCAAGGACTCCTCTATCCTAGGCAGGGGGTATGCGTCCTTATGTGTAATGCGGTTTAATTGCCTATAATCCACACACATCCTCATGGTGCCATCTTTTTTTCTAACGAGGACTAATGGAGCTGCCCAGGGGCTACAGCTGTCTCTCACTACCCCAGCCTCCTTCATCTCTCGTAACATGTCCTTGGCACACTGATAATGAGCTTGGGGTACAGGACGGTATCTTTCCTTTACGGGTGGGTGATCACCTGTGGGGATGTGATGTTGAATCCCTTTTACCCGCCTGAAATCAAGGGGGTGTTTGCTGAATACCCCCTCATGCTCATGAACCACCCTGTAGGCCCCCTGTATCTGGTGAGATGGAGTAGCATCAGTGCCCACATGTAATTCTTGGGACCAATCTTTTGATTGCTCTGCAGAGCCGTTGTCCTCCGCCGACTTGGACGGAGCCAAGGGCCCGGGTGCCTGTATCACACTATTATTAACAGTAATCAGCTTGGCAAGTGTGACATATTTAGTTAGGTGGACTTCCTCCTCCCCGCAGTTAAGAACACGTACCGGCACCCTCCCCTTGCGGACGTCAACCACCCCTCTGGTTGTCAGGAGGGTAGGCCTATTCTCCGAATACACAGGTTCTACCAGGGCCTGATAGTCTTTACCCTCGAGACCTATGGCTGCCCGACACCATATTAACATTTCACTCCTGGGGGTATTGCAATGGGGTTCGAATCACTCACTGTGACCCGGCCAATTTCACCACCAGTCAGCTCCACTTGCTGTCTCCGCATTAGGGCTCTGATTTCTTTCTGTAAGGCACGTTGTTCACTGTGACCAGCTGTCTCTGCTACTTGCTGCAACAAAACAATAATTCTGCAAGACAATTTTCTATGACATTAGTACCGATGGTCATCATGGGGTTACATTCGCGTCGGTCAATATCAACAATGACAATTCCTTGGGCCTCCAATTCTACCCGCCCCACCTTAATAGTGACCTCTTTATATCCCACTTGCGGCAGTGGCTGACCATTGCTAGCTATTATGGTGAAGTCATCATCAGGGGCACGGGTGATGTCAGTGTCCTCCCAATAACGCCTATAAAGAATGTAGGGCATAGTTGTCACCTGGGAACCGGTGTCCAGCAAAGCGTTCATGGGGATACCGTCGATCACGATGGGGAGAACAGGACGCCCCCCGACGTATTTGGCTCTCCAATATTGCGGGCCTGGGCGTTCTACTCCTGGGGGTTGGCCCTTGGTCCCAGGGGTTGCTCGTTTAACTGACAGTACGTTGCAAGATGGCCCACCTGATGGCAGCGGTGGCAGATAGGTCATCCATCCTGATGAAAACGATCGTCGTCTCTGCCTCTGGTCGATGGAACCCTCCTTGGTCGTTGCCAGGGGACATCCTCCGGTCTGGAAGCCAGCTTGATCTTCTCCTTGGGGGCCTCCTGTAGGGACTGGACGGTCCGGGCTAGGGCAGCAACACTCCTGGTCAGTTCCTGTACCTGGAGGCGCAGTCCTGCAGGGGAGTCGTCGTCCAGGATCTGGGCATCGGCCTCGGCGGAGACAGGTGCGTCCGGCGCCACCTCCTGGTGGTATGTGAGGGCTTGCCGCCTGGGAAGTGTGGCGTGGCTGGGCTGCCGCTCTGGTAGCGCCTGGATAGCTTTTTCTTTGAATTGCGCGAAAGTCAGGTCTGGATTCTGCATGGCCAGGAAGTGTAGCTGGGTCCTTTGGTTACTGCACAGGAGCCCTTCGATGAACCGCTCTTTCAGGAGTTTATCTTCATCTTGCATGCTGTTTGGGTCACTTTGCTTGATGGCCCGCAGCACCTCCTGCAGATTAAGGGCATAGTCCCGTAAGCTATCCTGCGGCCGCTGCTTGCACCCATAGAACGTCAATTTAATTTCCGTAGCGGTGTGGGTGTCAAAGGTGGCTTTAAGCTTGGCAAATAATTGTTGCGCAGTTTTCTTGTCCGCAGCGGGCCAGGACTTTACTTCCCTCAATGCCGCTCCAAAGAGTTGGCCGATTATAATATGAACCTTCTGAGACTCCGTCAGGGGACAAAACTCGAGCAGGCTGCAAATCCCTTCTTTAAAGTCAGCTAATGTATGAGCTTCTCCAAAGTATCGCGGGAGCCAGGCGGCCCCTGATAGGTACGGCATAGAGAAGGGCATTATGGCTGCTGTAGCGGCGACACTATCCGGCTGGTTGGTGGAAGCGGTAAGCCCCGCGACCTCTAGCGGTGATACTGGGTTTGTGGCTGCGCTTACCGCGGAATCCGGAAGTGCTCCCGAGTCTGCAGCTGTGGCCGCCGCCTCCGCTCCTCCGGGGTCCGACATGGCCGTTCCTCCCCATTGCTAATCGGTCGGGGTCTGGGTTCTCCTTCAGGGGTCGGCGCCTCACCGCGTATTCCGCTCCGTGCGCTTTTCCAGCCGGCTCCACCCATGAAGCTATGACTCCTCACTTCACGCTCCACGTGGCGCGGCAATGGCGGACATTTGGCGGCAAATAGTGGTACACAGTCTTTGCAATAAGTCACAGTTCAATCACAGTTTCAAGGCACACATGACCTGATTCTTCAGGCTTAAGTACAATCCTGTTCGCGACGCCAAGTTGGATCGCCCCCAGACGCAGGGCCACAGGTTACTTGGTACCGGTCCTTTCTGTCTCAGTTCTGGGGTTGTCACGGTGGCTGGACCCGGTCCGTGACCCTGCTAAGGGGCGTCCAATAAAGGGTGATGGTGCGTAGTGCGAGGAATAGCGAGGACACAGGATTCAGTTTCTTTACCTTTTACTGAAGGTTTCAGGATCCTCAATCCAGGGCACTTTCAACAGGGCTGTCTGAGACCGGCCGGTCCGAAGGCACATCCAGAGTTCCCTTTGCAGGTGGAAATCAGTGTCTACCCACTAGCGCCTGTGTGTTGTAGTGCTTCCCTGCTGAGCATTCAGGATAGTCCTCACAACTTCTGTTCTCGTTCGTTCTAGATCTTTCTCTTCTCCGTCCCCCAGGTGTGTTATGGCTGGGACGCACCTTTAGGACAGGTAGGCCTGGAGGTATTCTGGAACCCTAGTGTCGCCCCTCTCCCACGATCGCCTTCTATGTCCTTCTTAGGTGTTGTATGGTAGACAGCCAACCTGTAATTAACTGTCCTGCCGCTGTTTGAAGTAATGCGTGGAGACTGTTACTTCTTCGGTGCTCCGGTGTTGTGAATTCCGCTCTTGGGCTCCCTCCGGTGGTTGTAAGTGGCACTTTTGTGAGTTCTGCTCTTGGGCTCCCTCTTGTGGTTTCAAGTGGTGTGGCTGCTCCTTGGAGTTAGCTGTCATCAGCTGCCTCCACTTATCTTCTCTTCTGCTTGGCTATTTAGGCCTGGCTGTTCCGTCAGCCAGTGCCACTTGTAAATGGTTTCTGGTTGGATTCACATCTCTTTGGATTTCCCTGTTTTCCTGACCAGTTCAGCAAAGCTAAGTTCTTGCTTGCTCTGTTCTGTTCACAGATTGTGGACTTGTCCGTTCGGTGCTTTCTGTGTTTGTCCAGCTTATCAGTATGAATTAATTCTGTCTTGCTGGAAGCTCTGGGAAGTGTTGTGAATTCTGTGGCTGAGTTCACTTCTGTGGTCACAAGTGGTATTGCAGTCTCTGGGCTTCCTCCCTCAGGTGTTTTGGTGAGCTCGTTGGCTGCCTTGCTATTTAGCTCCACCTGAGTCTGTCTTCCTTGCTCCTTGTCAATGTTCCAGTGTTGGATCTGAGCTACTGCATCTTTCCTTGGGCCTGCTGCTCTGCTAGATAAGTGCTTCTAGTTTGTTTTCTGTTTTTTCTGTCCAGCTTGCTATTAACTTTTGCTGGAAGCTCTGAGAAGCAAAGGGGTGCACCGCCGTGCTGTTAGTTCGGCACGGTGGGTCTTTTTGCCCCTTTGCGTGGTTTTCGTTTTAGGGTTTTTTGTAGACTGCATAGTTCTCTTTGCTATCCTCGCTCTGTCTAGAATATCGGGCCTCACTTTGCTGAATCTATTTCATTCCTACGTTTGTCTTTTCATCTTGCTAACAGTCATTATATGTGGGGGGCTGCCTATTCCTCTGGGGTATTTCTCTGAGGTAAGTCAGGCTTGTATTTCTATCTTCAGGCTAGTCAGCTCCTCAGGCAGTGCCGAGTTGCATAGGTAGTGATAGGCGCAATCCACTGCTGCTTATAGTTGTGTGAGGATAGATCAGGTACTGCAGTCTACAGAGATTCCACGTCTCAGAGCTCGTCCTATTGTTTTTGGTTATTGCCAGATCTCTGTATGTGCGCTGATTACTGCACACTGTGTTGCCTGATTGCCGGCCATAACAGTACAAGGAGCCAAACCAATGATTCCCAATAGAGGGAAAAAAGAAATCCTGACATCATTTTTTTTTCTTAGCTCTGTCTTCAGTCTTTTTTTTCCCCTAGACATTAGAGTGCTTCAGGACACAGCTGTGGACATGGATATTCAGGCTCTGTGCTCCTCAATGGATAATCTCGTTGTAAATGTACAAAAGATTCAAGATACTATTGATCAGAAATCGATGCTAGAACCAAGAATTCCGATTCCTGATTTGTTTTTTGGTGACAGAACTAAGTTCCTGAGCTTCAGAAATAATTGTAAGCTATTTTTGGCCTTGAAACCTCATTCTTCTGGTAATCCTATTCAACAGGTTTTGATTATTATTTCTTTTTTGCGCGGCGACCCACAGGACTGGGCGTTTTCTCTTGCACCAGGAGATTCTGCATTGAGTAATGTTGATGCATTTTTCCAGGCGCTGGGATTGCTTTACGATGAGCCTAATTCAGTGGATCAGGCTGAGAAAAATCTGCTGGCTTTATGCCAGGGTCAGGATGATGTAGAAGTATATTGTCAGAAATTTAGGAAGTGGTCAGTAGTCACTCTGTGGAATGAATCTGCACTAGCGGCTTTGTTCAGAAAGGGTCTCTCTGAAGCTCTTAAGGATGTAATGGTGGGATTTCCTATGCCTGCTGGTTTGAATGAGTCTATGTCCTTGGCCATTCAGATCGGTCGTCGCTTGCGCGAGCGTAAATCTGTGCACCATCTGGCGGTATTGTCTGAGAGTAAACCTGAGCCTATGCAGTGCGACAGGACTATGACTAAAGTAGAACGGCAAGAACACAGACGTCTGAACAGACTGTGTTTCTATTGTGGTGATTCTACTCATGCTATTTCTAATTGTCCTAAACGCACTAGGCGGTTCGATAGCTCTGCCGTTATTGGTACTGTACAGTCCAAATTCCTTTTGTCCATTACCTTAATGTGCTCTTTGTCATCGTATTCTGTCATGGCGTTTGTGGATTCAGGCGCTGCCCTGAATCTGATGGATTTGGATTATGCTAAACGTTGTGGATTTTTCTTGGAGCCTTTGCGGTGTCCTATTCCGTTGAGAGGAATTGATGCTACACCTTTGGCCAAGAATAAGCCTCAGTACTGGGCCCAGCTGACCATGTGCATGGCTCCTGCACATCAGGAAGTTATTCGCTTTCTGGTACTGCATAATTTGCATGATGTGGTCGTGTTGGGGTTGCCATGGCTACAAACCCATAATCCAGTATTGGATTGGAACTCTATGTCGGTAACCAGCTGGGGTTGTCAGGGAGTACATGGTGATGTTCCATTTTTGTCGATTTCGTCATCCATTCCTTCTGACATCCCAGAGTTCTTGTCGGACTTTCAGGATGTATTTGAAGAGTCCAAGTCTGATGCCCTACCTCCGCATAGGAATTGTGATTGTGCTATCAATTTGATTCCTGGTAGTAAATTCCCTAAGGGTCGTTTATTTAATTTGTCCGTACCTGAACACACCGCTATGCGCAGTTATGTGAAGGAGTCCCTGGAGAAGGGACATATTCGCCCATCGTCGTCACCATTGGGAGCAGGGTTCTTTTTTGTAGCCAAGAAGGATGGTTCGCTAAGACCGTGTATTGATTACCGCCTTCTTAATAAGATCACTGTTAAGTTTCAGTATCCCTTGCCATTGATTTCTGACTTGTTTGCTCGGATTAAGGGGGCTAGTTGGTTTACTAAGATTGATCTTCGTGGTGCGTATAATCTGGTGAGAATCAGGCAGGGAGATGAATGGAAAACGGCATTTAATACGCCCGAGGGTCATTTTGAGTATCTGGTGATGCCGTTCGGACTTGCCAATGCTCCATCTGTTTTTCAGTCTTTTATGCATGACATTTTCCGTGAGTATCTGGATAAATTCTTGATTGTTTACTTGGATGACATTTTGATCTTCTCAGATGATTGGGAGTCTCATGTGAAGCAAGTCAGAATGGTTTTCCAGGTACTGCGTGCTAATTCCTTGTTCGTGAAGGGATCAAAGTGTCTCTTCGGTGTGCAGAAAGTTTCATTTTTGGGGTTCATCTTTTCCCCTTCTACTATTGAGATGGATCCGGTTAAGGTTCAGGCCATCCAGGATTGGACTCAGCCGACATCTCTAAAAAGTCTGCAGAAATTCCTGGGCTTCGCTAATTTTTATCGTCGCTTCATCTGTAATTTTTCTAGCATTGCCAGACCATTGACCGATTTGACCAAGAAGGGTGCTGATTTGGTTAATTGGTCTTCTGCTGCCGTGGAAGCTTTTCAGGAGTTGAAGCGTCGTTTTTGCTGTGTCCCTGTGTTGTGTCAACCTGATGTTTCTCTTCCGTTCCAGGTCGAGGTTGATGCTTCTGAGATTGGTGCAGGGGCGGTTTTGTCACAGAGAGGTTCTGGTTGCTCAGTGTTCAAACCATGTGCTTTCTTTTCCAGGAAATTTTCTGCTGCTGAGCGTAATTATGATGTGGGCAACCGAGAGTTGCTGGCCATGAAGTGGGCATTCGAGGAGTGGCGTCATTGGCTTGAGGGTGCTAAGCATCGCGTGGTGGTATTGACTGATCATAAGAACCTTACTTATCTTGAGTCTGCCAAGCGCTTGAATCCTAGACAGGCCCGTTGGTCGTTATTTTTTGCTCGTTTTGATTTTGTGATTTCATACCTTCCGGGCTCTAAAAATGTGAAGGCGGATGCTCTGTCTAGGAGTTTTGTGCCCGACTCTCCGGGGTTATCTGAGCCGGCGAGTATCCTCAAGGAAGGAGTCATTGTGTCTGCCATCTCCCCTGATTTGCGGAGAGTGTTGCAGAAATTTCAGGCTAATAAACCTGATCGTTGTCCGGCCGAGAAACTGTTCGTCCCTGATAGGTGGACTAGTAAAGTTATCTCTGAACTTCATTGTTCGGTGCTGGCCGGTCATCCAGGAATCTTTGGTACCAGGGAGTTGGTTGCTAGATCCTTCTGGTGGCCATCTCTGTCACGGGATGTGCGTGCTTTTGTGCAGTCCTGTGGAATTTGTGCTAGGGCTAAGCCCTGCTGTTCACGTGCCAGTGGGTTGCTTTTGCCCTTGCCGGTCCCGAAGAGGCCTTGGACACATATTTCGATGGATTTCATTTCTGACCTTCCCGTTTCTCAAAAAATGTCGGTCATTTGGGTGGTCTGTGATCGCTTTTCTAAAATGGTCCATCTGGTGCCCTTGGTTAAATTGCCTTCCTCCTCTGATTTGGTGCCTTTGTTCTTCCAGCATGTGGTTCGTTTACATGGCATTCCTGAGAATATTGTTTCTGACAGAGGTTCCCAGTTTGTCTCGAGGTTCTGGCGAGCCTTTTGTGGTAGGATGGGCATTGACCTATCTTTCTCCTCGGCCTTCCATCCTCAGACTAATGGCCAGACCGAACGAACCAATCAGACCTTGGAAACATATCTGAGATGTTTTGTTTCCGCTGACCAGGATGATTGGGTGTCATTTTTGCCGTTGGCTGAGTTCGCCCTTAATAATCGGGCCAGCTCGGCTACCTTGGTCTCTCCATTTTTCTGCAATTCTGGGTTCCATCCTCGTTTCTCTTCAGGACAGGTTGAGTCTTCGGACTGTCCTGGTGTGGATTCTGTGGTGGACAGGTTGCAGCAGATCTGGACTCAGGTAGTGGACAATTTGACCTTGTCCCAGGAGAAGGCTCAGCTTTTCGCTAATCGCAGACGCCGTGTGGGACCCCGACTTCGTGTTGGGGATCTGGTTTGGTTATCTTCTCGTCATATTCCTATGAAGGTTTCCTCTCCTAAATTTAAACCTCGTTTTATTGGTCCGTATAGGATTTCTGAGATTCTCAATCCGGTGTCTTTTCGTCTGACCCTCCCAGACTCCTTTTCCATACATAATGTATTCCATAGGTCGTTGTTGAGGAGATACGTGGCACCTATGGTTCCATCTGTGGAGCCTCCTGCCCCTGTTTTGGTGGAGGGGGAATTGGAGTATATTGTGGAGAAGATTTTGGATTCTCGTGTCTCTAGACGGAAACTCCAGTATCTGGTCAAATGGAAGGGTTATGCTCAGGAAGATAATTCCTGGGTTTTTGCCTCTGATGTCCATGCCCCAGATCTTGTTCGTGCCTTTCATGTGGCTCATCCTGGTCGGCCTGGGGGTTCTGGTGAGGGTTCGGTGACCCCTCCTCAAGGGGGGGGTACTGTTGTGAATTCTGTGGCTGAGTTCACTTCTGTGGTCACAAGTGGTATTGCAGTCTCTGGGCTTCCTCCCTCAGGTGTTTTGGTGAGCTCGTTGGCTGCCTTGCTATTTAGCTCCACCTGAGTCTGTCTTCCTTGCTCCTTGTCAATGTTCCAGTGTTGGATCTGAGCTACTGCATCTTTCCTTGGGCCTGCTGCTCTGCTAGATAAGTGCTTCTAGTTTGTTTTCTGTTTTTTCTGTCCAGCTTGCTATTAACTTTTGCTGGAAGCTCTGAGAAGCAAAGGGGTGCACCGCCGTGCTGTTAGTTCGGCACGGTGGGTCTTTTTGCCCCTTTGCGTGGTTTTCGTTTTAGGGTTTTTTGTAGACTGCATAGTTCTCTTTGCTATCCTCGCTCTGTCTAGAATATCGGGCCTCACTTTGCTGAATCTATTTCATTCCTACGTTTGTCTTTTCATCTTGATAACAGTCATTATATGTGGGGGGCTGCCTATTCCTTTGGGGTATTTCTCTGAGGTAAGTCAGGCTTGTATTTCTATCTTCAGGCTAGTCAGCTCCTCAGGCAGTGCCGAGTTGCATAGGTAGTGATAGGCGCAATCCACTGCTGCTTATAGTTGTGTGAGGATAGATCAGGTACTGCAGTCTACAGAGATTCCACGTCTCAGAGCTCGTCCTATTGTTTTTGGTTATTGCCAGATCTCTGTATGTGCGCTGATTACTGCACACTGTGTTGCCTGATTGCCAGCCATAACAGGGAAGCAGATTTACCCTCCACACCTTTAGTCAGGTGTGGAGATTTTTTGTAAACTCTGCGTGGATTTTTGTAGTGTTTTATACTGACCGCACAGTATTCCATCCTGTCCTATCTATCAAGCTAGACTGGCCTCCTGTGCTCATCCTGGTTTCATTCTGTGTATGTCTTTTCCCTCTCCACTCACAGTCATTATTTGTGGGGGGCCAATCTATCCTTTGGGGATTTTCTCTGAGGCAAGATAGTTTTCCTGCTTCTATCTTTAGGGGTAGTTAGCTCTTAGGCTGTGACGAGATGCATAGGGAGAGTTAGGAGCATTCCACGGCTACTTCTAGTGTTGTGTTGAGCTTAGGGACTGCGGTCAGTACAGTTACCACTTCCTTCAGAGCTCGTTCCATGTTGCTCCTAAACCACCGCATCAGAACAGTACAAGTGGCCAAAAATGAATTAAATGCAGCTCAAAAGAAGGAAAAGAAAGTTCTGAACCATTTTTTTCTGTGCTCTAGTTTGTCTCTTTTTTCCTCTTGATATCTGGGTGGTTCAGGATATATGCTCTAGCATGGATGTTCAGGGTTTGTTTTCTCGTGTGGATCAACTTTCTGCAAGAGTACAGAATATCCAAGATTATGTTGTCCAGACTCCGGCTTTAGAGCCTAGAATTCCTACTCCTGATTTATTTTTTGGGGACAGATCCAAGTTTTTGAACTTTAAAAATAACTGCAAATTGTTTTTTGCTTTGAAACCCCGTTCTTCTGGTGATCCCATTCAGCAAGTAAAAATCATCATATCCTTGCTGCATGGTGACCCTCAAGACTGGGCTTTTTCTCTTGAAACAGGGGATCCGGCATTATTGAATGCAGACGCATTTTTCAAGCGCTCGGATTATTGTATGACGAACCTAATTCTGTGGATCATGCAGAAAAAACCCTGTTGGCCTTGTGTCAAGGTCAGGAAGCGGCAGAATTATACTGCCAGAAATTTAGAAAATGGTCTGTGCTTACTAAATGGAATGAGGAGGCTCTGGCTTCTATTTTCAGAAAAGGTCTTTCTGAAGCCCTTAAAGATGTTATGGTGGGCTTTCCTACGCCTGCCGGTTTGAGCGAATCTATGTCTCTAGCCATTCAGATTGATCGGCGTCTGCGCGAGCGCAAAGCTGTGCACCACATGGCAGTGTCCTCTGAGCAAAGTCCTGAACCTATGCAATGTGATAGGATTTTGACTAGAACAGAACGGCAGGAATTCAGACGTCAGAATAGGCTGTGTTTTTCCTGTGGTGATTCGGCTCATGTTATCTCTGATTGCCCTAAGCGTACTAAGAGAGTCGCTAGGTCTGTTACCATTAGTACTATACAGCCTAAATTTCTCTTATCTGTGACCCTGATTTGCTCGTTGTCGTCCTTTTCTGTCATGGCATTTGTGGATTCAGGCGCTGCCCTGAACTTAATGGACTTTGAATTCGCCAGGCGCTGTGGTTTTTCCTTGCAGCCTTTGCAGAGCCCTATTCCTTTGAGGGGTACTGATGCTACACCCTTGGCCAAGGATAAACCTCAGTATTGGACGCAGATGACTATGTACATGGCTCCAGCACATCAGGAAGATTGCCATTTTCTGGTGTTGCATAACCTGCATAATGTTGTTGTACTGGGTTTTCCATGGTTACAGGAACATAATCCGGTGCTAGATTGGAAAACTATGTCTGTGACTAGTTGGGGTTGTCAAGGGGTACATAGTGACGTTCCTTTGATGTCAGTTTCCTCTTCCCCCTCATCTGAGGTCCCTGAGTTTTTGTCGGATTTCCAGGATGTATTTGATGAACCCAAGTCCAGTTCCCTTCCACCGCACCGGGACTGTGATTGTGCTATTAACTTGTTTCCTGGTTGCAAGTTCCCTAAGGGCCGATTTTTCAATCTGTCTGTACCAGAGCATGCCGCCATGCGGAGTTATGTTGAGGAGTCTTTGGAGAAGGGGCATATTCGGCCCTCTTCGTCACCATTGGGAGCGGGTTTCTTTTTTGTTGCTAAGAAGGATGGCTCCTTGAGACCCTGTATTGATTATCGTCTTCTTAATAAGATCACGGTCAAATTCCAATACCCCTTGCCTTTGCTTACTGATTTGTTTGCTCAGATTAAGGGGGCTAGTTGGTTTACTAAGATTGACCTCCGAGGGGCATATAATCTTGTTCATATTAAACAGGGTGACGAATGGAAAACTGCATTTAATACGCCTGAAGGCCATTTTGAATACCTTGTGATGCCATTTGGGCTCTCTAATGCTCCATCTGTGTTCCAGTCTTTCATGCATGATATTTTCCGCAATTATCTTGATAAATTCATGGTCGTATATTTGGATGATACTTTGATTTTTTCTGATGATTGGGAGTCTCATGTGAAGCAGGTCAGGATGGTGTTCCAGATCCTTCGTGATAATGCTTTGTTTGTGAAGAGGTCTAAGTGCCTATTCGGAGTTCAGAAGGTCTCTTTTTTGGGTTTTATTTTTTCTCCCTCGTCTATAGAAATGGATCCTGTTAAGGTCCAAGCTATTCATGACTGAATTCAACCCACATCTGTGAAGGGCCTTCAAAAATTTTTGGGCTTTGCTAATTTCTATCGCCGTTTCATTGCCAACTTTTCCAGTGTGGTTAAGCCCCTTACTGATTTGACGAAGAAAGGCGCGGATGTGACGAATTGGTCCTCTGCGGCTGTTGAGGCCTTTCAGGAGCTTAAACGCCGATTTACTTCTGCCCCTGTGCTGCGTCAGCCGGATGTTTCTCTTCCTTTTCAGGTTGAGGTCGACGCTTCTGAGATTGGGGCAGGGGCCGTTTTGTCTCAGAGGGAGTCTGATGGTTCTTTGATGAAACCGTGTGCTTTTTTTTCCAGAAAGTTTTCGCCTGCGGAACGCAATTATGATGTCGGCAATCGGGAGTTGTTGACTATGAAGTGGGCGTTTGAGGAGTGGCGACATTGGCTTGAGGGAGCTAAGCACCGCGTTGTGGTCCTGACCGTTCATAAGAATCTGATTTACCTCGAGTCGGCCAAGCGGCTTAATCCTAGACAGGTTCGATGGTCCCTGTTTTTCTCCCGTTTTGATTTTGTGGTCTCGTATCTTCCGGGATCTAAGAATGTTAAGGCTGATGCCGTCTCTAGGAGTTTTTCGCCTGATTCTCCTGGAGTCCTTGAGCCGGTTGGAATTCGTAAGGAAGGGGTGATTCTTTCTGCCATCTCTCCTGATTTGCGGCGGGTGCTTCAGGAATTTCAGGCTGATAGGCCTGACCGCTGTCCTGTGGGGAAGCTGTTTGTTCCTGATAGATGGACAAGTAAGGTGATTTCTGAGGTTCATTGTTCAGTGTTGGCTGGTCATCCTGGGATTTTTGGTACCAGAGATTTGGTTGCTAGGTCCTTTTGGTGGCCGTCCTTGTCGCGCGATGTCCGTGCTTTTGTGCAGTCCTGTGGGACTTGCGCCCGAGCCAAGCCTTGCTGTTCCCGCGCTAGTGGGTTGCTTTTGCCTTTGCCGGTCCCTGAGAGGCCCTGGACGCATATTTCCATGGATTTTATTTCAGATCTTCCTGTTTCCCAGAAGATGTCTGTCATCTGGGTTGTTTGTGACCGGTTCTCTAAAATGGTCCATCTGGTACCTTTGCCTAAGTTGCCTTCCTCCTCAGATCTGGTTCCATTGTTTTTTCAGCATGTGGTTCGTTTGCATGGCATTCCAGAGAATATTGTGTCTGACAGAGGTTCTCAGTTTGTCTCTAGATTTTGGCGGGCCTTTTGTGCTAGGATGGGCATTGATTTGTCTTTTTCTTCGGCGTTTCATCCTCAGACTAATGGCCAAACTGAGCGAACTAATCAGACCTTGGAGACCTATTTGAGATGCTTTGTGTCTGCTGATCAGGATGATTGGGTGTCTTTCTTGCCGTTGGCCGAATTTGCCCTTAATAATCGGGCTAGTTCGCCTACTTTGGTTTCTCCTTTCTTTTGTAATTTTGGTTTTCATCCTCGCTTTTCTTCTGGGCAGGTTGAGCCTTCTGATTGTCCTGGTGTTGATTCTGTGGTGGACAGGCTGCAGCAGATTTGGACTCATGTGGTGGACAATTTGACGTTGTCTCAGGAAAGGGCTCAACGTTTTGCTAACTGCCGTCGGTGTGTTGGTCTCCGGCTTCGTGTGGGGGATTTGGTTTGGTTGTCTTCTCGTCATGTTCCTATGAAGGTTTCGTCCCCTAAGTTTAAGCCTCGGTTTATTGGTCCTTATAAAATTTCTGAAATTATTAATCCAGTGTCGTTTCGTGCGGCTCTTCCAGCCTCTTTTGCCATTCATAATGTTTTCCATAGATCTTTGTTGCGGAGATATGTGGTGCCCGTTGTTCCCTCGGTTGACCCTCCTGCCCCGGTGTTGGTTGAGGGAGAGTTGGAATATGAGGTTGAGAAGATTTTGGATTCTCGTTTTTCGAGGCGGAGGCTTCAGTATCTTGTCAAGTGGAAGGGTTATGGCCAGGAGGATAATTCTTGGGTTGTTGCCTCCGATGTCCATGCCACCGATTTGGTTCGTGCTTTTCATTTGGCTCGTCCTGATCGGCCTGGGGGCTCTGGTGAGGGTTCGGTGACCCCTCCTCAAGGGGGGGGTACTGTTGTGAATTCCGCTCTTGGGCTCCCTCCGGTGGTTGTAAGTGGCACTTTTGTGAGTTCTGCTCTTGGGCTCCCTCTTGTGGTTTCAAGTGGTATGGCTGCTCCTTGGAGTTAGCTGTCATCAGCTGCCTCCACTTATCTTCTCTTCTGCTCGGCTATTTAGGCCTGGCTGTTCTTTCAGCCAGTGCCACTTGTAAATGGTTTCTGGTTGGATTCACATCTCTTTGGATTTCCCTGTTTTCCTGACCAGTTCAGCAAAGCTAAGTTCTTGCTTACTCTGTTCTGTTCACAGATTGTGGACTTGTCCGTTCGGTGCTTTCTGTGTTTGTCCAGCTTATCAGTATGAATTAATTCTGTCTTGCTGGAAGCTCTGGGAAGCAGATTTACCCTCCACACCTTTAGTCAGGTGTGGAGATTTTTTGTAAACTCTGCGTGGATTTTTGTAGTGTTTTATACTGACCGCACAGTATTCCATCCTGTCCTATCTATCAAGCTAGACTGGCCTCCTGTGCTCATCCTGGTTTCATTCTGTGTATGTCTTTTCCCTCTCCACTCACAGTCATTATTTGTGGGGGGCTAATCTATCCTTTGGGGATTTTCTCTGAGGCAAGATAGTTTTCCTGCTTCTATCTTTAGGGGTAGTTAGCTCTTAGGCTGTGACGAGATGCATAGGGAGAGTTAGGAGCATTCCACGGCTACTTCTAGTGTTGTGTTGAGCTTAGGGACTGCGGTCAGTACAGTTACCACTTCCTTCAGAGCTTGTTCCATGTTGCTCCTAAACCACCGCATCATAACATCCGGTCACCGGCTATGCGCCTCAGTAAGATGTTGCCGTTCTCGGGGCACGACTCCTACTGGATCTCCTTTGTGCTGATCTCGTTTCTCACTGTTCCACAATATCCTTCCTTTCTTGTCTCTTTCTTAGGATACCGCCGCAAGGTAGTGCAGGCGCGGTTCCGTAACAATCTGTCCTTTCGCTAGGTACCGGCCAGATTTCCCAGTTCTGACAGGTCCTTCCTGGAGCTCTCCCAGGCTTCGTTCTGCCTAACTTCCTGTCCGACCCCTAGTTTTACCAATGTGAGAAGTGGCCCAATAAATAAGCCTTTTGCTCCCCCTAGTGGCCGGAGTGTGAAGTGTAGTGTGTGCTTGGTGATACCTGGTCAGTAGAACTCTTTTAGTGCCATCAGACGTACCATCACTCCCCTTAGTGGCAGAGCGACGTTACTGCAACGACCAGATCTCTGGGGCGCTGCACTATTATTGAACAAAAAAAGAATTGTGATGTCATTTCTTGTCCAACCTCTTCATTTACATACTCCATTGAAGAATGTTTATATAGATAGATAAATAGATGATTGATAGATATATCTATAAATAGATATATACATAGATGATCGATAGATATATATAGATAGATCTATAGATAGATAGATATCGATAGATAGATAATACCAAGCCTAATGTTTAGTAATAAACATAATAAAATGGTACATAAAGATTTAAAAGACACACACACAAAAAAAAAATCAGCGTAGGCCGGGGTCACACTTGCGAGAAACTCGCACGAGTCTCGCACCTCAATATCTGGCACTGCCGCTGGCACTCGGACCAGAGCATTGAGCTGCATAGAAATACATGCAGCCGCACACTCCAATCCAAATAGCCGGAGGCAGTGGCTGGTATTGAGGTGCAAGACTCGTGCGAGTTTCTCGCAGGTGTGACCCCGGCCTTAATCCCAGTATCTGTTTAATTTTTAAAAAATGGAAAAAAAAGTTGCATGGGCTCCCGCGCAATTTTCAAGTCCAGAGTGGGAAAGCCAGCGACTGGGGGCCGATGTTTATAGCCTAGGAAGGGGTTAATACCCATGGATCTTCCCAGGTTATGACTATCAGCCCGCAGCTGTCTGCATAGTCTTTACTGGCAATTAAAATAGGGGGGCCCCAAAAAAATAAGACATGGGGTTCCCCTATAATTAAGACCCAGAAAGGCTATGCAGACAGCTGGGGACTGATATTAGCATAGGAAGGGGCCATGGATATTGGCCTCCCTCGGCTAAAAGCACCAGCACACAGCCACCCCAGAAATGGAGCATTTCTAAGATGCGCCAATTCCAGCACTTAGCCTCTCTCTTCCCACTACCCTGTAGCGGTGGCATATGGGGTAATAAGGGGTTAATGTCACCTTTGTATTGTAAGGTGACATAAAGACCAGTTAGTAATGGTGAGGCATCAATAAGACACCTATCCATTACTAATCCTATAGTAGTGAATGAGTTAAAAAAGACAGCCAGAAAAAAACAATGGCTCCTGCAGTGCATCACTGAAGAGGTTAGCATAGTTGATTCTCTCACTTTTATGGCAATGCTGCGTGGGAATTTTCTCACACAGCGTTGCCAGTAAGAGAATGAAGTTAAGTGACCTCTCTCCAGGCAGCGGTGGAGGGAAATACATCACGGAGGATTACCCCCGCTGTCAATTCATGGCAGGGCCCCTGTAGAGCACTGACATCGCCCGATGTCACTGTTCCACATGGGAGATCGTCGTGGGACACTTGTTATTAACTGAACTATGGCGGAAAGGTAAGTATAGGTTGGTTTATAATGTTATTTATATTACAGGAGAATCGAGGGCTTCGGGAACTAGATGTTTGGTAAGCATGTACTCTATGTTATGTGTTCTATGTTATATGTACTGTATGTTATATGTTGTATCTTGGATGTTTGGTTTTTTTTACTACTGAACACAGCCATTGTCTGATGGGATTACTTTCCCATCATCAGCAATGCTGTCATTGTGAGCATTTATTGCCCGATGGGAGCAGTAGTCCTATCAGACAATGGATGCCTACACAGACACGCACACAGGGACACACGCACACACAGTCACCACCCACACACTCCGTCCTCCCGATCTGCAGTGTTTCCTCTGCAGCAAAATTGCAGATCTTTTTTACAAATGCGGGTTGGCTGTGGATGTGCCTGACTCAATGGAAGTCAATGGGTGCAGAAACGCTGCAGATCCGCCAAAAGAAATGACATGCTGCGAAAAAACAAAGCTGCGATTCCGCACGTTTTATTCTGCAGCACGTACACAACAAATGTCAATTTCACACTGACTAACATTGGCTGTGCACTACACTACTGATTTGATGCAATTCTGCTGGTCCAAAAATGCAGCGGAAACGCATCAAAATCCGCAACGTGTGCACATAGCCTAAAGATGACACATTCCTTTGTGTTTGAGGCAAAAAAAAAATTGTCATTTTTTACATTTTAAAAATTACAAAAAGGAAAAGGGCTGACGAAAAAGTTTGGGCACCCTGCATGGTGAGTACCTAGCATACCCTTGTAAATGCTTTTTGTAGCCAGCCAAGAGTCTTCCCATTATTGTTTGAGGAAGTTTCATCCATTCTTCATTGGAAAATTCTTCCAATTCTGTGAGATTCCTGGGTTGTCTTGTATACACTGCTATTTTGAGGTCTAGCCACAGATTTTCAAAGTTGTTCAAATCAGGGGACTGTGACAGTCATTGTAAGATCTTCAGCTTTCGTCTTTTAAGGTGGTCCAGTCATTGTAAAACATTCAGCTTGGGTCTTTTGAGGTGGATTTTGATGTGTGTTAAAAATCATTATCCATTTGTAGAAGCTATCCTCTTTTCAACGTCAACTTTTCTTTTTTTTACAGATGGTGTTATGTTTGCATCAGGAATTTGAAATTTAATTGAATCCATTCTTCACTCTACTTGTGAAATGTTCCCCATGTAATTGGCTGCAACACAACCCCAAAGCATGATATATGTATTCCTGAAATTTTGTACCCGTTTTTCTCTCCACACATACCTCATCGGTCCCCAGGACTTGTTTCCAAAATGCATCAGGCTTTGTTTATGTTCTTTTGAATATTTCTGAAGCCGAATTTTATGGTGAGGACACGAGAGGTTTTCTTCTGATGACTCTTCCATGAAGGCCATATTTGTCCTCTATAGCAAATCCTACTAGCAGTTCTCACAGATTTTGCTTGGTCTTTCAGACCTCATCTTGACCTCCACTGTTCCTGATAACTGCCATTTTGAAATGAGGAGGAAAGGGCTTGAAAACATTTTGCTATCTTATAGCCTTCTCTTGCTTTGTGGGCCTCCATCATTTTCATTTTCAGAGTGCTAGATAGCTGCTTAAATTATTCCATGGCTGCTGGTTTTGGCACAAGGTTAGAGGAGGCTGGGATTTTATAAAGATGGGAAATTGGCATCACCTGCCCTTTCCTAATGATGATAGTGAACATGCCATAACCCTAACAGGCTAATTAAGGTCTAAAACCTTGGTCAAAATTATCTGAGCACACAAATCTCCAAGGATGCCCAAACTTTTGCATCAGCCTATTTTCCTTTTTGTAATTTTTAAAAAGTAAAAGATGAAGACATTTTCCCCCTAAAATATAAAGGAAATGTGCCATCTTTAACTTTAGGGCTTTTAGAGATCATTTCATCTTCAACTTGCTTAACTGTTCACAATGATAGTAATTTTGACCTGTGGTGCTCATACGTTTACATGTCACTGTAGCTGTATTCTCCATTAAATAACAAGCTTGGTTCATCTATTTTTACAATTCTGTCCTGAACTGATTCTCCGTTATTCCACCTGAATATTTATGAATAAAATTGACAATTGGGTGCCATCATTCCCACAGGATGAAGGGTGGACCTTATATTTTATACAGTCTGAGGCTGGAGTCACACACAACGTATAAAAATACGGTCCGTTTATTACAGACCAAATACGCAGAAATGTTCCCTGAACAGTGATCCGTATGTCATCCGTAGGCAAGGTGTGGCTGCATATTTTGCGCATGTAAACCTCCGTATGGCATCCGTATGGTGAGCTTTTCTCGCCGGCTTACAAAATGGACATAGAATGGATCCATGGGCTCAAATATTTGTGAAAACATATATATATATATATATATTAGATGGTGGCCCGATTCTAACGCATCGGGTATTCTAGAACATGCATGTCCACGTAGTATATTGCCCAGTCACGTAGTATATTGCCCAGCCACATAGTATATAGCAGAGCCACGTAGTATATTGCCCAGTTACGTAGTATATTGCCCAGTTACATAGTATATTGCCCAGTCACATAGTATATTGCCCAGTGACGTAGTATATTGCCCAGCCACGTAGTATATAGCAGAGCCACGTAGTATATTGCCCAGTCACGTAGTATATTGCCCAGTCACATAGTATATTGCCCAGTCACGTAGTATATTGCCCAGTCACGTAGTATATAGCAGAACCACTTTGTATGGTATATTGCGCATTCATGTAGCATATTGCCCAGCCACATAGTATATAGCAGAGGCACGTAGTATATTGCCCAGGCACGTAGTATATTGCCCAGCACAGAGCCACGTAGTATAGAGACGTTAAAAAAAATTAACATATACTCACCTTCCGAAGGCCCGTTGGAAGTCCTGCTATACTCACCGTCCGCCGCCTTTGCCGCTCCTCGCCACGCTCCCGGGACCGCTCCATTGCAAGCGGCTCGTGTGAGCAGGACCTATGATGACGTCATGGTCACATGACCGTGACGTCACGGCAGGTACTTGTTGCACACCAGCCCTGGGAGCGGAAGCTGCCGCTTGCAATGGAGCGGTCCCGGGAGCGTGGCGAGGAGCGGCAAAGGCTGCAGAGGGTGAGTATAGCAGTTTTTTGTTTTTTTTTATTATTTTTAACATGACCTATTTTTACTATTGATGCTGCATAGGCAGCATCAATAGTAAATAGTTGGGGACACACAGGGTTAATAGCAGCGGTAACGGAGTGTGTTACACCGCGGGCCGTTACTGCTGCCATACTCCGTTACCACTGCTATTAACCCTGTGTGAGCGGTGAGTGGAGGGGATTACGGAGTGGGCGCCGGGCAGTGAGTGCAGGGGAGCAGGGGAGGGACTAATCCAGGGGCTGGCTGGCACTTTTCAGCCTGGGGGGCAATCACAAGGCAGTGGCCCACCAGTTGCGGTGGACCACCCCTGCCCTGCTTATCTCTGGTCCCTGCATTAAAGCAGCAGAAATAACATGCTTTAAAAAATGGGAAGGTATATAGATATGGGAACAGAACGGAGCTTGCTGAATAGATATGGGAACACAAGCAAGCTTACTACCTACATAGATACTGCAACAGAAGCAAGCTGACTGCTGTTATGTTTGCTAATGACAGGTGTTATGAAGGCAATCCAGAAACACAGTGTGCTTAGCGATCAGAGCGCACACAGTGATCTGACAAATACCCAAAAATACAAGAACGAGCTCTGAGACGTGGAAACTCTGTAGACTGCACACCTGATCCTATCCTAAACACAACTAAAAGCGGCTGTGGATTGCGCCTAACAACTACCTAGGCAACTCGGCACAGCCTAAGAAACTAGCTAGCCTGAAGATAGAAAAATAGGCCTGACTTGCCCCAGAGAAATTCCCCAAAGGAAAAGGCAGCCCCCCACATATAATGACTGTGAGTAAGATGAAAAGACAAAACGTAGGGATGAAATAGATTCAGCAAAGTGGGGCCCGATATTCTAGGACAGAGCGAGGACAGTAAAGCGAACTTTGCAGTCTACAAAAAACCCTAAAGCAAAACCACGCAAAGGGGGCAAGAAAAACCCACCGTGCCGAACTAACGGCACGGCGGTACACCCTTTGCGTCTCAGAGCTTCCAGCAAAACAAAAGACAAGCTGGACAGAAAAAAAGCAACAAAAAAGCAAAAAGCACTTAGCTATACAGAGCAGCAGGTCACAGGAACAATCAGGAGAAGCTCAGATCCAACACTGAAACATTGACAAGGAGCAAGGATAGCAGCATCAGGCGGAGTTAAGTAATGAAGCAGTTAACGAGCTCACCAGAACACCTGAGGGAGGAAGCTCAGAAGCTGCAGTACCACTTGTGACCACAGGAGTGAATTCAGCCACAGAATTCACAACAGTACCCCCCCCTTGAGGAGGGGTCACCGAACCCTCACCAGAGCCCCCAGGCCGACCAGGATGAGCCGCATGAAAGGCACGAACAAGATCAGAAGCATGAACATCAGAGGCAAAAACCCAGGAATTATCTTCCTGAGCATAACCCTTCCATTTAACCAGATACTGGAGTTTCCGTCTAGAAACACGAGAATCCAAAATCTTCTCCACAATATACTCCAATTCCCCCTCCACCAAAACCGGGGCAGGAGGCTCAACAGATGGAACCATAGGTGCCACGTATCTCCGCAACAACGACCTATGGAATACATTATGTATGGAAAAGGAGTCTGGGAGGGTCAAACGAAAAGACACAGGATTGAGAACCTCAGAAATCCTATACGGACCAATAAAACGAGGTTTAAATTTAGGAGAGGAAACCTTCATAGGAATATGACGAGAAGATAACCAAACCAGATCCCCAACACGAAGTCGGGGACCCACACGGCGTCTGCGATTAGCGAAAAGTTGAGCTTTCTCCTGGGACAAGATCAAATTGTCCACTACCTGAGTCCAGATCTGCTGCAACCTATCCACCACAGAATCCACACCAGGACAGTCCGAAGAATCAACCTGTCCTGAAGAGAAACGAGGATGGAACCCAGAATTGCAAAAAAATGGAGAAACCAAGGTAGCCGAGCTGGCCCGATTATTAAGGGCGAACTCAGCCAACGGCAAAAAGGACACCCAATCATCCTGGTCTGCAGAAACAAAACATCTCAGATATGTTTCCAAGGTCTGATTGGTTCGTTCGGTCTGGCCATTAGTCTGAGGATGGAAAGCCGAGGAAAAGGATAGGTCAATGCCCATCCTACCACAAAAGGCTCGCCAAAACCTTGAAACAAACTGGGAACCTCTGTCAGAAACAATATTCTCAGGAATGCCATGCAACCGAACCACATGCTGAAAGAACAAAGGTACCAAATCAGAGGAGGAAGGCAATTTAGCCAAGGGCACCAGATGGACCATTTTAGAAAAGCGATCACAGACCACCCAAATGACTGACATCTTTTGAGAAACGGGAAGGTCAGAAATGAAATCCATCGAAATATGTGTCCAAGGCCTCTTTGGGACCGGCAAGGGCAAAAGCAACCCACTGGCACGAGAACAGCAGGGCTTAGCCCAAGCACAAATCCCACAGGACTGCACAAAAGTACGTACATCCCGTGACAGAGATGGCCACCAGAAGGATCTAGCCACTAACTCTCTGGTACCAAAGATTCCAGGATGACCAGCCAACACCGAACAATGAAGTTCAGAGATAAGTTTATTAGTCCACCTATCAGGGACGAACAGTTTCTCTGCTGGACAACGATCAGGTTTATTTGCCTGAAATTTTTGCAGCACCCGCCGCAAATCAGGGGAGATGGCAGACACAATGACTCCTTCCTTGAGGATACCCGCTGGCTCAGATAAACCCGGAGAGTCGGCCACAAAACTCCTAGACAGAGCATCCGCCTTCACATTTTTAGAGCCCGGAAGGTACGAAATCACAAAGTCGAAGCGGGCAAAAAATAACGACCAACGGGCCTGTCTAGGATTCAAGCGCTTGGCAGACTCGAGATAAGTCAAGTTCTTATGATCAGTCAATACCACCACGCGATGCTTAGCTCCTTCAAGCCAATGACGCCACTCCTCGAATGCCCACTTCATGGCCAGCAACTCTCGATTGCCCACATCATAATTACGCTCAGCGGGCGAAAACTTCCTGGAAAAGAAAGCACATGGTTTCATCACTGAGCAATCAGAACCTCTCTGTGACAAAACCGCCCCTGCTCCAATCTCAGAAGCATCAACCTCGACCTGGAACGGAAGAGAAACATCTGGCTGACACAACACAGGGGCAGAACAAAAATGACGCTTCAACTCCTGAAAAGCTTCCACAGCAGCAGAAGACCAATTAACCAAATCAGCACCCTTCTTGGTCAAATCGGTCAATGGTTTGGCAATGCTAGAAAAATTACAGATGAAGCGACGATAAAAATTAGCAAAGCCCAGGAACTTTTGCAGACTTTTCAGAGATGTCGGCTGAATCCAATCCTGGATGGCTTGGACCTTAACTGGATCTATCTCGATAGTAGAAGGGGTAAAGATGAACCCCAAAAATGAAACTTTCTGCACACCGAAGAGACACTTTGATCCCTTCACAAACAAAGAGTTAGCACGCAGGACCTGAAAAACCATTCTGACCTGCTTCACATGAGACTCCCAATCATCTGAGAAGATCAAAATGTCATCCAAGTAAACAATCAGGAATTTATCCAGATACTCACGGAAGATGTCATGCATAAAAGACTGAAACACAGATGGAGCATTGGCAAGTCCGAACGGCATCACTAGATACTCAAAATGACCCTCGGGCGTATTGAATGCAGTTTTCCATTCATCTCCTTGCCTGATTCTCACCAGATTATACGCACCACGAAGATCTATCTTAGTGAACCAACTAGCCCCCTTAATCCGAGCAAACAAGTCAGATAACAATGGCAAGGGATACTGAAATTTAACAGTGATCTTATTAAGAAGGCGGTAATCAATACACGGTCTCAGCGAACCATCCTTCTTGGCTACAAAGAAGAACCCTGCTCCCAGTGGTGATGACGATGGGCGAATATGTCCCTTCTCCAGGGATTCCTTCACATAACTGCGCATAGCGGCGTGTTCGGGCACGGATAAATTAAATAATCGACCTTTAGGGAATTTACTACCAGGAATCAAATTGATAGCACAATCACAATCCCTATGCGGAGGTAGAGCATCGGACTTGGGCTCTTCAAATACATCCTGATAATCAGACAAGAACTCTGGGACCTCAGAAGGGGTGGATGACGAAATCGACAAAAATGGAACATCATCATGTACCCCCTGACAACCCCAGCTGGATACCGACATGGAATTCCAATCCAATACTGGATTATGGGTTTGTAGCCATGGCAACCCCAACACGACCACATCATGCAGATTATGCAACACCAGAAAGCGAATAACTTCCTGATGTGCAGGAGCAATGCACATGGTCAGCTGGGCCCAGTATTGAGGTTTATTCTTGGCCAAAGGTGTAGCATCAATTCCTCTCAATGGAATAGGACACCGCAAAGGCTCCAAGAAAAACCCACAACGTTTAGCATAATCCAAATCCATCAGATTCAGGGCAGCGCCCGAATCCACAAACGCCATGACAGAAAACGACGACAAAGAGCATATCAAGGTAATGGACAGAAGGAATTTGGACTGTACAGTACCAATGACGGCAGACCTAGCGGACCGCTTAGTGCGCTTAGGACAATCAGAAATAGCATGAGTAGAATCACCACAGTAGAAACACAGACCATTCAGACGTCTGTATTCCTGCCGTTCAACTCTAGTCATAGTCCTATCGCACTGCATAGGCTCAGGTTTAACCTCAGGCAGTACCGCCAAATGGTGCACAGATTTACGCTCGCGCAAGCGTCGACCGATCTGAATGGCCAAAGACAAAGACTCATTCAAACCAGCAGGCATAGGAAATCCCACCATGACATCCTTAAGAGCCTCAGAGAGACCCTTTCTGAACAAAGCTGCCAGCGCAGATTCATTCCACTGAGTGAGTACTGACCATTTCCTAAATTTCTGACAATATACTTCTATATCATCCTGACCCTGGCACAAAGCCAGCAAATTTTTCTCAGCCTGATCCACTGAATTAGGCTCATCGTACAGCAATCCGAGCGCCAGGAAAAACGCATCGACACTACTCAATGCAGGGTCTCCTGGCGCAAGAGAAAATGCCCAGTCTTGAGGGTCGCCGCGCAAAAAAGAAATAATAATCAAAACCTGTTGAATAGGATTACCAGAAGAATGAGGTTTCAAGGCCAGAAATAGCTTACAATTATTTTTGAAACTTAGAAACTTAGTTCTATCTCCAAAAAACAAATCAGGAATAGGAATTCTTGGTTCTAACATAGATTTCTGATCAATAGTATCTTGAATTTTTTGTACATTTATAACGAGATTATCCATTGAAGAGCACAGACCCTGAATATCCATGTCCACACCTGTGTCCAGAATCACCCAAATGTCTAGGGGAAAAAAAAAAAAGTGAACACAGAGCAGAAAAAAAAAAAAAAAAAATGATGTCAGAACTTTTTCTTTCCCTCTATTGAGAATCATTAGTTAGGCTCCTTGTACTGTTATGTTTGCTAATGACAGGTGTTATGAAGGCAATCCAGAAACACAGTGTGCTTAGCGATCAGAGCGCACACAGTGATCTGACAAATACCCAAAAATACAAGAACGAGCTCTGAGACGTGGAAACTCTGTAGACTGCACACCTGATCCTATCCTAAACACAACTAAAAGCGGCTGTGGATTGCGCCTAACAACTACCTAGGCAACTCGGCACAGCCTAAGAAACTAGCTAGCCTGAAGATAGAAAAATAGGCCTGACTTGCCCCAGAGAAATTCCCCAAAGGAAAAGGCAGCCCCCCACATATAATGACTGTGAGTAAGATGAAAAGACAAAACGTAGGGATGAAATAGATTCAGCAAAGTGGGGCCCGATATTCTAGGACAGAGCGAGGACAGTAAAGCGAACTTTGCAGTCTACAAAAAACCCTAAAGCAAAACCACGCAAAGGGGGCAAGAAAAACCCACCGTGCCGAACTAACGGCACGGCGGTACACCCTTTGCGTCTCAGAGCTTCCAGCAAAACAAAAGACAAGCTGGACAGAAAAAAAGCAACAAAAAAGCAAAAAGCACTTAGCTATACAGAGCAGCAGGTCACAGGAACAATCAGGAGAAGCTCAGATCCAACACTGAAACATTGACAAGGAGCAAGGATAGCAGCATCAGGCGGAGTTAAGTAATGAAGCAGTTAACGAGCTCACCAGAACACCTGAGGGAGGAAGCTCAGAAGCTGCAGTACCACTTGTGACCACAGGAGTGAATTCAGCCACAGAATTCACAACAGACTGCATAGACACGAGAATGGAACTAAGATTACTACATACGGTACATACCTGAACTGAAATGAGCTTACAAAAAAGATATGTGAGCAGAATCAAGCTTACTACAAAGCTATTGGAAAAGAACGGAGCTTACCACAGAGATAAGGGAGCAGAGCCAAGCTTTCGCCTACTAAGTCTACTACATAGATAGAGCAATAAAACCAAGACTCCTACGTAGATATGGGAACAGAACCAAGCTTACCGCATACATATGGTACCAGAATCTAGATTACTATATTGATACAGTGCCAGAACCAAGCTTACTGCATACATATGGTACCAGAATCTAGATTACTACATTGATACAGTGCCAGAACCAAGCTTACTGCTTACATATGGTACTATAACTGAGCTGATTTACAAACATACATACAACTCCAGAAACACGAACATGTAAAACACACAGTATGGCAGGGGTGTTGCTAGGGTCATAAAAGATCAGGGGCCCAAGCCCCAAAGTGCATGTCTCCCCATACGACCCCCCTCTAGCTATTTAAAATAGCATCTATACGTGTATAATTACAGTATATACTGTTGCTAACCAAAAACACACAATGCAATGACCAATATTATAAAATTACGGCTATAAAATGCCAAATAATACGGCTACACAATGTCAACTACCATAACCACTACACAGCGAATACATAATATTTTCATATTACCATTACCTCTACATAACAAAACACTTTATATAAATACCAATGACACCACTATGCACCTTCTACTACATAATGACTGAAACACATTAAGCTGTAACTAAATAAAAAAAAGAAAACAAAAATGCTACTAAAGAGCAATAATACCACCTTATAGTAACCATATATTGGTAGATCCCAGCCCTGCACATTCATGTGATTACAGTACAGTCATACATAGTAACTTACAGATGACGTTTTTTTTCTGATTCAGGTGCCCCTATGAAAACTATTAATTTCCCTATTTATAACAAATAATGTCCTCTGGGTTCCCAACCAGCTCTTTACACAGTGGGTGCAGAAATTATTCAGACCCCTTTACATTTTTCACTCTTTGTTTCATTGCAGCCATTTGGTAAATTCAAAAAAGTTTATTTTTTTTCACATTAATGTACACTCTGCACCCCATCTTGACTGAAAAAACCCTGAAATTTAGAAATTTTTACAAATTTATGAAAAAGGAAAAACTGAAATATCACATGGTCATAAGTATTCAGACACTTTGCTCAGTATTGAGCCTTCTTGGCAATGATGCAACAAGTTTTTCACACCTGAATTTGGGGATCCTCGGCCATTCTTCCTTGCAGATCCTCTCCAGTTCCGTCAGGTTGGATGGTGAACATTGGTGGACAGCCATTTTCAGGTCTCTCCAAAGATGACCATTGGGTTTAGGTCAGGGCTCTTGCTGGGCCAGTCAAGAATGGTCACAGAGTTGTTCTGAAGCCACTCCTTTGTTAGCTGTGTGCTTAGGGTCATTGTCTTTTTGGAAGGTGAACCTTCGGCCAAGTCTGAGGCCCACAGCACTCTGGAAGAGGTTTTCATCCAGGATATCTCTGCAATTGGCCGCATTCATGTTTCCTTCAATGACAACCAGTCATCCTGTCCCTGCACCTGAAGAACACCCCCATAGCATGATGCTGCCATCACCATATTTCGCTGTTGGCATTGTATTGGGCAGGTGATGAGCAGTGCCTGGTTTTCTCCACACATACCGCTTAGAATTATCACCAAAAAGGTCTACCTTCATCTCATCAGACCAGAGAATCTTACTTCTCATAATCTGGGAGTCCTTCATGTGTTTTTTTTAGCAAACTATTGGGGCTTTCCTATGTCTTGCACTGAGGAGAGGCTTCTGTCGGGCCACTCTGCCATAAAGGCCTGACTGGTGGAGGGCTGCAGTGATAGTTGACTTTGTGGAACTTTCTCCCATCTCCCTACTGCATCTCTGGAGCTCAGCCACAGTGATCTTGGTGTTCTTTACCTCTCTCACCGAGGCTCTTCTCCCACGATTGCTCAGTTTGGCTGGACGGCCAGGTCTAGGAAGACTTCCGGAGGTCCCAAACTTCTTCCATTTATAAGCGACTGTTCTATAAGGAATCTTGAGAACTGCAGAAATTCTGTTGTAACCTTGGCAAGATCTGTGCCTTACCACAATTCTGTCTCTGAGCTCCTTGGCCAGTTCCTTTGACCTCATGATTCTCATACGGTCTGACATGCACTGTGAGGTCTTATATAGACAGGTGTGCGCCTTTCCAAATCAAGTCCTATCAGTTTAATTAAACACAGCTGGATTCCAATGAAGGAGTAGAACCATCTCAAGGAGGATCACTAGGAAATGGACAGCATGTGACATACATATGAGAGTCTGAGCAAAGGGTCTGAATACTTATGACCATGTGATATTTCAGTATTTCTGTTTTATTAAATTAGCAAAAATTTCTACCTTCCTGTTTTTTTTTTCAGTCAAGATGGGGTGCAGAGTGCACATTAATGAGAAAAAAATTAAGATTTTTGAATTTACCAAATTGCTGCAATAAAACAAAAAGTGAAAAATTTAAAGGGGTCTGAATACTTTTCGTACCCACTATGTATACAGGATAATATGTGAGTGGTGTATATTACTCAATGACTACAGACATCAGATATTACACCAGTCACATATGCAGTATATACCATCAGATGTCTGTGCACGTAGTATATTACATATAGTATACAGGATATGTAACTGGTGGGTGATATGTCTACAAACATCAGATGTCATATACAGGATAGTATGTGACTGGTATACTGTATATAATACTACGAGTACAGACATCAGGTATTTGACTTTCACATACAATATTATCTACTATATAACATCTGATGTCTGTACACATAGTATAAGGGTATGTTTCCATGGTCAGGAAACGTAGCGCTTTGGACGCAGCGGATACCCCGCTCCGCCCAAAGTCCCCCTTTGTACGTGTGGTGATTCCGCCTGTGTTCATTGAGCACATGCGCATGAGGAATCACCGCATCCTGTACATAGAGTGGGTTAGTTATCTTGCAGAGACGGAGCTGTTCCTAGATCGTGGGAACTTTCCTAGAATGCTCCCTGGCTCGAGTTCATATGAGGACAACCAGCAGAGGGCGCCCTCTTATGATCTCGAGACTGGGAGCTTTCTAGGAAAGTTCCCACGATCTAGGAACAACCAGCAGAGGGCGCCTCACCGCAAATGCAGGTAAATATAGGTCAATGACCTACTTTACCTACATTCTCCAGGGTTTTGCAGACAGGAGTAGCGCTGCATTAGCAGAACTCCTGGCTGCAAAATATTTTAACCCCTTCAGATGGATTTACATCGTTGGACGTGACAGATCCTCGGAAGGTATGGATATTGTTGGTTTATTTTTATTTTTTATTTACAGATTGAGGGTCTTCAGTGAGTGGATTAAGAGTAGAATAAATTAATACAACAACCTTTGTGATTTTTTCATTAAATTAATTTTTAATAATGTGTGTGTTTTTTTTTTTAACCCTTTACTAGTATTGGATTAATAATGGATATGTGTCATAATTGACGCCTCTCCATTATTAATTTGGCTTAATGTCACCTTACAATAGCAAGGTGGCATTAACCCTTCATTACCCCATATCCCACCGCTACACGGGAATGGGAAGAGAGTGGCCAAGTGCCAGAATAGGCGCATCTTCCAGATGTGCCTTTCCTGGGGTGGCTGGGGGCAGGTGTTTTTAGCCAGGGGGGGCCAATAACCATGGACCCTCTCCAGGCTATTAATATCTGCCCTCGGTCACTGGCATTACTACTCTGGCGGAGAAAATTGCGCGGGAGCCCACGCCAATTTTTTTCTGCCATTTAACCCTTTAATTTACTAGCTAGAACGGCCAAATTTTGCATAGACACACTACTAACATTAGTAGTGTGGAATATGCAAAAAAAATGGTGATATGAGATGGTTTACTGTATGTAACCATGTCTCATATCATGTCGGGTTTAGGAAGGAGATAGCAAAAGCCGGCAATTGAATTACCGGCTTTCTGCTATATCGCGCTGGATGAAATAATAATATATATACATATATGTGTCTACTGACATATATATATATATATATATATATACCTATTCTATGTGTAGACATTTATTCTACCTATTCTATTGTAAGCTGTCAGTGTGATTTTACTGTACACCGCGCTGAATTGCCGGCTTTTCTCTCTAACACCGCTGCGTATTCCTCACAAGTCACACTGCTGGTCCGTGTGTAATCCGTATTTTTGGGGCTTCCATAGACTTTCATTGACGTTTTATTTGCGCAATACGGTGACAAACGCAGCATGCTGCGATTTTCTACGGCCGTAGAAGGCCGTATAATACTGATCAGTTTAATACGGCAGATAGGAGCAGGGGCATAGAGAATAATTGTGCCGTATGTTTTGCGAGTTTTACGGACGTAGTTTCTGCACTCTTATGTCCGTAAAACTCGCAAGTGTGACGCCGGCCTTAGGGTACCGTCACACTATACGATTTACCTACGATCACGACCAGCGATATGACCTGGCCGTGATCGTAGGTAAGTCGTAGTGCGGTCGCTGGGGAGCTGTCACACAGACAGCTCTCCAGCGACCAACTATGCCGAGGTCCCCGGGTAACCAGGGTAAACATCGGGTTACTAAGCGCAGGACCGCGCTTAGTAACCCGATGTTTACCCTGGTTACCAGCGTAAAAAAAAACAAACAGCACATACTTACATTCCGGTGTCTGTCCCTTGCCGTCTGCTTCCTGCACTCACTGACTGCCGGCCGTAAAGTGAAAGCAGAGCACAGCGGTGACGTCACCGCTGTGCTCTGCTTTCAATTTATGGCCGGCAGTCACTGAGTGCGGGAAGCAGACGGCAAGGGACCTGACGGACACCGGAATGTAAGTATGTGCTGTTTGGTTTTTTTTACATTTACGCTGGTAACCAGGATAAACATCGGGTTACTAAGCGCGGTCCTGCGCTTAGTAACTCGATGTTTACCCTAGTTACAAGCGAACGCATCGCTAGATCGGTGTCACACACACCGATCTAGCGATGCCAGCGGGAGATCCAGCGACGAAAGAAAGTTCCAAACGATCTGCTACGACGTACGATTCGCAGCAGGATCCCTGATCGCTGCTTCGTGTCAGACACAGCGATATCGTATGGATATCGCTGGAACGTCACGAATCGTACCATCGTAGCGATCGAAATGGCACTGTGTGACGGTACCCTTAGTCTGAGTGAAATCTGCAGCAAAAGCACTGATAAAAGTGATATGCTGAAGATTTACATCTCTACCAAATCTGCAAGGAAAAAACATAAGGAATGTTTGCATGAGACATCAGGATTCTCAGTCACTTGATGGCATTAGGAATCCCTTTCGGTTTGGTGACAAATCTGTGCAGAAAAATCTGCGACAATCTGCAGCGTGTGCACAGGCCCTAACACATACAACATAACATATAACTGGCATTTGATATACTGTTAGGCCGGGTTCACATTAGCGTTTGAGTCCCCAGCGTGGTGCTGTGGACTTGTTTCCTTAAGCTCTGCCTACTTCCACATGCGTCCTGTCTACCTATCTTTAACATTGTGTACGCAGAGACATGTGTTGTATGCGGTGCGACGTTTTGATGTGCCTGCCGAACGCAACATGTTGCATTTTCTTCTGTTCTAAGGGGACGTCAAAATGATGCACGCGGATGCATCCACATACAATGCATGTCCCTGCGTACACAATGTTAATAGGTACGCAGGACGCATGCAGAGAAGGTGGAACTTAAGGAAAGAAGTCGCAGCACCACGCAGGGGACTCAAACGCTAATGTGAACTTAGCCTTATACAGTATATGCATTTCTGTATGTACATACAGATCTAACATAGTGTGTACACGGTATAACCTCTGATCTCTGTATTATTCTTTGTACCAGGCTCAGGCTGGATCAGTCCAGGGCAGGATTCAGTATTGTGTCTCTGGTCACTCTGAAGTACAGGGATGGAGATTTATTGCAGGAGATTGAACTTTCCTGCAGATCTGGTGACCCTGGAGCTGATAACCTGTCACTGATAGGGCGACCATGAAAGAGTTCACTTTCCTGCAATAAATCTCAGTGATCAGCAGAGCAGCCGCTGACTATATACAGAAGCGGCCCTGGACTTATCAGCGTCCCCTGCTCACCACACAGAAGCTCTACAACTCACCGTCCGGCCTCCTGTCTGAGTCGCAGACAAGCTCCTCTCCGGCCGGAAGAAGATATACAGCCGCGCTCCCCCACTCCAGCAGAGCAGACGGCCGCACACAGGGAGCTGTGCCTGCGTCTGTGTCTCCTCCACTGTGATGCTGCCTGCACAGCTAAAACAAGGCGGCCCCCTGGCGGCCTTAATCAGCTGCTTAGTGATCGGCCCAGGGGGCAAATGCCCCTCTTCCACCTGGGCCAGTCCGCCCCTGGACTAATCGGACTGTGCCCGTCGCTGATTGGTCGCGGCAGCCATGACAGGCAGCTGCCGAGACCAATCAGCGAACGAATAACCGTGACAGAAGGACAGACAGACAGACGGAAGTGACCCTTAAACAATTATTGTTCTGTCTTCATACACGTTGATACGGTGTGTGATCCGACATACGGCATAAACCACTTCTGTCTCCCAAATAAGCAGACTGTTCTCTGTAGTCTAACTTGTTTATTGGTAAACATGAGCGCGGTAAAACTATGAGAATACAAATGAATTGAGTAAGTATTGTGCAAATAATAACATGACTGCAACTAACAGGGAAAGCATACAGGATGATGCAACTTCTATAATAATAATAATAATAATTTTTATTTATATAGCGCCAACATATTCCGCAGCGCTTTACAAATTATAGACGGGAATTGTACAGAACAATAGACATTACAGCATAACAGAAATATAGTTCAATACAGATACCAGGAGGAGTGAGGGCTCTGCTCGCAAGCTTACAAACTATGAGGAAAAGGGGAAACACGAGAGGTGGATGGTAACAATTGCTTTAGTTATTTGGACCGGCCATAGTGTAAGGCTCGGGTGTTCATGTAAAGCTGCATGAACCAATGAACCAATGAACTATAATAACTACATACAGCAGGTAACTGAAATCACATTTCCTGTGTACTGGCTGCTATACAGTTAATCACACTCTGTACAACATTACATAGCAAGAACAGGGATAATGGTCTTACCGGATAAACTTAACCGGAATGGGAAGTAAGTGAGGTAGTTCAACACAGCAGATTAACACGTGTGTCCAGGGAAATACACAGAGAGAAAATGGAGTTTCCCCTTCCCATGATACCTTGGTGAATCCCAGAATGCAACACTCTAATAATTACTGAAAAACACAGGTATTAAATTTAACCACCACTGGGTGGTGCTATAACACAGCAAAACCAAAACTATGGTATTAAACCTTTTTAAAGCTAGATACGAAACCTGACCTTCGCTAGAATGGGCAGAACAATTATGTATATAGATATATTTCATACAGAGCTAGATAGCAGAAAAGCCGGTAATTCAATTGCAGGCTTTTGCTATCTCCTTATCAAACCCGACAGGATATGAGACATGGTTTACATACAATAAACCATTTCATATCCCTTATTTTTTACATATTACTGACTACTAATGTTAGAAGTGTTGTCTGTGTGCCAAATTTGGGAGCTCTAGGTGCTAAAATAAAGGGTTAAATCACGGAAAAAACTGGCGTGGGCTCCCGTGCAATTTTCTCCCCCAGAGTGGGAAAGCAAGTGACTGAGGGCAGATATTGATAGCCTAGAGAGGGAGCATGGCTTTTGCCTCCCCCCGGCTAAAAATATCTGCCCCCAGCCACCCCAAAAAAGGCACATCTGTAAGATGCGTCTAGTCTGGCACTTAGCCTCTCTCTTCCCACTCCCGAGTAGCAGTGGGATATGGGGTAAAAAGGGTTAATGTCACCTTGCTAATATAAGGTGACATTAAGCCAGGTTAATAATGGAGAGATGTCAATAAGACACCTCCATTATTATTAATCCAATAGTAATAAAGTGTTAAAAAAACACACACATTAGGACAAAAGTTTTTTAATGAAATAAAGACACATGGGGTTTTAACATCTTTATTGTACGCTCGATCCAAATGATGACCCTTGTCTTCTGAAAAAAAGGGGAAAATAAAAAAAACACCAATATTCAAACCTGTCCGCCATACAGTCATGTCCCACGATGTAAATCCATCTGAAGGGGTTAAAAAAAAATGTTACAACTAAGAGCCTGCTAATGCAGCTGCCCCTGGCTGTAAAAACTGGCGAATGAATGGAATGCAGGAGAACGTAGCTTTGTAGACTTGTGGTGTTGCGCCCCCTGGTGGCATAAACTCATATGAACTCTAGCGTGGGAATTTTTCTGAATATTTTCCCATGCTACTAGAGTTCATTTGAGTTTATGCCACCAGGGGGCGCATCACCGCAAGTCTACAAAGCTATGCTCCATTCATTCCCCAGTTTTTCCAGTACTGCAATGCGCAGGCCCCGGGAAAGGTCAGAGAGGCTCGGCGCCAGCACACTGCAGTACTTCGCTCTGCCCTCAACAGGGAGATAAAGTACGCCTGCACCGGAGCGGCAGCGTGAAGACAAGAAGAGGACGTCATCCTATGAAGATGGGAGGCACCTGTCGCGGACCGCGATGCCCATCAGATCGGACCGACCGTCCAGGTGAGTATAATCTAACCTCTTTTTCTCATCTTTCAGGATACATCAGGGGCTTATCTACAGCATTACAGAATTCTGTAGATAAGCCCCTGTGCCGGTGGGCTTAGCTCATCTTCGATTTTGGGGGTGACAGGCTCCCTTTAATCAATTCTGGACGGCCCATATGATGTCATATGTTTGGAAGATTCAGATACTGTGTTTTTTGCATTTTTGGCAACATCTGAGTTAATTAGAGACACACCTGGGGAAGTATTTTAATGCTCATCTGAAACACACTGCTTCCTAGTGTGGCATCATGGGAA
This sequence comes from Ranitomeya imitator, assembly GCF_032444005.1. NCBI lineage: Eukaryota > Metazoa > Chordata > Amphibia > Anura > Dendrobatidae > Ranitomeya > Ranitomeya imitator. The sequence continues at coordinate 527,548,096 of NC_091282.1, forward strand.
AGTCTCAAGAAATAAACCAAAACATCAGAAAGAGAATTGTGGACTTGTACAAGTCTGGCTCATCCTTGGGTACAATTTCAAGATACCTGAAGGTGCCTCGTTCATCAAACAATTAAATGCAAGTACAAACAGGATGGGAATGTCCAACCATCATACCACTCAGGAAGGAGATGGGTTCTGTGTCCCAGAGATGAACGTGCTTTGGTTGTACATGTGCATATCAACCATGTTGATATATGTGCATATCAATAAATGGGGTATCCAGATAGAGGTAGCACCTCTGGTGGAGTGCTTACCGTGTCCTTTTTGGACAGCTCTTCCATCTTTGGTCCTCATCTGATGCTCAACTCTCACCTGTACCTCCAAGTAGCTGCTAGCATGCGGCAGCGGGTACACCCCGGAACACCGCCTTGGCAGGCAGGCCAAACCAGGTGAGGGTAGCTGTTGGGTTTCTTTGAGACCTACAGTGATTTTCAAGGGTTTGCCTACCCTTGCATGTGAAGATTGGATATGGCAGACTGTGCGGAAGAAACCAAGATTCAACGGACAGACAAGCGATTTCCAGCACAGTGTTGTGGAGCACTGAGAGGGCGCAGCGAGGCACATATAGGACACTGCTGGCCATCCTCTGCACCCTGACCTATTTCCAGATGTCTTGCCTAGTTCTTGCCACTGGGGCTCGATAGGTACGGGCGAGACAGTGAGGTTGACGACTGCGCAACTCCTCCTCACTTTAATCCAAGTCAAGCGCAAGTCATGACTTCAACCACTGCATATCAAAAGTCCTGTGGCGATAGGAGAGTGGCAAAGCAGTAGGTGTGGAGTCACTGGAAGCTGTAGTCACGAACCTGCACGCAGGCGGCCCAGGCCATATGGTCGCTCTCTACTGGACCGAAGCAGCAGAGGAGTTCAGCAGCCTCCTGGGTGTTATGATCCGGTGACCTTGGAGCCGCATGAATAACTTTCACTGGAGTAGGTGGTAACTGTACTGACCGCAATCCTGATCTGACACCGCAACTAGAAGTAGCCGTGGGGTGTGCCTAACAAACCCTAGACACCTCGTCACAGCCGGAGAACTAAATACCCCTATAGATGGAAGTAGGAATACTATCTTGCCTCAGAGCAGAACCCCAAAGGATAGGCAGCCCCCCACGAATATTGACTGTGAGTAGGAGAGGAAAGACACACGTAGGCAGAAAACAGGATTTAGCAAAAGAGGCCACTCTAGCTAAAATAGGAAAGGATAGGACAGCGTACTATGCGGTCAGTATTAAAACCCTTCCAAAAATATCCACAGCAGATTATACAAAAAATTCCTCCATCTAACTAAACACGTGGAACGTATATCTGCAACTCCAGAGAATCCTACACTCAGAGCAGGAATACAATAAAAAAACAAGCACACAGCTTGTGTGCCAAAGAAAAAGAAACAGACACTTATCTTTGCTGAATTGGCAGCTAAGCAGGAGAAGCCAGACAGAGATCCAACACTTCCCAAGAAACATTGACAACTGGCAAGGACTAATGAATCCTGCAAACCTAAATACCCCAGTCAGAATTGCAATCAGCAGAAACACCTGACCATGACTGCAGCCCTGGGACAACTACATTACCACCTACAACCACCGGAGGGAGCCCATAAGCAGAATTCACAACACCTGGGTGTCTGAGCAGTACTGTTCAGGATCACTCTGTTCACCTCAATCGAGGAAGGGGCTAGAAAAGGTGCCTCAAACATAGTCTGCTTCATTCCACCTGGCCAGCCCACCGCAGCTGGCGGATTTCCCATACAGCGGTCGACACACAATAAAGAAAAAGAAAATGATGGTACTCAACCTTGGCACATGGAATGTGAGAACTCTGCTGGATAATACCAAGGCAGACAGACCAGAGAGAAGAACGGCATTGATTGCTCGGGAGCTAGCTCGTTACAAGGTTGATATAGCAGCTCTCAGCGAAACACGCCTGGCAGACAAGGGTCAATTGGCAGAGCATAGTGGTGGATATACATTCTTCTGGAGTGGTCGAGGCAGCACTGAAAAACGAGAAGCAGGCGTGGGATTTGCTATCAAAACTCATCTTGCTCGTAAACTTACCAGGCTTCCGGAGGGCATCAACGACCGTCTGATGACATTTCAGCTCCCACTTACAAACAAGAAACACGCAACTCTGATCAGTGCCTATGCTCCCACGATGACTAATCCGGATGACATTAAAGATAACTTCTACGATGAACTTGACACACTTATTTCAGCAATCCCACAGGCAGACAAGCTCATTATACTTGGAGACTTTAATGCCAGAGTGGGAACAGACCATCAAAACTGGGAAGGGGTCATTGGGAGACACGGCACTGGCAAGTGTAACAGTAGTGGCCTGCTGCTCCTCAAGATGTGTGCCAAACATGACCTTGTCATCACCAACACTTTATTCCGCTTACCCACATGCAAGAAGACATCATGGATGCACCCACGCTCAAGGCATTGGCATCTCATTGATTACATCATTGCCAGGAAAAGGGATGAGATGGACTTTAGAGTGACGAAGGCCATGTGCGGTGCAGACTGCTGGACTGACCATCGCCTCATTGTTTCTAAGTGCAGGCTCCGCATCCTGCCTGCGAGGAGACCCCAAGGGCAGAAAACGACAAAGAGGCTGAATATCTATAAGCTGCAAAATAAAAGAATTGCAAGGGAATTTGCCAATGACCTTGATGGCAGACTGTTAAATATACTACAGGCAGAGGAGATTGGCGTTGAGGAACAGTGGACAATTCTGAGAGATGCTGTTTATAATACTGCTCTGGAGCATCTTGAATCAGCAACCAGAAATAATCAAGACTGGTTCGATGAAAACGACAAGGAAATAAAGACACTCCTAGAAGAGAAACATCAGCGGTATAAGGTGCACCAAAATGACCCCACATCGTTAGCTAAGAAAGGTGCCTTTACCAACATAAAAAGAAAGGTACAAATCAAGCTACGCGAGATGCAGGATATCTGGTTTAGCAAGAAGGCCGACGAAATTCAGGGCTATGCAGATACCCATGACCAGAAATGCTTGTACTATGCGCTCAAAGCTGTATATGGACCCCAGTCATCAAGCTCTTCATCTCTGCTTAACGCAGATGGAACTAAGCTGCTGACAGAAAGCGAACAAATTGTGGAACGGTGGGCTGAGCACTTTAATAATATTCTTAATCGCCCTGCCAATATCAATGATGAGGCTATTGCTCGCCTGCCCCAGGTAGAAATCAACAAGGAGCTTGATGTTCTTCCAAGTGGAGATGAAGTCAGGAAAGCAGTAAAACAACTTTCTTGTGGAAAAGCACCCGGAAATGATGCTATACCTGCTGAGGTATATAAAGCTGGCGGCCATGTTCTGATGCAAATGGTGACCAAACTATTCCAATATATGTGGACAAAGGAACAGGTTCCACAACAGATGAAAGATGCCAGCATAATCCACATATACAAGAGGAAAGGTAATCGCCAATCTTGTGACCACCATCGAGGCATCTCCCTTCTGTCCACTGCAGGCAAGATATTGGCTCGTGTCTTGCTCAACCGCAATTTACATCACCTTGAGCAAGGACTATTACCCAAAAGCCAGTGTGGTTTCCGTGCTAAACGTGGAACAGTAGATATGGTCTTTTCAGCACGTCAACTTCAGGAAAAGTGCCAGGAGCAACACCGTGACCTTTATGTAACTTTTGTTGATTTGACCTAGGCTTTTGACACAGTCAGTAGGGACGGCCTGTGGAAGATCATGGCAAAATTTGGCTGCCCGAGCAAGTTCATCTCAGTCATCCAGCAGTTCCATGATGACATGATGGTGAAGGTTCTGAATGATGGAGACGTATCTGAGGCTTTCCCAGTAACAAACGGCGTAAAACAAGGCTGTGTGCTTGCTCCAACCCTGTTCAGTATGCTGTTCTCTGCAATGTTAAGTGATGCCTTTAACAACTGTGAAGATGGAATCCAGGTTAGGTACAGGACTGATGGCAAGCTATTCAACCCAAAACGCCTGAAGGCGGTTACGAAAGTGCATGAGACTGTTATCCGTGAATTACTATTTGCTGATGACTGTGCACTTAACGCTAGCACGGAACAGCAGATGCAGCATGAAATGGACTGTTTTTCGCAAGCCTGCCACAGTTTTGGTCTCGAGATCAACATTAGAAAAACCGAAGTCATGTATCAACCGGTTCCAGGAAAACTGTACAAGGAGCCACGTATCACAGTGAAGGAGCAAAACCTCAAAGCAGTCAATAACTTCACCTACTTAGGCAGCACGCTTTCCCGTGAAGTAACCATAGACGCTGAGGTTAATAACAGGATCGCCAAAGCCAGTGCCGCCTTCGGGAGACTGCGTAAGAACATCTGGGAACGAAGGGGACTCAGCCTTACCACCAAGCTGAAGGTCTACTGCGCGGTGGTCCTCACCACACTTCTCTATGCTAGAGAGACCTGGACAGTGTACAGCCGGCATGCTAAACAGCTTAATCATTTCCACATGAGTTGCCTCCGTAGACTCCTCCACATCAGGTGGCAAGACAAGATCCCGGACACAGCAATTCTGGAACAAACTGGGCTCTGCAGCGTTTACACTGCTGAAGGTCCAAGCCAGGTGGGCTGGACATGTGGTCCGAATGCCTGACAGCCGACTACCGAAACAACTGCTGTACGGAGAGCTGTGCCAAGGAAAGCGAGCAGTTGGGGGGCAGAAGAAGCGCTATAAAGACTGCCTTAAGATGTCTCTCAAAAACCTGGAAGTCAACACCAATGAATGGGAAGAGCTTGCCCTGGATCGTCCAGGTTGGCGGGGCAGGATCACCTCAGGAGCATGTGCAGCTGAAGATAGGAAAATCTGTGACGCAAAAAGAAAGCGTGCTGTACGCAAGGCACAAGTAGAATCTGGTGTACTGACCAAATCTGCTTTCGTATGTCAAGTATGTGGGCGAACTTTCAGGGCCCGGATTGGACTCATCAGCCACCTCCGGACCCATAACTCTCTTCTAACCCTGAAGTCATGGTCATCTTCGAAAACGAAAGACGAACAGGACAGGACGGCATATCATCCAAAGGACAAAAGCAAAAGACCTTGTGAATATGATAATGGAAGATGGTAACATTGTGTCAATATCCACAGTGAAACGAGTACTGTATCAACATGGGCTGAATGGCCACTCTGCCAGGAAGAAGCCATTACTACAAAACAAACATAAAAAAGCCAGATTAACTCTTTCAAGTCCTTACCCTTTTTCGGTTTTGAGTTATCGTTTTTCGCTCCCCTCCTTCCCAGAGCCATAACTTTTTTATTTTTCCGTCAATATGGTCATGTGAGGGCTTATTTTTTGCAGGACAAGTTGTACTTTTGAACAACATCATTGGTTTTAGCATGTCCTGTACTAGAAACCAGGAAAAAAAATCCAAGTGCGATGAAATTGCAAAAAAAGTGCAATCTCACACTTGTTTTTAGTTTGGCTTTTTTGCTAGGTTCACTAAATGCTAAAACTGTCTGGATATTTTGATTCTCCAGGCCATTACGAGTTCATAGACACCAAACAAGTATAGGTTATGTTTTATCTAAGTGGTAAAAAAAATTCCAAACTTTGTTAAAAAAAATAAAAAATGGCGCAATTTTAAAATACCAATAGCGTCTCAATATTTCATGATCTGGGGTCATGAGAGGGCTTATTTTTGCGTGCCAAGCTGACCTTTTCAATGATACTACATTTGTGCAGATACGTTCTTTTGATCGCTCGTTATTACATTTTTATGATATGTCATGGCGACCAAAAAACGTAATTCTGGCGTTTCAAATTTTTTTCTCACTACGCTGTTTAGCGATCAGGTTAATACTTTTTTTATTGATAGATCGGGCGATTCTGAACTTAGCTATACCAAATATGTGTAGGTTTGATATTTTTTTAATTGTTTTATTTTGAATGGGGCAAAAGGGGGGTGATTTAAACTTTTATATTTCTTAATTTTTTTCATATTTTTTAAAACATTTTTTTTTTACTTTTGACATGCGTCAATAGCCTCCATGGAAGGCTAGAAGCTGGCACAACTCGATTGGCTCTGCTACATAGGAGCGATTGTCAGATCGCCCCAATGTAATAGATTTACTGCACTACTATGAGCGCCGACCACGGGGTGGCGCTCATAGCAATCTGGCATCAACAACCATAGAGGTCTCAAGGAGACCTCAGGTTGTCATGCCGATGCATCGCTGACCCCCGATCATGTGACGGGGGTCGGCGATGCACTCATTTCCGTTCGGATGGCCAGAAGCGGTAGTTAAATGCTGCTGTCAGCATTTGACAGCGGCATTTAACTAGTTAATAGCGGCGGGTGAATTGCGATTTCACCCGCCGCTATTGCGGGCACATGTCAGCTGTTCAAAGTAGCTGACATGTCCCGGCTTTGATGCGGGTTCACCGCCACAGCCCACATCAAAGCAGGGGATCCGACCTCCGCCGTACTAGTGTGGCGGAGGTCGTGAAGGGGTTAATGTTTGCAAATGCACAAAAGGACAAAAACCTTAATTTTTGGAGATGTTCTGTGGTCTGATGAAACTAAAATTGAATTTTTTGGGCATAATGATCATCGTTACGTTTGGAGCAAGAAGGTAGAAGCTTGGAAGCCTAAGAACACCATCCTAAATGTGAAACACATGGGTGGCAGCATCATGTTGTGGGGTTGTTTGGCTACAGGAAGGACTGGTGCACTTCACAAAATAGATGGCATCTTGAGAAAAAAAATCTAATGTGGCAATACTGAAGCAACATCTCAAGAAATCAGCCAGGAAGTTAAAGCTTGGGAGGAAATGGGTCTTCCAAATGGACAATGACCTGAAGCATACTGCAAAAATGGTAACAAAGTGGCTTAAGGATAACAAAGTCAATGTTTTGGAGTGGCCATCACAAAGCCCTGATCTCAATCCTATTGAAAATTTATCGGAAAAGCTGAAAGGGCAGGTGCGAGCAAGGCGACCTACAAACCTGAATTAGTTACACCAGTTTTGTCAGGAGGAATGGCCCCAAATTCCCATCCCCCAAACGTTTGAGCCAAGTCATTCAGTCTATTGTACCAAATACTAATGTAAACTTTTGACTTTGCAGTAATAAAAATGCTTTAACATTTTATCTCTCATATTATTCTGGCATTTGGCAATTATTAATAATTATGGTAATCCTAATCGACCTAAAATGGGAAAGGTTTATTCTGATTTTATATCAGATATTGAGAAAATCATGCACATGTGTCTATTTATATAGTGTATGGAAACTTCTGGTTCCAACTGTATATTTATGTAAAAGCACAAAAAGTACACATTTGATATTACCGCGTCTGGAATGGCCCTACCTACTGTCACACTCAGAGGCGTAGCTAAGGGTTCAGCTCAGGGGGGGCGAACCATCTGAGTGGGCCCCTAAACCTTGATTACAACTATGGTGGCACACTTTAATCATGGGTATAGGGGGAACCTCAGCAGATGATCCTGCTGTAATTGAAAATATATAATGGCCCCCCGCATTAGCCCCCACGTTGTATCTCCCTTGGATTCTGGTCTCTGTCCCTTTCTGTTGGCTGCAAATTGCAGATAAAAACAACCAGTAAATGCATATAGAGTCCACCATATGGGAATAGGGCCCTGAATGAATCCAGATAACCCTAAAAAGAATACTCTTGTCTGGACAAGACCCTAAAGAGGTGAATGGAAAGAAAGAGGAAAGCAGAAGAAAGGGGGGAGGTAAAATATCACACAATGAAAGAAGAAAGTGCGCCCCCCTGTATGTCATCTCTTCTTTTTTTCCCTTCTCCCCATTTGTGGGCCATGTTATTCAGACTGAGTATACATATGCATCTATATGTGATTGTCATTATCTATACTCACCTACTGGCTGTTCCCATTTTTATTCTATTTGGCTCTTCATCATATATATTTATCCTCAATTTTGGGGGGATTTTTATTGTTTATGTAAATGGCATTTTCATGTTTGTTACCTTGTATTTACTGATATGAGATGAGACACACTGGACTGATAGGACCTTGAGCCCGGCTACAGGACCACATTACAAGAGATAGAGAGAGATGCTGAGAGAGAGACAGAGAGAGACTGAGAGACAGACAGAGAGATAGACTGAGACAGAGAAAGAGACAGAGAGAGACTGACTCAGAAACTGAGATCGAGACAGAGAGAGCAAGGCAGAGAGAGCGAGACTGAGACAAACAGAGAGAGACAGAGACTGAGAGACACACAGAGAGACTGCCAGAGAGTGACAGAGACTGAGAGAGACAGAGAGAAAGACACAGAGAGAGAGACTGAGAGAGACAGAGAGCGAGACAGAGAGCGAGACCTTGACTGAGAGAGAGAGACAGACAGAGACTGAGACAGACAAAGAGACAGAGACTGAAGAGACAAACAGAGACAGAGAGACTGACAGAGACTTAGAGCGAGACAGAGAGAGAGCGAGACTGAGAGAGAGAGACTAAGACAGAGACAAACTGAGAGCGAGACAAAGACTGAGCCAGAGAGAGACTGCCAGAGAGTGACAGAGAGACTGACAGAGACTGAGAGACTGACAGAGAGACACAGAGAGACTGACCCTGAGAGAGACAGACTCAGAGAGAGACTGAGTGAGCGAGACAGAGAGCGAGCGACAGAGACAGAGAGAGACTGACCCTGAGAGACAGAGACTCAGAGAGAGACTGAGAGAGAGCGAGACAGTGAGCGAGAGAGAAGCACATGAAGAAAAGGACAGCACCACAGCAATTGTGAAAAGACAGCTCCAAAGTTTATTCTGCCATCCGCAGATGGCAGAATAAACTTTGGAGCTGTCTTTTCACAATTGCTGTGGTGCTGTCCTTTTCTTCATGTGCTTCTGGATTTACCTACTGGGATGGATCCCCTGGTGAGGACGTGCACTCTGCTGTCCATAGAGACATTGCCATTATAGGGTGCGGCTTTACTATTTATATTTGATACTTGAGTGAGCGAGAGAGAGTGACAGACTGAGAGAGAGCAAGACAGAGAGAGCGAGACAGAGAGCGAGAGAGACAGAGCGAGACAGAGAGTGAGACTGAGAGAGACTGACAAAGACAGAGCAAAACGGATGCAAGAAACCTCAGGGACTTGTCAGGAGGGGAACAGTGTCCTGCCTCCTCCTCACTGCACAGTGCAGTCACCTCCAGCCCCTGCAGCCTGAGCTCCTACATCGTCCTATCTCCTGTCCGGCTGCTCCTGTATGCAGGGCTCAGGGAGGGAAGAAGCAGCATCCTGAAGTCTCTTCAGCAGACAACACACAGCTGGCAATGTGTGTGCGTGTCTGCAGCATGCTCTGCTGGAGGCAGCAGGTACAGTGCCGGCACCCTGCGTCCTCGGGTACATGCTCCTCTACAGAACAGACCGCAGCAGAGCAGGGAGATTCTGTCCCTGCTCTACCGCAGAGCTCAACTATATTGGCGTGCACAGCAGGCTAATATAGTTAAGGGTAGCGTAGCTCCAGGTGGGCCCCCTCTGAGCTCCGGGCCCGGGGCGACCGCACCCTCTGCCCCCCTGGTAGCTACGCTACTGGTCACACTAGTTACAGTGCTTTGCGAAAGTATTCGGTATTTCAACCTTTTCCCACATATCATGCTTCAAACATAAAGATACCAAATGTAAATTTTTGGTGAAGAATCAACAACAAGTGGAACACAATTTTGAAGCTGAACGAAATTTATTGGTTATGTTAAATATTTGTGGGAATTCAAAAACTGAAAAGTGGGGTGTGCAATATTATTCGGCCCCATTAACTTAATACTTTGCTGCACCACCTTTTGCTGCGATTACAGCTGCAAGTCGCTTGGGGTATGTCTCTATCAGTTTTGTACATCAAGAGACTGAAATTCTTGCCCATTCTTCCTTGGCAAACAGCTCGAGCTCAGTGAAGTTTGATGGAGATCGTTTGTGAACAGCAGTTTTCAGCTCTTTCCGCAGATTATCGATTGAATTGAGATCTGGACTTTGACTTGTCTATTTTAAAACCTGGATACATTTATTTGTCAACCATTCCATTGTAGATTTTGCTTTATGTTTGGGATAATTGTCTTGTTGGAAGACAAATCTCCGTCTTAGTCTCAGGTCTTTTGCAGACTCCAACAGGTTTTCTTCCAGAATGGTCCTGTATTTGGCTCCATCCATCTCCCCATCAATTCTAACCATCTTCCCTGTCCCTGCTGAAGAAAAGCCGGCCCAAACCATGATGCTGCCACCACCATGTTTGACTGTGGGAATGGTGAGTTCAGGGTGATGAACTGTGTTGTCTTTACGCCAAACATATCGTTTGGCATTGTTGCCAAAAAGTTCGATTTTGGTTTCATCTGACCAGAGCACCTTCTTCCACATGTTTGGTGTGTCTCCCAGGTGGCTTGTTGCAAACTTTAAACACCATTTTTTAAGGATGTCTTTGAGAAATGGCTTTCTTCTTGCCACTCTTCCATAAAGGCCAGATTTGTGCAGTGTACGACTGATTGTTGTCCTATGGACAGACTGTCCCATCTCAGCTGTAGATCTCTGCAGTTCATCCAGAGTGTTCATGGGCCTCTTGGCTGCATCTCTGATCAGTCTTCTCCTTGTTTGAGATGAAAGTTTAGAGGGACAGCCAGGTCTTGGTAGATTTGCAGTGGTATGATACGCCTTCCATTTCAATATGATCGCTTGCACAGTGCTCCTTGGGATGTTTAAAGTTTTGGAAATCACTTTGCATCAAAATCTGGCTTTAAACCTCCACAACAGTATCACGGACCTGCCTGTTGTGTTCCTTGGTCTTCATGATGCTCTCTGTGCTTCAAACAGAACCCTGAGACTATCACAGAGCAGGTGCATTTATACAGAGACTTGATTACACACAGGTGGATTATATTTATCATCATTAGGCATTTAGGACAACATTGGATCATTCAGAGATCCACAATGAACTTCTGGAGTGAGTTTGCTGCACTGAAAGTAAAGGGGCCGGTTAATATTGCATGCCCCACTTTTTAGTTTTTGCATTTCCACAAAAATTTTAAATAACCAATACATTTCGTTCAACTTCACAATTGTGTTCCACTTGCTGTTGAGTCTTCACCAAAAATTTACATTTGGTATCTTTATGTTTGAGGCATGATACGTGGGAAAAGGTTGAAAAGTTCCAGGGGGCCGAATACTTTCTACTTTCGCAAGGCATTGTATATCCTTCAGTGCACACCGTAAAAAAAGCTTCTTTTAGCGTGTGACAGCAACCAAACAGAAAACCAGATATAAATCTGGTATCGATGTAATCGCACCGACCTGAAGAATAGTCACCTAATCACTTATACCGCACAAGGAACGGAATAAAAAATAAATAAAACCAATTTTTCATCTGCTGTTGATTTGTTCATTCTGAACAAAGATCGCAGTAAGGCTCAGTGCAAATTTATCCTGCACTCTGCGCTGAGCACTTACACAGAGGTTTCCGAGTAAACTTCTGAAATACGTGATTCAGCCGGAACCCCATGCGGAAGATTCCTTATAATGAGGCACATGGAGGCACTGTGGATGATGTCTGACCTGTGGTCCGGCAGTGTGCGTCTTTTTAGGTGTGCATAAAAGCGCAGTCAATCACAGTTTTAGCAACTCTGAAAAGAAGGACAATGCTGAACAGAGGCCAGATGGAGTCCACAGTAACTCTGCCGCCTCATTATAGTGCATGGATACCTCGGGGGTTTCATCTCAATCACGTCACGAAGACTTAGACGGAATCCCCAAAGTTAGTGCTCAGTGTAGAGCACCAGATAAATGTGATCCTAAATGTTATGTAAAATGTTCCCAATAAAAGCTTCAACTCAAACCACAAAAAAGTCCCCCACTCAGGTCCATCATCTGTTAATGGAAATATAGGGGCTTCTACATTACAGGTAGTACAAAGGCTCTGTAAAAGCACTATGACTCCCTCCGAAAAGAAATCTAACTAAATCTGTGCTCCCAAATCCAAATGCCACCCTCCCTTATAAAAAAGAAAATTAAGTTATACCCTCCCTGCACCCACTTGATTCCAACCATAGGGCAGTGCAGGGAGTGGTTACAGTCACCGCTCACCATTCTCTTAGCAAAATGTAAGCTCATTGACTGCTTGCAATGCACACACATATGCTACAGAGCATTTGGTCAAAGTGCCAAGGCGCGATTACAGCACGCTCACTATATAGCAAGTAACAGCCCCCTACACCACCTCCAATGTCTGGAAGCGAGCGACTGCAGGGAAAATATAACTTAATTTTTCCCTTTTGTCGCTGCTCCAATAAGGCATAATTTTAATGCCATCTGTAGATAAACCCCATATTTGCTGATAAATAGCTTTTATTTGTAGATGACCGGGTCCCTTTAAATTACGGTAAGTCCTTCTCCTGTTTTTACCTTGAGGTACAATTTTTCTCATTACTGACCCTTACTGTGTAATGTATTTTGCATAAGCTGCTGCAAGGTGTGTGGGGAAATAGATATAACAACGGCAATATGCATAGTTCTGTATTAAAAAGGTCACTTTATTATTGTAAAAGGAGCAATATTAGAGAAAACTGAACATTTTCATAGTTTCCTAATATACAGGTGTGGGTTCAAAAGTGTCCCCCAGAATAAGTACAAACCCCTAAACCTCCACCCTCACTGCATAGCAGAAATATTGCATTTTTTCATGTATATGCACTTTGATTAAGAATGTTGCGAGGTGGCAATGTTGAATAGTCTCATTATTCTTTTGCAATGGCAATATACCACTATAAATGTGCTTGCATGGCTAAAGGACAGTAGCAATATAACATTGCACTATAATAGTTCATGATTATTTTTTAGTAATCTAACACCCCATGCATGTGCATTGTCCATATAGATAATTCCCTGTGTATATATTAAGTGTCCTGCTCCAGCTGACCTCTCTCAGAATTTTTGGGTTGGTCTGAGGCACCCTGTCTATTGTCTATTTGTGTATTCATATGTACACTGCTCAAAAAAATAAAGGGAACACTAAAATCTCACATCCTAGATATCACTGAATGAAATATTCCAGTTGTAAATCTTTATTCATTATATAGTGGAATGTGTTGAGAACAATAAAACCTAAAATGATCAACATAAATCACAACTAATATCCCATGGAGGTCTGGAGTTGGAATGATGCTCAAAATCAAAGTGGAAAACGAAGTTACAGGCTGATCCAACTTCAGTGGAAATGCCTCAAGACAAGGAAATGATGCTTAGTAGTGTGTGTGGCCTCCACATGCCTGTATCACCTCCCTACAATACCTGGGCTTTCACCTGATGAGGCGGCGGTGGGTCCCCTGAGGGATCTCCTCCCAGACCTGGACTAAAGCATCCGCCAACTCCTGAACAGTCTGTGGTGCAACATGACGTTAGTGGATGGTGCGAGACATGATGTCCCAGATGTGTTCAATCGGATTCAGGTCTGGGGAATGGGCGGGCCAGTCCATAACTTCAAGGCCTTCATCTTGCAGGAACTGCTGACACACTCCAGCCACATGAGCCTTGTCCTGCATTAGGAGGAACCCAGGGCCAACAGCACCATCATATGGTCTCACAAGGGGTCTGAGGATCTCATCTCCGTACCTAATGGTAGTCAGGCTACCTCTGGCGAGCACATGGAGGGCTGTACAGCCCTCCAAAGAAATGCCACCCCACACCATTACTGACCCACTGCCAAACCCATCATGCTGAAGGATGTTGCAGGTAGATCGCTCTCCACAGCGTATCCAGACTCTGTCACATCTGTCACATGTGCTCAGTGTGAACCTGGTTTCATCTGTGAAGAGCACAGGGCGCCAGTGGCGAATTTGCCAATCCTGGTGTTCTGTTGCAAATGCAAAGCGTACTGCACGGTGTTGGGCTGTGAGCACAACCCCCATCTGTGGACGTCAGGCACTCAGACCATCCTCATGGAGTCGGTTTCTAACCATTTGTGCAGTCACATGCACATTTGTGGCCTGCTGGAGGTCTTTTTGCATGGCTCTGGCAGTGCTCCTCCTGTTTCTCCTTGCACAAAATGCTGAGGTAGCGGTCCTGCTGCTGGGTTGTTGCCCTCCTACGGCCCCCTCCACGTCTCCTGGTGTACTGGCCTGTCTCCTGGTAGCGCCTCCAGCCTCTGGACACTATGTTGACAGACACAGCAAACCTTCTTGCCACAGCTTGCATTGTTGTGCCATCCTGGATGAGCTGCACTACCTGAGCCACTTGTGTGGGTTGTAGAGTCTGTCTCAAAACACAACCAATATTCAAAAGTGACCAAGAAATCAGCCAGAAAGCATTGGTACTGAGATGTGGTCTGTGGTCCCCACCTGCAGAACCACTCCTTTGTTGAGTGTGTCTTGATAATTGCCAATTTCCATCTGTTGTCTATTTCATTTGCACAACAGCATGTGAAATTGATTGCCAGTGTTGCTTCCTAAGTGGACAGTTTGATTTCACAGAAGTTTGATTTACTTGGAGTTATATTCTGTTGTTTAAGTGTTCCCTTTATTTTTTTGAGCAGTGTATTATGCAACCATCCACCTTCCATTGCGCAAAAAGAGTAGTCCCAAACCAAAGCAGCAGTTTCCAGTGTTTCAAGCCTCACTTTTCAGAATTAAAGCCTGAGAGCCACAAATGGGATTGATGTGATCTCTGATTGGCTATTGGTCCTGGTGAGCCTCTATTGGATGTTGTACGTCTTAATTAAAAGGAGTTGCTCTGATGAGGACCTCAGAGTCATTCCAGCAACTTCACTGTAGACAACGCACCGGTCAGGTGGCTAAGGTGGAGGTACTGTAGTGAGGTCCTCACCGGAGTTACTCCTATTTAAATAGGTCAGTACTACGGCAATGAGCATGGAGTCCTCGTGGTACTGCGGTGATGAGCATGGAGTCCTCACAGTACTGAGGTGATGAGCGTGGAATACACAGGAGAAACTCCAATATAGACAGTTCATTACTGACATGACTAGACTTGCGGTGATTCCAGGAACTCCTCAAAGAAACTCTATTCTAGTCACCTCATTACACAGGCTACAATGTAGTGAATGTAATTATTTAATGGCTTTTTAATGTGGATTGGGGTATTTCTAAAGCTTATGTATATACATAATTGTCTAAGGGTCACTTCCGTCTGTCTGTCTTTCTGTCACGGTTATTCATTCGCTGATTGGTCTCGGCAGCTGCCTGTCATGGCTGCCGCGACCAATCAGCGACGGGCACAGTCCAATTAGTCCCTCCCCTACTCCCCTGCACTCACTGCCCGGCGCCCGCTCCGTAATCCCCTCCACTCACCGCTCACACAGGGTTAATGGCAGCGGTAACGTCCCGCGGTGTAAAGCACTCCGTTACCGCTGCTATTAACCCTGTGTGTCCCCAACTATTTACCATTGATCAATACTAAAAATATGTCATGTTAAAAATTATTTTTAAAAAACAAAAAACCTGCTATACTCACCATCCGCCGCCTTTTCCGCTCGCGACGTCATGACAGATCCTGCTCACACCAGCCCTGGGACCAGAAGCTGACGCTTGCAATGGAGCAGTCCCGGGAGCGTCCCAAGGAGCGGGAAAGGCGGCGGATGGTGAGTATAGCAGGACTTCAACGGGCCTTCGGAAGGTGAGTATATGTTTATTTTTTCTTTTAAGTCTCTATACTACGTGGCTCTGTGCTGTATACTCCGTCGCTGAGCAATACGATGTGGCTGGGCAATATACTACGTGACTGGGCAATATACTACGTGGCTGGGCAATATACTACATAACTGGGCAATATACTACGTCGCTGGGCAATATACTATGTGGGCTGTGCAATATACTACGTGACTGGGCAATATACTACGTGGCTCTGCTATATACTATGTGGCTGGGCAATATACTACATGGCTGGGCAATATACTACGTCACTGTGAAATATACTGCGTGGCTGGGCAATATACTACATGGCTGGGCAATATACTACGTGGCTGGGCAGTATACTACGTGACCGGGCAATATACTACGTGGCTGGGCAATATACTACGTGGCTGGCCAATATACTACGTGACTGGGCAATATACTACGTGGCTGGGCAATATACTACGTTGCTGGGCAATATACTACGTGACTGGCCAATATACTACGTGGCTGTGCAATATACTACGTGGCTGTGCAATATACTACGTGGACATGCATATTCTAGAACAGGGGTCCCCAACTCCAGTCCTCAAGGCCCACCAACATGTCATGTTTTCAGGATTTCCTTAGTCTTGCCCAGGTAATAATTGCATCACCTGTGCAATGCAAAGGAAATCCTGAAAACATGACCTGTTGGTGGGCCTTGAGGACTGGAGTTGGGGACCCCTGTTCTAGAATACCCGATGCGTTAGAATCGGGCCACCATCTAGTAAAGCCATAAACATCAATTTTATTTTTTACACTCATGTATTTTATTTCTATACAGCCAATAACTTGTATTTTTATTGCTTTTTGTAATTAAAAAAAGATTTAAATAGCCCTAGTTCTTCAGTTTTGCCAGAATTCGACATTTGTCATATGTACACCAGTCCTAGTGAGCAGCAGCAACAATTGGAAGATTGGGTGGTGCTTTGTGGATAGAGACTGGCATGGAGCACTGGTGACAGAGTCATAAGAATTTACAACACACAAGCCACAAATTATGACAAATGTATGGGGTTAATAAGTCTGCCATAATTTACGGCACTCTTGTGATGTAAATTATGAGGATTCTATTGGCTGCACTGTCAGTCAGGCCCCACCCACTCTTTAACCCTTTTCTTCCATCAAATGGGATAGTAAGTCCGATGGCAGATCCCCCGCTTTGATGTGGGCTCCGGCAGTGAGCCCACCTCAAAGCCGGGACTTGTCAGCTGTTTTGAACAGCTGACATGTGCCCGCAATAGGCGCGGGTGGAATCGTGATCCAACCGCCTATTAACTTGTTAAATGCCGCTGTCAAACTGACCGCGGCATTTAACAAGCACTTCCGGCCGTCACGTGATAAGGGGTCATCGGCGCGTTGGCATGACAACCAGAGGTCTCCATGAGACCTCTATGGTTTTTGATGCCGAATTGCTGTGAGCGCCACCCTGTGGTCGGCGCTCATAGCATTGCTATAGAGGCGATCTTGGCATCGCCTCTATGTATCAGAGCCAATCAAGTTGTGCCAGCTTCTAGCCTCCCATGGAGGCTTTTGAAGCATGGCAAGAGTAAACAAAAAATGTTTTTAAAAGTATGAAAAAAATATATATAAAAGTTCAACTCACCCCCCTTTTGCCCTATTCAAAATAAAACAAACAAAAAAGATCAAACCTACACATATTTGGTATCACCGCATTTAGAATCGCCCGACCTAGCAATAAAAAAAAGGATTAACCTGATCGCTAAATGGCATAGCGAGAAAAAAAAATCAAAAAGCCAGAATTACGCATGCAAAAAATAAACCAAACTTCACCAAACCCCAGATCACGAAAAATTGAAACGCTACGAGCATTGGAAAATTGCACAATTTTTTTAACCCCTTCCCGACCCATGACGCCACGTAGGCGTCATGAAAGTCGGTGCCATTCCGACCCATGACGCCTATGCGGCGTCATGGAAAGATCGCGTCCCTGCAGATCGGGTGAAAGGGTTAACTCCCATTTCACCCGATCTGCAGGGACAGGGGGAGTGGTAGTTTAGCCCAGGGGGGGTGGCTTCACCCCCTCGTGGCTACGATCGCTCTGATTGGCTGTTGAAAGTGAAACTGCCAATCAGAGCGATTTGTAATATTTCACCCATTATAACGGGTGAAATATTACAATCCAGCCATGGCCGATGCTGAAATATCATCGGCCATGGCTGGAAATACTAGTGTGCCCCCACCCCACCCCTCCGATCGCCCCCCCACCCCCCCGATCTGGCCGGTACACTGCTCCGGCTCCCCTCCGTCCTGTGCTCCGCTCCCCCCCGTGCTCGTGTCCGCTCCCCCCGTGCTCCAATCACCCCCCCGTGCTCCAATCACCCCCCCTGCACTCCGATCCACCCCCCCCGTGCTCCGTTCCACCCCCCCGTGCTCCATTCCAGCCCCCCCGTGCTCCGTTCCACGCCCCCCGCGCTCCGTTCCACCCCTCCCGCGCTCCGATTCCCCCCCCCGTGCTCCGATCCCCCCCCCCGTGGTCCCCCCCCACCCTATCATACTTACCGATCCAGCCGTGGTCCCGTCCGTCTTCTCCCGGGCGCCGCCATCTTCCAAAATGGCGGGCGCATGCGCAGTGCGCCCGCCGAATCTGCCGGCCGGCAGATTCGTTCCAAAGTGCATTTTGATCACTGAGATATAATCTATCTCAGTGATCAAAATAAAAAAAATAATAAATGACCCCCCCCTTTGTCACCCCCATAGGTAGGGACAATAAAAAAAATAAAGAAATTTTTTTTTTCCACTAATGTTAGAATAGGGTTAGGGTTAGGGTTAGGGGTAGGGGTAGGGTTAGGGTTAGGGTTAGGGTTAGGGTTAGGGGTAGGGGTAGGGGTAGGGCTAGGGTTAGGGGTAGGGTTAGGGGTAGGGGTAGGGTTAGGGCTAGGGTTAGGGTTAGGAATGTGCACACGTATTCTGGTCCTCTGCGGATTTTTCCGCTGCGGATTTGATAAATCCGCAGTGCTAAACCGCTGCGGATTTATGGCGGATTTACCGCGTTTTTTTCTGCGCATTTCACAATTGCGATTTTCTATTGGAGCAGTTGTAAAACCGCTGCGGAATCCGCACAAAGAAGTGACATGCTGCGGAATGTAAACCGCTGCGTTTCCGTGCAGTTTTTCCGCAGCATGTGCACAGCGATTTTTGTTTCCCATAGGTTTACATTGAAATGTACACTCATGGGAAACTGCTGCGGATCCGCAGCGTTTTCCGCAGCGTGTGCACATACCTTTAGAATTAGGCCATGTGCACACGGTGCGGATTTGGCTGCGGATTCGCAGCAGTGTTCCATCAGGTTTACAGTACCATGTAAACATATGAAAAACCAAATCCGCTGTGCCCATGGTGCGGAAAATACCGCGCGGAAACGCTGCATTGTATTTTCCGCAGCATGTCAATTCTTTGTGCGGATTCCGCAGCGTTTTACACCTGTTCCTCAATAGGAATCCGCAGGTGAAATCCGCACAAAAAACACTGGAAATCCGCGGAAAATCCGCAGGTAAAACACAGTGCCTTTTACCCGCAGATTTTTCAAAAATGGTGCGGAAATATCTCACACGAATCCGCAACGTGGGCACATAGCCTTAGGGTTAGGGTTGGAATTAGGGTTGTGGTTAGGGTTAGGGGTGTGTTGGGGTTAGTGTTGTGGTTAGGGGTGTGTTGGGGTTAGGGTTGTGATTAGGGTTATGGCTACAGTTGGGATTAGGGTTAGGGGTGTGGGGGGGTTAGTGTTGGAGTTAGAATTGAGGGGTTTCCACTGTTTAGGCACATCAGGGGTCTCCAAACGCAACATGGCGCCACCATTGATTCCAGCCAATCTCGTATTCAAAAAGTCAAATGGTGCTCCCTCACTTCCGAGCCCTGACGTGTGCCCAAACAGTGGTTTACCCCCACATATGGGGTACCAGCATACTCAGGACAAACTGCGCAACAATTACTGGGGTCCAATTTCTCCTGTTACCCTTGTGAATCTAAAAAAATGCTTGCTAAAACATAATTTTTGAGGAAAGAAAAATGATTTTTTATTTTCACGGCTCTGCGTTGTAAACGTCTGTGAAGCACTTGGGGGTTCAAAGTGCTCACCACATATCTAGATAAGTTCCTTGGGGGGTCTAGTTTCTAAAATGGGGTCACTTGTGGGGGGTTTCTACTGTTTAGGCACACCAGGGGCTCTGCAAACGCAACGTGACACCCGCAGACCATTCCATCAAAGTCTGCATTTCAAAAGTCACTACTTCCCTTCTGAGCCCCGACGTGTGCCCAAACAGTGGTTTACCCCCACATATGGGGTATCAGCGTACTCAGGAGAAACTGGACAACAACTTTTGGGGTCCAATTTCTCCTGTAACCCTTGGGAAAATAAAAAATTCTGGGCTAAATAATTATTTTTGAGGAAAGAAAACGTATTTATTATTTTCACGGCTCTGCATTATAAACTTCTATGAAGCACTTGGGGGTTCAAAGTGCTCACCACACATCTAGATAAGTTCCTTTCAGGGTCTAGTTTCCAAAATGGGGTCACTTGTGGGGGGTTTCTACTGTTTAGGCACATCAGGGGCTCTGCAAACGCAACGTGACGCCCGCAGAGCATTCCATCAAAGTCTGCATTTCAAAACGTCACTACTTCAATTCCGAGCCCCGGCATGTGCCCAAACAGTGATTTACCCCCACATATGGGGTATCACCGTACTCAGGAGAAACTGGACAACAAATATTGGGGTCAAATTTCTCCTGTTACCCTTGGGAAAATTAAAAAATTCTGGGCTAAATAATTATTTTTGAGGAAAGAAAACGTATTTATTATTTTCACGGCTCTGCATTATAAACTTCTATGAAGCACTTGGGGGTTCAAAGTGCTCACCACACATCTAGATAAGTTCCTTTGGGGGTCTAGTTTCCAAAATGGGGTCACTTGTGGGGGGTTTCTACTGTTAAGCCACATCAGGGGCTCTGCAAATGCAACGTGACGCCCACAGAGCATTCCATCAAAGTCTGCATTTCAAAACGTCACTACTTCACTTCCGAGCCCCGGCATGTGCCCAAACAGTGATTTACCCCCACATATGGGGTATCAGCGTACTCAGGAGAAACTGGACAACAACTTTTGGGGTCAAATTTCTCCTGTTACCCTTGGGAAAATAAAAAATTGCAGGCTAAAAGATCATTTTTGAGAAAATAATTTTTTTTTTTATTTTCATGGCTCTGCGTTATAAACTTCTGTGAAGCACTTGGGGGTTCAAAGTCCTCACCACACATCTAGATTAGTTCCTTTGGGGGTCTAGCTTCTAAAATGGTGTCATTTCTGGGGGATCTCCAATGTTTAGGCACACAGGGGCTCTCCAAACGTGACATGGTGTCCGCTAATGATTGGAGCTAATTTTCCATTTAAAAAGCCAAATGGCGTGCCATCCCTTCCGAGCCCTGCCGTGCGCCCAAACAGTGGTTTACCCCCACATATGGGGTATCAGCGTACTCAGGACAAACTGGACAACAATATTTGGGGTCCAATTTCTCCTATTATCCTTGGCAAAATAGGAAATTCCAGGCTAAAAAATCATTTTTGAGGAAAGAAAAATTATTTTTTATTTTCATGGCTCTGCGTTATAAACTTCTGTGAAGCACCTGGGGGTTTAAAGTGCTCAATATGCATCTAGATAAGTTCCTTGGGGGGTCTAGTTTCCAAAATGGGGTCACTTGTGGGGGAGCTCCAATGTTTAGGCACACAGGGGCTCTCCAAACGCGACATGGTGTCCGCTAACAATTGGAGCTAATTTTCCATTCAAAAAGTCAAATGGCGCGCCTTCTCTTCCGAGCCCTGCCGAGTGCCCAAACAGTGGTTTACCCCCACATATGAGGTATCGGCGTACTCGGGAGAAATTGCCCAACAAATTTTATGATCCATTTTATCCTACTGCCCATGTGAAAATGAAAAAATTGAGGCGAAAAGAATTTTTTTGTGAAAAAAAATTACTTTTTCATTTTTACAGATCAATTTGTGAAGCACCTGAGGGTTTAAAGTGCTCACTAGGCATCCAAATTAGTTCCTTGGGGGGTCTAGTTTCCAAAATGGGGTCACTTGTGGGGGAGCGCCAATGTTTAGGCACACAGGAGCTATCCAAACGCGACATGGTGTCCGCTAACGATGGAAATAATTTTTCATTCAAAAAGTCAAATGGCGCTCCTTCCCTTCCGAGCCTTACCATGTGCCCAAACAGTGGTTTACCTCCACATGTGAGGTATTGGTGTACTCAGGAGAAATTGCCCAACACATTTTAGGATCCATTTTATCCTGTTGCCCATGTGAAAATGAAAAAATTGAGGCTAAAAGAATTTTTTTGCGAAAAAAAAGTACTTTTTCATTTTTACGGATCAATTTGTGAAGCACCTGGGGGTTCAAAGTGCTCACTATGCATCTAGATAAGTTCCTTGGGGCGTCTAGTTTCCAAAATGGGGTCACTTGTGGGGGAGCTCCAATTTTTAGGCACACGGGGGCTCTCCAAACGTGACATGGTGTCCGCTAAAGAGTGGAGCCAATTTTTGATTCAAAAAGTCAAATGGCGCTCCTTCCCTTCCAAGCCCTGCCGTGCGCCAAAACAGTGGTTTACCCCCACATATGAGGTATCAGCGTACTCAGGACAAATTGGACAACAACTTTCATGGTTCAGTTTCTCCTTTTACCATTGGGAAAATAAAAAAATTGTTGCTAAAAGATAATTTTTGTGACTAAAAAGTTAAATGTTCATTTTTTCCTTCCATGTTGCTTCTGCTTCTGTGAAGCACCTGAAGGGTTAATAAACTTCTGGAATGTGGTTTTGAGTACCTTGAGGGGTGCAGTTTTTAGAATGGTGTCACTTTTGGGTATTTTCAGCCATATAGACCCCTCAAACTGACTTCAAATGTGAGGTGGTCCCTAAAAAAATGGTTTTGTAAATTTCGTTGTAAAAATGACAAATCGCTGGTCGAATTTTAACCCTTATAACTTCCTAACAAAAAAAAATTTTGTTTCCAAAATTGTGCTGATGTAAAGTAAACATGTGGGAAATGTTATTTATTAACTATTTTGTGTCACATATCTCTCTGGTTTAACAGAATAAAAATTCAAAATGTGAAAATTGCGAAATTTTCAAAATTTTCGCCAAATTTCCGTGTTTATCACAAATAAATGCAGAATTTATTTACCTAAATTTACCACTAACATGAAGCCCAATATGTCACGAAAAAACAATCTCAGAACCGCTAGGATCCGTTGAAGCGTTCCTGAGTTATTACCTCATAAAGGGACACTGGTCAGAATTGCAAAAAACGGCAAGGTCTTTAAGGTCAAAATAGGCTGGGTCTTGAAGGGGTTAAAGCAAAGTTTGGAATTTTTTTTCACCATTCAGATAAAAAAAGAATCTAGACATGTTTACGATACGAGAAAACTGAAGGAAAATGGACAACTTAGCTGGGTAAAAATATTCTATATTTTATTACAAAATCATAAGTATAAATATATGCAATAAAGACAAAAACAATTTAAAAACAGGAGACGACACCTTAGTGCCACGTCCATGCAGGAAACAGGTAAGGAAAAATAAATACAGTGGGGCAAAAAAGTATTTAGTCAGTCAGCAATAGTGCAAGTTCCACCACTTAAAAAGATGAGAGGCGTCTGTAATTTACATCATAGGTAGACCTCAACTATGGGAGACAAACTGAGAAAAAAAAATCCAGAAAATCACATTGTCTGTTTTTTTATCATTTTTTTGCATATTATGGTGGAAAATAAGTATTTGGTCAGAAACAAACAATCAAGATTTCTGGCTCTCACAGACCTGTAACTTCTTCTTTAAGAGTCTCCTCTTTCCTCCACTCATTACCTGTAGTAATGGCACCTGTTTAAACTTGTTATCAGTATAAAAAGACACCTGTGCACACCCTCAAACAGTCTGACTCCAAACTCCACTATGGTGAAGACCAAAGAGCTGTCAAAGGACACCAGAAACAAAATTGTAGCCCTGCACCAGGCTGGGAAGACTGAATCTGCAATAGCCAACCAGCTTGGAGTGAAGAAATCAACAGTGGGAGCAATAATTAGAAAATGGAAGACATACAAGACCACTGATAATCTCCCTTGATCTGGGGCTCCACGCAAAATCCCACCACGTGGGGTCAGAATGATCACAAGAACGGTGAGCAAAATTCCCAGAACCACGCGGGGGGACCTAGTGAATGATCGGCAGAGAGCTGGGACCAATGTAACAAGGCCTACCATAAGTAACACACTACGCCACCATGGACTCAGATCCTGCAGTGCCAGACGTGTCCCACTGCTTAAGCCAGTACATGTCCGGGCCCGTCTGAAGTTTGCTAGAGAGCATTTGGATGATCCAGAGGAGTTTTGGGAGAATGTCCTATGGTCTGATGAAACCAAACTGGAACTGTTTGGTAGAAACAGAACTTGTCGTGTTTGGAGGAAAAAGAATACTGAGTTGCATCCATCAAACACCATACCTACTGTAAAGCATGGTGGTGGAAACATCATGCTTTGGGGCTGTTTCTCTGCAAAGGGGCCAGGGCGACTGATCCGGGTACATGAAAGAATGAATGGGGCCATGTATCGTGAGATTTTGAGTGCAAACCTCCTTCCATCAGCAAGGCATTGAAGATGAAACGTGGCTGGGTCTTTCAACATGACAATAATCCAAAGCACACCGCCAGGGCAACGAAGGAGTGGCTTCGTAAGAAGCATTTCAAGGTCCTGGAGTGGCCTAGCCAGTCTCCAGATTTCAACCCTATAGAAAACCTTTGGAGGGAGTTGAAAGTCCGTGTTGCCAAGCGAAAAGCCAAAAACATCACTGCTCTAGAGATGATCTGCATGGGGGAATGGGCCAACATACCAACAACAGTGTGTGGCAACCTTGTGAAGACTTACAGAAAACGTTTGACCTCTGTCATTGCCAACAAAGGATATATTACAAAGTATTGAGATGAAATTTTGTTTCTGACCAAATACTTATTTTCCACCATAATATGCAAATAAAATGTTAAAAAAACAGACAATGTGATTTTCTGGATTTTTTTTTCTCAGTTTGTCTCCCATAGTTGAGGTCTACCTATGATGTAAATTACAGACGCCTCTCATCTTTTTAAGTGGTGGAACTTGCACTATTGCTGACTGACTAAATACTTTTTTGCCCCACTGTAGGTAAATTGTCATATATATCAATTCTGAATTGCTCAGCTTCCCAGATAGACCTACCGTATTTACTCGAGTATAAGCCGACCCGAGTATAAGACGACCTCCCTAATTTTGCAACAAAAAACTGGGAAAACTAATTGACTCGAGTATAAGCCTAGGGTGGAAAATGCAGCAGCTACGGGTAAATGTTAAAAATAAAAATAGATACCAATAAAAGTAAAATTAATTGAGGCATCAGTAGGTTAAGTGTTTTTGAACATCCATATTGAATCAAAAGCTCCATATAATACTCCATACAGTTCATTATGGCCCCATAAGATGCTCCATATACAAATATGCCCCATATAATGCTCCATGCAGTTCTTTATGGCCCCATAAGATGCTCCATCCAAAATATGCCCCATATAATGCTCCACGCAGTTCTTTATGGCCCCATAAGATGCGCCATGGAAGTGGAGTCCATATTCATAACTTTAATGAGCGGTACCAGTGACCGCTGAACAGGGGAAGAAGCTGCAGGCGCCCGAAGACCGTGGGACATGCAGGGACCGCATCAGGAGCGCTGGGAGCAGGTGAGTATTTGACAGGCGTCGCTCGCCCTCACCCGCCGACCCCCCCGCCTTCCATGACTCGAGTATAAGCCGAGAGGGACACTTTCAGCCCATTTTTGGGGGGCTGAAAATATCGGCTTATACTCGAGTATATACGATATTTATTGTTCATTACCTGTTTCCTGCAAGGACGTGGCACCAAGGTGTCGTCTCCGGTTTAAAATTTAGAATATTTTTACCCAGCTCAGTTGTCCATTTTCCTTTGGTTTTCTCTTAACCTCGTATGGTAGAGCTTGTTTATTGTATGCCCTCTTTTTGGTTTAATGTTTATGATACGATACATTTTGTTGATACCGAAGGAAACTATGGTATTGCAGCAGTGCTACATGTTTGGTGTCTATGAACTTGTAATGACCTGGAGAATCATAATGGCAGGTCAGTTTTAGCATTTAGTGAACCTAGCAAAAAAGCCAATTGTAATTTCACAGCATTTGGAATTTTTTTCCCGTTTTCTAGTACACGACATGGTAAAACCAATGGTGTCGTTCAAAAGTACAACTCGTCCTGCAAAAAATAAGCCCTCACATGGCTATATTGATGGAAAAATAAAAAAGTTATGGCTCTGGGAAGGAGGGGAGCGAAAAACAAAAATGCAAAACCGAAAAAAAGCTCCGGGGGTTAAAATGGTGGTGCTGAGACTGATATACATACAGCAAACGTTGAATTTTTTTCAAAACTGAACAATCAGGGCTAGGAGTAATTTTATATATTGCAAAAAGCGATAATAAAAAATCCAACTTTTGATTGAAAAAAAAATGCACACGTTTCTCCAGCTGACCCTTCATTAACCCCTTAAGCCCCGAGGGTGGTTTGCACGTTAATGACCGGGCCAATTTTTACAATTCTGACCAGTGTCGTCCCTTTATGAGGTTATAACTCTGGAACGCTTCAATGGATCCCGGTGATTCTGACATTGTTTTCTTGTGACATATTGTACTTCATGATAGTGGTAACATTTCTTTGATATTTACCCCTTAAAAAATTTCATCAGACCAAAGAATATTCCATAAAAAATATTTTTATTCAAATATAATCACAATAATATCACCAAAGACATATATACTTGGAAATTTTTATTAAAAAATAAAACAGATTAAAATAAATAATTGTAAAAAACTCATGAAGTCTATATATGCATATACATATCTATCTCAACAAAATAAGATTTTAATGGGGATTTAATATTTTAATATTTACACAATATTGCTCCCTGACGAAGCGGTGAGCGAAACGTGCGTTGGAGTGGTGTGTGCGGGGCAGTGGCATCCCTATACTGGTTGGTATATTATATTGCACTATAGCAGTGATATATTTGGCAGCAGTAGCGTAGCTACCGGGGGGGGGCCGAGGGGGCCATCGCCCCGGGCCCCGCGCTCTGAGGGGGCCCACCCGGAGCCGATGCAGTTACATTCTGCGGCAAAGCAGGGAGAATCGATCTCCCTGTACTGCCCCTATAGGGCCCCTGAGCAGGCGGGGGGGGGGGGGGGGCCGGTGCCAGCAGTGGGCCCCCCGCCCGTTATCGCCATGTGAGCTGTATCGGCATTTAGCCGATACAGCTCACCGCATTGATGAGGGAAGGAGCGCTGCGCTCCTTCTCCCATCATCCCCCACACTGACAGCGGGTGCGATGACGTCACTGTCCGGCGCCCGCTGTCAGTAGAGGAGCGGGAGCAGGGAGCGCCGCTGGAACAAGGAGACAGAGAGGTGAGTATTGTTTATTTATAGGATCTGCGTATTGAGGGGGGGTGTGCTGCCTTTTTTACAGGATCTGCCTATTGGGGGGTGTGCTGCCTTATTTACAGGATCTGCCTATTGGGGGGGTGCTGCCTTATTTACGGGATCTGCCTATTGGGGGGGTGCTGCCTTATTTACAGGATCTGCCTATTGGGGGGGGGTGCTGCCTTATTTACAGGATCTGTCTATTGGGGGTGCTGCCTTATTTACAGGATCTGTCTATTGGGGGGTACAGCCTTATTTACAGGATCTGTCTATTGGGGGGTGCTGCCTTATTTACAGGATCTGTCTATTGGGGGGTGCAGCCTTATTTACAGGATCTGTCTATTGGGGGGTGCTGCCTTATTTACAGGATCTGTCTATTGGGGGGGTGTGCTGCCTTATTTACAGGATCTGTCTATTGGGGTGGGTGCTGCCTTATTTACAGGATCTGTCTATGGGGGGGGTGCTGCCTTATTTACAGGATCTGTCTATTGGGGGGGTGCTGCCTTATTTACAGGATCTGTCTATTGGGGGTGCTGCCTTATTTACAGGATCTGTCTGTTGGGGGAGTACTGCCTTATTTACAGGATCTGCCTATTGGGGGCGCTGCCTATATACAGGATCTGTCTATTGGGGGTACTGCCTTATTTACAGGATCTGTCTATTGGGGGGGTGCTGCCTTATTTACAGGATCTGTCTATTGGGGGTGCTGCCTTATTTACAGGATCTGTCTATTGGGGGGTGCTGCCTTATTTACAGGATCTGCCTATTGGGGGCGCTGCCTTATATACAGGATCTGTCTATTGGGGGGGTGCTGCCTTATTTACAGGATCTGCCTATTGGGGGGTGTGCTGCCTTATTTACAGGATCTGTCTATTGGGTGGGTGCTGCCTTATTTACAGGATCTGCCTATTGGGGGGGTGCTGCCTTATATACAGGATCTGTCTATTGGGGGGGTGCTGCCTTATTTACAGGATCTGTCTATTGGGGGGGTGTGCTGCCTTATTTACAGGATCTGTCTATTGGGGTGGGTGCTGCCTTATTTACAGGATCTGTCTATGGGGGGGGTGCTGCCTTATTTACAGGATCTGTCTATTGGGGGGGTGCTGCCTTATTTACAGGATCTGTCTATTGGGGGTGCTGCCTTATTTACAGGATCTGTCTGTTGGGGGAGTACTGCCTTATTTACAGGATCTGCCTATTGGGGGCGCTGCCTATATACAGGATCTGTCTATTGGGGGTACTGCCTTATTTACAGGATCTGTCTATTGGGGGGGTGCTGCCTTATTTACAGGATCTGTCTATTGGGGGTGCTGCCTTATTTACAGGATCTGTCTATTGGGGGGTGCTGCCTTATTTACAGGATCTGCCTATTGGGGGCGCTGCCTTATATACAGGATCTGTCTATTGGGGGGGTGCTGCCTTATTTACAGGATCTGCCTATTGGGGGGTGTGCTGCCTTATTTACAGGATCTGTCTATTGGGTGGGTGCTGCCTTATTTACAGGATCTGCCTATTGGGGGGGTGCTGCCTTATATACAGGATCTGTCTATTGGGGGGGTGCTGCCTTATTTACATGATCTGCCTATTGGGGGGGTGTGCTGCCTTATTTACATGATATGCCTATTGGGGGGGGGGCTGCCTTATATACAGGATCTGCCTATTGGGGGGGCACTGCCTCATATACATGATCTGCCTATTGGGAGGGTGCTGCCTTATATACATGATCTGCCTATTGGGAGGGTGCTGCCTTATATACAGGATCGGCCTATTGGGGGGGTGCTGCCTTATATACAGGATCTGCCTATTGGGGGTGCTGCCTTATATACAGGATCGGCCTACTGGGGAGTTGCTGCCTTATATACAGGATTTGCATATTGGGGGGTGCTTCCTTATATACAGGATCTGCCTAGAGGGGGGAGTGCTGCCTTATTCTACAGGATCTACCTATGGGGGAGTGCTGCCTTATTCTGCAGGATCTGCCTATGGGGGGTGCTGCCTTATTCTAAAGGATCTGCCTATGGGGGGAGTGCTGCCTTATTCTAAAGGATCTGCCTATGGGGGCTGCTGCCTTATTTACAGGATCTGTCTATTGGGGGGGGGGGGGTGCTGCCTTATTTACAGGATCTGTCTATTGGGGGGGTGCTGCCTTATTTACAGGATCTGTCTATTGGGGGGGGGGGTGCTGCCTTATTTACAGGATCTGTCTATTGGGGGGGTGCTGCCTTATTTACAGGATCTGTCTATTGGAGGGTGCTGCCTTATTTACAGGATCTGTCTATTGGGGGGTGCTGCCTTATTTACAGGATCTGTCTATTGGGGGGTGCAGCCTTATTTACAGGATCTGTCTATTGGGGGGTGCTGCCTTATTTACAGGATCTGTCTATTGGGGGGGTGTGCTGCCTTATTTACAGGATCTGTCTATTGGGGTGGGTGCTGCCTTATTTACAGGATCTGTCTATGGGGGGGTGCTGCCTTATTTACAGGATCTGTCTATTGGGGGGGGTGCTGCCTTATTTACAGGATCTGTCTATTGGGGGTGCTGCCTTATTTACATGATCTGTCTGTTGGGGGAGTACTGCCTTATTTACAGGATCTGTCTATTGGGGGGGGGTGCTGCCTTATTTACAGGATCTGTCTATTGGGGGGGGTGCTGCCTTATTTACAGGATCTGTCTATTGGGGGTGCTGCCTTATTTACAGGATCTGTCTATTGGGGGGTGCTGCCTTATTTACAGGATCTGCCTATTGGGGGCGCTGCCTTATATACAGGATCTGTCTATTGGGGGGGTGCTGCCTTATTTACAGGATCTGCCTATTGGGGGGGGTGCTGCCTTATTTACAGGATCTGTCTATTGGGGGAGTGCTGCCTTATTTACAGGATCTGTCTATTGGGTGGGTGCTGCCTTATTTACAGGATCTGCCTATTGGGGGGGTGCTGCCTTATATACAGGATCTGTCTATTGGGGGGGTGCTGCCTTATTTACATGATCTGCCTATTGGGGGGGTGTGCTGCCTTATTTACATGATATGCCTATTGGGGGGCTGCCTTATATACAGGATCTGCCTATTGGGGGGGCACTGCCTCATATACATGATCTGCCTATTGGGAGGGTGCTGCCTTATATACAGGATCGGCCTATTGGGGGGGTGCTGCCTTATATACAGGATTTGCCTATTGGGGGGTGCTGCCTTATATACAGGATCTGCCTATTGGGGGTGCTGCCTTATATACAGGATCGGCCTACTGGGGAGTTGCTGCCTTATATACAGGATTTGCATATTGGGGGGTGCTTCCTTATATACAGGATCTGCCTAGAGGGGGGAGTGCTGCCTTATTCTACAGGATCTACCTATGGGGGAGTGCTGCCTTATTCTGCAGGATCTGCCTATGGGGGGGTGCTGCCTTATTCTAAAGGATCTGCCTATGGGGGGAGTGCTGCCTTATTCTAAAGGATCTGCCTATGGGGGCTGCTGCCTTATTTACAGGATCTGTCTATTGGGGGGGGGTGCTGCCTTATTTACAGGATCTGTCTATTGGGGGGGTGCTGCCTTATTTACAGGATCTGTCTATTGGGGGTGCTTCCTTATTTACAGGATCTGTCTATTGGGGGGTGCTGCCTTATTTACAGGATCTGCCTATTGGGGGGGTGTGCTGCCTTATTTACAGGATCTGTCTATTGGGGGGTGCTGCCTTATTTACAGGATCTGTCTATTGGGGGAGTGCTGCCTTATTTACAGGATCTGTCTATTGGGGGTTGCTGCCTTATTTACAGGATCTGTCTATTGGGGGGGGTGCTGCCTTATTTACAGGATCTGCCTATTGGGGGGTGCTGCCTTATATACAGGATCTGTCTATTGGGGGGGGATGCTGCCTTATTTACATGATCTGCCTATTGGGGGGGGTGTGCTGCCTTATTTACATGATCTGCCTATTGGGGGGGTGCTGCCTTATATACAGGATCTGCCTATTGGGGGGGCGCTGCCTCATATACATGATCTGCCTATTGGGAGGGTGCTGCCTTATATACAGGATCGGCCTATTGGGGGGTTCTGCCTTATATACAGGATCTGCCTATTGTGGGGTGCTGCCTTATATACAGGATCTGCCTATTGGGGGGTGCTGCCTTATATACAGGATCGGCCTATTGGGGGGTTGCTGCCTTATATACAGGATTTGCCTATTGGGGGGGTGCTTCATTATATACAGGATCTGCCTAGAGGGGGGAGTGCTGCCTTATTCTACAGGATCTACCTATGGGGGAGTGCTGCCTTATTCTGCAGGATCTGCCTATGGGGGGGGGGTGCTGCCTTATTCTAAAGGATCTACCTATGGGGGGGTGCTGCCTTATACGACAGGGTCTGCCTATGGGGGGTGCTTTAAACTACAGGGTCTGCCTATAGGGGTGCTGCCTTGTGCTATATTGAGGACTATCTGGCACATTATACTATATGGCGTTTATCTATGGGGCCATTATACAGTGTGGGGATTACAGTGTTGGAGCCATCAAACAGTTTGAAGGCTACTAAGGGGTCCGTATACTGTGTGGGTGGTACTATACAGTTAGGGGGCATTATACTGTGTATAGGGGAGCTGTACGGGGGGGGAGACTCGGAACATTATTAAATGTAAAGTGGGCACTTATTGAAATAGGGGAACTCAGGTTACTGTGACTATCAAAGGGGCACACAGAGGGCATTATTACTTTCTAGGGGGCAAAATGTGGGCTCTGTTTTTTAGGGCACTTGCACCCGGCATTACTATATTATAGAGGGGTGCTTTAGAATTTAGAGGGTACAGAGAACCACAGAGTAGGTGCAGTAATAGGGTTACATACGGCAGCAGAGGCTCAGTATCGGGGTATCAAGTGGAGTAACAGGGACACATACGGCAGCAGAGGCTCAGTATCGGGGTATCAGGTGGAGTAATAGGGTCACATACGGCAGCAGCGGCTCCGTATTGGGGTATCGGGCAGTAATAGGGACAAATAGGGCAGCAGCGGCTTAGTATTGGGGTATCTGGCAGTAATAGGGACACATATGGCAGCAGCAGCTCAGTATTGGGGTATCAGGTGCAGTAATAGGGACACATACGGCAGCAGCGGCTCAGTATTGGGGTATCAGGTGCTGTAACAGGGACACATACGGCAGCAGCGGCTCAGTATTGGGGTATCAGGGGCAGTAATAGGGACACATACGGCAGCAGCGGCTCAGTATTAGGGTATCAGGTGTAGTAATAGGGAAATATATGGCAGCAGGGGCTCAGTATTGGGGTATCAGCAGGATTAGGGGTTTGTGCAGGTTGGGAATAGATGGTGATGGCTGGAATGTGAGAAGTTAAACGTGTCTTTGTTGTTTTCTCTGCAGACAAGTTGTAGCTGGAAGAAATCGTCATGTCGGTCTGGGCCAGATGGAAAAGACGGGAAAAGTGACGATTCCATCATAAAGAACGTCAATGGTAAGTCATTATCTGTAACTGTGCTGTGATCTCTTATATGTTCTGTAGGACTGGTATCTACCACTGACCATATGGCGGTAATATCCTTGTTGGTCTTTATATAGAGATTATCTTCAGTAACAGCGCGGTCATCTGCTGAGGTTCTCCTCCACTATTAGGGGGCGTCATCGAGTTGTAATCAAGGTTACCTGGTTAGGGGCCCACTCAGAAGCTTCGCCCCCCCTGGACCAAAACCCTAGCTACGCCTCTGTTTGGCAGCATATGTGATCTAAAATATAATTACACTATGGTGATTGATTTTTTACACTGATCAATTGCATTTATTATGTTTTGCATAGAATCAATTGTACTAATAAGCACTTTATTATTATTAAATAGTTTGTGTTATACACATGATATATATATATAGATATATTTTTTCACAATTTTTTATCACATTAATTATTTATATATATTATATAATTTATCACACATTATATATTTTCAATTTATTTTGCTGAGGGTTAGATAATATTTACACTAATAATAGATTTTTTATTTTTTTATATATATTCTATGCCAATCAGTTTGGGTCTGCCCTGTCCTGCACATACAGGGGTTGTGTAAATATTAAAATATTAAATCCCCATTAAAATCTCATTTTGTTGAGATAGATACAGTTAGGGCCAGAAATATTTGGACAGTGACACAATTTTCGCGAGTTGGGCTCTGCATGCCACCACATTGGATTTGAAATGAAACCTCTACAGCAGAATTCAAGTGCAGATTGTAACGTTTAATTTGAAGGGTTGAACAAAAATATCTGATAGAAAATGTAGGAATTGTACACATTTCTTTACAAACACCCCACATTTTAGGAGGTCAAAAGTAATTGGACAAATAAACATAACCCAAACAAAATATTTTTATTTTCAATATTTTGTTGCAAATCCTTTGGAGGCAATCACTGCCTTAAGTCTGGAACCCATGGACATCACCAAACGCTGGGTTTCCTCCTTCTTAATGCTTTGCCAGGCCTTTACAGCCGCAGCCTTCAGGTCTTGCTTGTTTGTGGGTCTTTCCGTCTTAAGTCTGGATTTGAGCAAGTGAAATGCATGCTCAATTGGGTTTAGATCTGGAGATTGACTTGGCCATTGCAGAATGTTCCACTTTTTGGCACTCATGAACTCCTGGGTAGCTTTGGATGTATGCTTGGGGTCATTGTCCATCTGTACTATGAAGCGCCGTCCAATCAACTTTGCAGCATTTGGCTGAATCTGGGCTGAAAGTATATCCCGGTACACTTCAGAATTCATCCGGCTACTCTTGTCTGCTCTTATGTCATCAATAAACACAAGTGACCCAGTGCCATTGAAAGCCATGCATGCCCATGCCATCACGTTGCCTCCACCATGTTTTACAGAGGATGTGGTGTGCCTTGGATCATGTGCCGTTCCCTTTCTTCTCCAAACTTTTTTCTTCCCATCATTCTGGTACAGGTTGATCTTTGTCTCATCTGTCCATAGAATACTTTTCCAGAACTGAGCTGGCTTCTTGAGGTGTTTTTCTGCAAATTTAACTCTGGCCTGTCTATTTTTGGTATTGATGAATGGTTTGCATCTAGATGTGAACCCTTTGTATTTACTGTCATGGAGTCTTCTCTTTACTGTTGACTTAGAGACAGATACACCTACTTCACTGAGAGTGTTCTGGACTTCAGTTGATGTTGTAAACGGGTTCTTCTTCACCAAATTAAGTATGCGGTGATCATCCACCACTGTTGTCATCCGTGGACGCCCAGGCCTTTTTGAGTTCCCAAGCTCACCAGTCAATTCCTTTTTTCTCAGAATGTACCCAACTGTTGATTTTGCTACTCCAAGCATGTCTGCTATCTCTCTGATGGATTTTTTCTTTTCTTTCAGCCTCAGGATGTTCTGCTTCACCTCAATTGAGAGTTCCTTTGACCGCATGTTGTCTGCTCACAGCAACAGCTTCCAAATGCAAAACCACACACCTGGAATCCACCCCTGACCTTTTAACTACTTCATTGATTACAGGTTAACGAGGGAGATGCCTTCAGAGTTAATTGCAGCCCTTAGAGTCCATTGTCCAATTACTTTTGGTCCCTAGAAAAAGAGGACGCTATGCATTACAGAGCTATGATTCCTAAACCCTTTCTCCGATTTGGATGTGGAAACTATCATATTGCAGCTGGGAGTGTGCACTTTCAGCCCATATTATATATATATAATTGTATTTCTGAACATGTTTTTGTAAACAGCTAAAATAACAAAACTTGTGTCACTGTCCAAATATTTCTGGCCCTAACTGTATGTATATGCATATATAGACTTCATGAGTTTTTACAATTATTTATTTTAATTGGTGTATATATATACTTTTTCATTGACCACATATAGTTTTATTTCTGGTATCTTTTTCTATATAGGTTGTTGCATTTCTTTGATATTACCTGCGTTTATTTGTGAAAAAAATGAAAATTTTGAAAATTTCGCAATTTTCCAACTTTAAATTTTTATGCCCTTAAATCACAGAGATATGTCACACAAAATACTTAATAAGTAACATTTCCCACATGTCTACTTTACATCAGCACAATTTTGGAACCAAAATTTTTTGTGTTAGGGAGTTATAAGGGTTAAAAGTTGACCAGCAATTTCTCATTTTTACAACACTACTTTTTTAGGGACCACATTACATTTGAAGTCATTTTGAGGGGTCTATATGATAGAAAATAACCAAGTGTGACACCATTCTACAAACTGTACCCCTCAAGGTGCTCAAAACCACATTCAAGAAGTTTATTAACGGTTCAGGTGTTTCACAGGAATTTTTGGAATGTTTAAAAAAAAATGAACATTTCACTTTTTTCACAAAAAATTTACTTCAGCTCCAATTTGTTTTATTTTACCAAGGGCAACAGGAGAAAATAGACCCAAAAAGTTGTTGTACAATTTGTCCTGAGTACGCCAATAGCCCATATGTGGGGGTAAACCACTGTTTGGGCGCATGGCAGAGCTCGGAAGGGAAGGAGCACCGTTTGACTTTTCAATGCAAAATTGACTGGACTTGAGATGGGATGCCATGTTGCGTTTGTAGAGCCACTGATGTGCCTAAACATTGAAACCCCCCACAAGTGACACAATTTTGGAAAGTAGACTCCCTAAGGAACTTATCTAGATGTGTGGAGAGCACTTTGACCCACCAAGTGCTTCACAGGAGTTTATAACGCAAAGCCATTAAAATAAAAAATCATATTTTTTCACAAAAATTATCTTTTATCCCCCCATTTTTTATTTTCCCAAGGGTAAGAGAAGAAAATGGACCACAAAAGTTGTTGTGCAATTTGTCATGAGTACGCTGATATCTCATATGTGGGGGTAACCCACTGTTTGGGCGCATGGCAGAGCTTGGAAGGGAAGGAGCGCGATTTGGAGAACCCCTGATGTGCCTAAACACTGAAACCCCCCACAAGTAACACCATGTTGAAAAGTAGACCCCCTAAGGAACTTATCTAGATGTGTTGTGAGGGCTTTAAACCCCCAAGTGTTTCACTACAGTTTATAACTCAAAGCCGTGAAAATAATTGTTTTTTTCTACAAAAATTATGTTTTAGCCCCCAGTTTTGCATTTTCCCAAGGGTAACAAGAGAAATCTGACCCAAAAAGTTGTTGTCCAATGTGCCCTGAGTACGCGGATACCCCCTATGTGGGAGGTAACCACTGTTTGGGCGAATGGCAGAGCTCGGAAGGGAAGGAGCGCCATTTGGAATGCAGACTTAGATGGATTGGTCTGCAGGCGTTGCATTTACAGAGCCCCTGATGTACCTAAGTAGTAGAAACCCCCCACAAGTGACCCCATATTGGAAACTAGATCCCCCAAGGAACTTATCTAGATGTGTTCTGAGAACTTTGAACACCCAAGTGTTTCACTACAGTTAATAACGCAGAGCCGTGAAAATAAAAAATCATTTTTTCCTGCAAAAATGGTTTTTTAGCCCCCCAAACTTTTATTTTCCCAAGGGTAACAAGAGAAATTGGACCCTGGAAGTTGTTGTCCAATTTGTCCTGAGTATGCTGATACCCCATATGTGGGGGGGAACCACCGTTTGGGCGCGTGGCAGAGCTCGGAAGTGAAGGTGCGCCATTTGGAATGCAGACTTAGATGGATTGGTCTGCAGGCGTCACGTTGTATTTGCAGAACGCCTGATGTACCTAAACAGAAGAAACCCCCCACAAGTGACCCCATATTGGAACCTAAGCCCCCCAAGGAACTTATCTAGATGTGTTGTGAGAACTTTGTACCCCCAAGTATTTCACTACAGTTTATAACGCAGAGCCGTGAAAATAAAAAAAATATTTCTTTTTCCTACAAAAATGTTTTTTTTAGCCCCTAAATTTTTATTTTCCCAAGGGTAACAAGAGAAATTGGACCCCAGAAGTTGTTGTCCAATTTGTCCTGAGTACGCTGATACCCCATATGTTGGGTGCACGGGAGAGCGCGGAAGGGAAGGAGCACTGTTTTACTTTTTCAACGCAGAATTGGCTGGAATTGAGATTGGATGCCATGTCACGTTTAGAGAGCCCCTGATGTGCCTAAACAGTGGAAACCCCCCACAAGTGACACCATTTTGGAAACTAGACCCGTTAAGGAACTTATCTAGATGTGTGGTGAACACTTTGAACGCCCAAGTGCTTCACAGACGTTTATAACGTAGAGCTGTGAAAGTGAAAAATCGCATTTGTTTACACAAAAATGATCTTTTCGCCCACAAATTCTTATTTTCACAAGAGTAACAGGAGAAATTAGACCACAAACGTTGTTTTGCAATTTCTCCTGAGTACATGGATACCCCATATGTCGGGGTAAACCACTGTTTGGGCGCACAGCAGAGCTTGGAAGAGAAGGAGTGCCGTTTTACTTTTTCAATGTAGATTTGGCTGGAATTGAGATCGGACGCCATGTCATATTTGGAGAGCCCCTGATGTGCCTAAACAGTGGAAACCCCCACAAGTGACACCATTTTGGAAACTAGACCCCTTAAAGGGACTCTGTCACCTGAATTTGGCGGGACTGGTTTTGGGTCATATGGGCGGAGTTTTCGGGTGTTTGATTCACCCTTTCCTTACCTGCTGGCTGCATGCTGGCTGCAATATTGGATTGAAGTTCATTCTTTGTCCTCTGTAGTACACGCCTGCGCTGTGCAAGATTGCTTTGCGCAGGCGTGTACTATGGAGGACAGAGAATGAACTTCAATCCAATATTGCAGCCAGTATGCAGCCAGCAGGTAAGGAAAGGGTGAATCAAACACCCGAAAACTCCGCCCATATGACCCAAAACCAGTCCCGCCAAATTCAGGTGACAGGTTCCCTTTAAGGAACTTGTCTAGATGTGTGGTGAGCATTTTAAACCCCCAGGTGCTTCACAGAAGTTTATAACGTAGAGCCGTGAAAATAAATTAAAAAAATCGAATTTTTTCTACAAAAATGATCTTTCTGCCCCCAAATTTTTATTTTCACAAGGGTATCAGGAGAAATTGGACCCCAAAGGTTGTTGGCCAATTTATCCCGAGTACGCTGATGCCCCATATGTGGGGGTAAATCACTGTTTGGCCGCACGGCAGAGCTCAGAAGGGAGGGAGCACCATTTGACTTTTTGAGTACAAAATTGACTGTCGTATTTGGAGACCCCCTGATGTACCTAAACAGTGGAAACCCCCCAATTCTAACTCCAACCCTAACCCCAACACACCCCTAACCCTAATTCCAACCCAATCCATAATCCTAATCACAACCCTAACGATAATCACAACCCTAACCCCAAAACAACTTTAATCTCAACCCTAATCATAACCCTAATCAAAACTCTAAATCCAACACACCCCTAATCCTAATCTCAACCCTAACCTCAAACCTAACCCTAATCCCAATACACCCCTAACCCTAATGCCAAACCTAACCCTAATCCCAAACGTAACCCTAATGCCAACCCTAACCCTAATACCAACCCTAACCCTAATCCCAACTCTAACCCTAACTTTAACCGCAACCCTAACCCTAACTTTAGCCCCCACCCTAACCCTAATTTTAGCCCCAACCCTAACCCTAAATTTAGCCCTAACCCTAAATTTAGCCCCAACCCTAACGCTACATTCACACTTGCGTCGTGTGGCATCCGTCGCAATCCGTCGTTTTGGACAAAAAACGGATCCTGCAAATGTGCCCGCAGGATGCCTTTTTTGCCCATAGACTTGTATTGCCGACGGATGGCCACACGTCGCATCCATCGTGCACTGGATCCGTTGTGTTTTGGCGGACCGTCGTCACAAAAAAAAGTTCAATGTAACCTTTTTTTGTACGTCACGTCCGCCATTTCCGACCGCGCAAGCGTGGCCATAACTCTGCCCCCTCCTCCCCAGGACATAGACTGGGCAGCGGATGCGTTGAAAAACTGCATCCGCTGCCCACGTTGTGCACAATTTTCACAACGTGCGTTGGTACGTTGGGCCGATGCATTGCGACGGTCCCGTATCGACGCAAGTGTGAAAGAAGCCTAACCCTAACTTTAGCCCCAACCATATCCCTAAATTTAGCCCCAACCCTAATTTTAGCCCCAACTCTAGCTGCCGGCCGTCAGATCATGGCGGGTGCACTGCACATGCACCCGCCATTTTCTTTCCCGATGAAGAAGCCAGCGGGCAGGAGGGGACGCTGTTGTGAATTCAGCTTTTGGGCTCCCTCCGGTGGTTGTAGAGGGTAATGCAGTTATGCCTGGATTGCAAGAGTGGACATGTGTATCTACTAATTGCAGGACTGACTGGGGTATATAGCTTTGCAGGATCCTTTAGTCAGTGCCAGTTGTCCATTGTTCTTGAAGGATTCACTTCCCTGCTGGTCTCTCCAGTTTGCTGTGTTTTTCTACAAAGATAAGTCCTGGCTTTGTTTTTGCTGTCCACCTGCAGTGGACCTTATAGTTCTGTGCATTTTCATGTTTTTGTCTTGTCCAGCTTTGTCTGTGAAGGATTTTTTGCAGCCTAGCTATTTCTCTGGAGATGCAGATATACCCCCCATGTCTTTAGTCAGATGTGGTGATCCGTATTTTCTGCGGTGGATATTTTCTAGTGTTTTTATACTGACCACATAGTACTCTGTTCTATTCT
Organism: Ranitomeya imitator; assembly: GCF_032444005.1. Classification (NCBI taxonomy): domain Eukaryota; kingdom Metazoa; phylum Chordata; class Amphibia; order Anura; family Dendrobatidae; genus Ranitomeya; species Ranitomeya imitator. The sequence goes on from NC_091282.1 coordinate 527,587,928, forward strand.
TTCTTTTTAGCTAGTATGGCCTCCTATGCTAAAATCTGATTTCATATCTACGTATGTTATTTCCCTCTCCTCTCACAGTCAATATTTGTGGGGGGCTATCTATCCTTTGAGGATTTTCTCTGAGGCAAGATAGGTTTCCTGTTTCTGTCTTTAGGGGTAGTTAGATCTTAGGCTGTGCCGAGGGGTCTAGGGAGTGTCAGGTACCCCCCATGGCTACTCTTAGTTGCGCTGCTAGGTTCAGGGTTTGCGGTCAGAACAGGGACCACCTTCTCCAGAGTACGTCTCATGCTGCTCCAAGGCCACCAAATCATAACAGTACAACTGGCCAACAATGAGTTAATTGCATCTCAGAAGAAGGGTGGAAAGATTTTGAGCCATTTTTTTTTCCTTAGCCTGTTTGGTCTGTTCCTCCCTCTTTACCTCTGGGTGGCTACGGAGTCTAGTATTAACATGAATGTTCAGGAGTTAGTTTCTCGGGTGGATCAGCTTGCTGCTAGGGTACAGGGGATTTCAGATTTCATTGTTCAGACTCCTGCCTTAGAACCTAAGATTCCCACTCCTGATTTATTCTTTGGTGACAGATCCACATTTTTGAGTTTGAAAAATAACTGTAAACTGTTTTTTGCATTAAGACCCCGGACTTCTGGTGATCCTATTCAGCAGGTTAAAATCATCATATCTCTGCTGCATGGTGACCCACAGGATTGGGCATTTTCCCTGGAATCTGGCAATCCTGCTCTGCTTAATGTTGATTCGTTCTTTCAAGAATTGGGGTTGATGTATGATGAGCCTAATTCTGTGGATCAGGCTGAGAAAATCTTGTTAGCCCTGTGTCAAGGTCAAGAAGCCGCAGAATTGTATTGCCAGAAATTTAGAAAATGGTCTGTACTGACTAAATGGAATGAGGATGCCTTGGCGGCAATTTTCAGAAAGGGTCTTTCTGAATCCGTTAAAGATGTTATGGTGGGGTTCCCCACGCCTGCTGGTCTGAGTGATTCAATGTCTCTGGCCATTCAGATTGATCGGCGCTTGCGCGAGCGCAGAATTGTGCACACTGTGGCATTGTCCTCTGAGCGGAGCCCTGAGCCTATGCAGTGTGATAGGATTTTGTCTAGAGCTGAACGTCAAACATTCAGGCGTCAGAAAAGGTTGTATTTTTACTGCGGCGATTCTGCTCATGTTATTTCTGATTGCCCTAAGCGTACTAAGAGAATCGCTAGTTCTGTTGCCATCAGTACTATACAACCTAAATTTCTGTTATCTGTGACCCTGATCTGCTCATTATCATCATTTTCTGTCATGGCATTTGTGGATTCAGGCGCCGCTCTGAACTTATTGGACTTAGAATTTGCCAGACCTTGTGGTTTTCCCTTGCAGCCTTTGCAGAACCTTATTCCTTTGAGGGGCATTGATGCTACACCGTTGGCTAAAAGTAAACCTCAGTTTTGGACACAGCTGACCATGCGCATGGCGCCAGCCCATCAGGAAGATTGTCGTTTTCTGGTGTTGCATAATTTGCATGATGATATTGTGCTGGGTTTTCCATGGTTGCAGCTACATAATCCGGTGTTAGATTAAAATCCATGTCTGTGACTAGTTGGGGTTGTCAGGGGGTTCATGATCAGGTTCCTTTGATGTCAATCTCCTCTTCCCCCTCTTCTGAAGTTCCTGAGTTTTTGTCTGACTTCCAGGATGTATTCGATGAGCCCAAATCCAGTTCCCTTCCACCGCATAGGGACTGTGATTGTGCTATTGATTTGATTCCAGGTTGTAAGTTCCCTAAGGGCCGACTTTTCAACCTGTCTGTGCCTGAACATACCGCCATGCGGAGCTATATTAAGGAGTCTTTGGAGAAAGGGCATATTCGGCCATCCTCTTCACCGTTGGGAGCGGGGTTCTTTTTTGTTGCCAAGAAGGATGGTTCCTTGAGACCCTGTATTGATTATCGCCTCTTGAATAAGATCACGGTCAAATTTCAATACCCCTTGCCTTTGCTTACTGATTTGTTTGCTAGGATTAAGGGGGCTAGCTGGTTTACTAAGATTGACCTTCGAGGGGCATATAATCTTATTCGTATCAAGCAGGGTGACGAATGGAAAACTGCATTTAATACGCCTGAAGGCCATTTTGAATACCTTGTGATGCCATTTGGACTCTCTAATGCCCCATCTGTGTTCCAATCCTTCATGCATGATATCTTTCGGAGTTATCTTGATAAATTCATGGTTGTATATTTGGATGATATTTTGATTTTTTCCAATGATTGGGAGTCGCATGTGAAACAGGTCAGGATGGTGTTTCAGATCCTCCGTAATAATGCATTATTTGTGAAGGGGTCAAAGTGCCTCTTTGGAGTGCAGAAGGTTTATTTTTTGGGTTTCATTTTTTCTCCCTCATCTATAGAAATGGATCCGGATTAAGGTTCAGGCCATTCATGATTGGATTCAGCCCACATCTGTGAAGAGCCTTCAGAAATTCTAGGGCTTTGCTAATTTTTATCGTCGTTTCATTGCCAACTTCTCCAGTGTGGTTAAACCTCTGACCGATTTGACCAAGAAAGGCGCTGATGTGACGAATTGGTCCTCCGTGGCTGTTTCTGCCTTTCAGGAGCTTAAACGCCGATTTACTTCTGCCCCTGTGTTGTGTCAGCCGGATGTTTCTCTTCAATTTCAGGTTGAGGTTGACGCGTCTGAGATTGGGGCAGGGGCCGTTTTGTCTCAGAGGAATTCTGATGGTTCCTTGATGAAACCGTGTGCCTTCTTTTCTCGTAAGTTTTCGCCTGCGGAACGCAATTATGTCGGCAATCGGGAATTGTTGGCTATGAAGTGGGCATTTGAGGAGTGGCGACATTGGCTTGAGGGGGCCAAGCACCGTATTGTGGTCCTGACCGATCATAAGAATCTGGTTTACCTCGAGTCTGCCAAACGGCTGAATCCTAGACAGGCTCGATGGTCTCTGTTTTTCTCCCGTTTTGATTTTGTGGTCTCGTACATTCCTGGTACTAAGAATGTACTCTCTAGGAGTTTTTTTCCTGATTCCCCTGGGGTTCTTGAGCCGGTCGGCATTTTGAAGGAAGGGGTGATTCTTTCTGCCATCTCCCCTGATTTGCGACGGGTTCTTCAGGAATTTCAGGCTGATAAGCCTGACCGCTGTCCCGTGGGGAAACTGTTTGTTCCTGATAGATGGACTAGTAAAGTGATTTCTGAGGTTCATTGTTCTGTGTTGGCTGGCCATCCTGGGATTTTTGGTACCAGTGATTTGGTTAGTAGGTCCTTTTGGTGGCCTTCTTTGTCGCGGGATGTGCGTTCTTTTGTGCAGTCCTGTGGGATTTGTGCGCGGGCTAAGCCTTGCTGTTCCCGCGCTAGTGGGTTGCTTTTGCCATTACCGGTCCCCGAGAGGCCCTGGACACATATTTCTATGGATTTTATTTCCGATCTTCCTGTTTCCCAAAGAATGTCGGTTATCTGGGTTGTCTGTAACCAATTTTCTAAGATGGTTCATTTGGTGCCTTTGCCTAAATTGCCTTCTTCTTTTGATTTGGTTCCGTTGTTTTTTCAGCATGTGGTGCGTTTGCATGGTATTCTGGAGAATATTGTGTCCGACAGAGGTTCCCAATTTGTTTCTAGGTTTTGGCGGGCCTTTTGTGCCAAGCTGGGCATTGATTTGTCTTTTTCTTCTGCATTTCATCCTCAGACAAATGGCCAGACTGAGCGAACTAATCAGACCTTGGAGACCTATTTGAGATGCTTTGTGTCTGCTGATCAGGATGATTGGGTGGCTTTTTTGCCATTGGCCGAGTTTGCCCTTAATAATCGGGCTAGTTCGGCTACTTTGGTTTCGCCTTTTTTTTGTAATTTTGGTTTTCATCCTCGTTTTTTTCTTCTGGGCAGGTTGAGCCTTCTGACCTTCCTGGTGTGGATTCTGTGGTCGACAGGTTGCAGCAGATTTGGGCTTATGTAGTGGACAATTTGGTGCGGTCTCAGGAGGAGGCTCAACCTTTTGCTAATCGTCGTCGGTGTGTTGGTTCCCGGCTTCGGATTGGGGATCTGGTTTGGTTATCTTCCCGTCATGTTCCTATGAAGGTTTCTTCTCCTAAGTTTAAGCCTCGATTTATTGGTCCTTATAGGATTTTTGAGATTATTAATCCGGTGTCCTTTCGCCTGGCGCTTCCGGCCTCGTTTGCTATTCATAATGTCTTCCATAAATCTTTGTTGCGGAAATATGTGGAGCCCGTTGTTCCCTCTGTTGATCCTCTTGCCCCTGTATTGGTCGATGGGGAGTTGAAATATGTTGTTGAGAAGATTTTGGATTCTCGTTTTTCTGGAGCGGATTTCACCAGTGTTCCTACTCTCTTAGGACTCCCCAATAGTCCTCAATGATAGATTTCATACTACTACAACGGCATCTTAAGCCAGCGTGCATCTGATTTAATCTATCCTATGCCACGGCCATCTCATTGGGCATCACCTTAATGTATACACCTAAATCCTCATTCACATTTAACTACGTATATTAGACTATCTTCTAAAGTTCGACTATTAAATCTGAATATTAGATGCTTACGCCAATCTCTGACAGGTCCATATAATACCACAACATAGGACCCCCCCTTCTCTGATATCCAACGATAACTTACATCTACCGTGATACAAGCAGTCGGCTTACTGAAGAAGGTCAAATGTTTGACCGAAACGTTTAAATTGGACTGCAGTCCAAGTAATAAATACCTTTTGTTCAATTTCATCACTAATTATCTGTTGAGTGCCAAGTTATTTATTTATTCTAACGGTACCTTAAGTCCCGCTACTCATAGCTTCATGGCGGGGCCAATCATTTACGTACATCTTCACACCTGCTTGTTTTCCATAAATCTCCTCTTCTTTGATTGACAGCTCTGCCTTCATAGAGCCAGACAAAGGTGTAGATGGAAACCAAGCAGGTGAGAAGGTGCATTTCAATGATTGGCACTGAGAACATGTAGTTGGCATGAAGTCATTCTGTGCTAACAGTCCCTTTAAAATTCTCACTACATTACTATTACATGCATATGCAGAATACTGACATTTGAATAAAAACGTGAGTGCTTCTTTAAGCTACGTTTGACATTCTGTTATCACTAAAGCAAAAACCTCTTGTACCAGTCACATGTGCTTTGACTGTAAAATTTACTGAAAACTGGGATTTCTGTATTTACCGTGAAATTGCTTAGTCACTGAATACATTGGAGGACACGAGACAGAATATATGCTCTGCCACTAGAAGTCTCCACAGTATATACAAAAAAAATGTTGGCTTCCCTGGTGGTCTATAGCCTCTCCTCAGACATGGGGCAGCTCAGTTTAGTGCCAAAAGCAGTAGAAGACTAACCCAAAAAACAAATATTATACAAAAAAAATGACCTGATCCAAAAAAGGAAACTACACAGGCAATATAACTGACCTCAGGACAAAGAAAAGGGTGAGAGCTGTATCCTCCAATGAATTGAATGAAAAAAATATTTTACAATAACAGCAAAAATCTAAATTTTCTCATTAATAGAAAAGGGGACAGAAGGAAGTTCCAAAGCAACAAGAGACAACCATGCAGAATGACAGACAGAGGTGTGTGATACCTTGTATACTAAGCTGGCATTGGCAGAAGCTGTGGGTCTTGTAGAATGACATAAGTATTTCAATGATTGGCACTGAGAGCCTGTATTTGGTATAAAGTCATTCTGTGCTAACAGTCCCTTTAAAACTTACACTACATTACATGCATATGCAGTATACTGCCCAGTTGGCAGCCTTGCAAACCAAAGCAGCACAGCCCCAATGACTGACTTAGTTTGTAGAACCCTGCAGGAAAGGTAAGGAAGTTCAGACACCCTGAAAATGGAGGTTATGAACCCCAGAAATGATTGCTTAAACCAAAGGAACTTTGAGGAGATGCAGCTCTCCATACATGTGTCGTGACTGTTACACAGCCGCGACACATGTAGCTGCGGCACTGATCAGCTGATTAGTCGGCGCGATCCAGGAAGCCGGTTTTCTTATGCAGCTCATTCAGCATGTGCTATAGCTTGCCGAATAAGGCTGGTTTCACATTTGCGGTTGTGTTGGCAGCGTATCATCCGCAACCATAAACGCCCAAAAAAAGGCATGCAAACGCAGCATTTTTCATCCGCATCAGCTTATGCATGCGGTAAAAAAAACTCAACGTTTGCATGCGTTTGCGCTTTTTATGCGCATGAGTTGTAAAGGTGAAAAATGTACCAGGAGAAAAATCTAGATAAACAGACACCACCAATGAGTGTGTCTCATGGGATTTCTCTATATAGACACTTTGTACAGCTGAAATATTCAGATTCTGCTCCTGTATCCTGCTTCACGATTTATGCATGGAGAGCTTTTATTTCAACCTGGATTTGGATTGCAAGCCGTTTATTGCCTTTGCATATGAGCAACAAAGCAACAGAGAAGGACAGAGAAGAACACAGCGTCGGCGTTTTTGGAAACACCCCATTATTGAAGTCTGGGAGAGCCGTGGAGCCTACCACCCCCTATACAGCGAACTCCATGCCAACCCGGAGAAATTTGTGGACTATACCAGGATGTCTCAGGAGACCTTCCGGGATTTGCTTGGTCGTGTCCAAGGAGCCATCAGGAAACAGGACACCCAGCTCTGTAGAGCGATTCCTGCTGAAGAACGTCTCCTGATCACATTAAGGTACGTAATATTTCAAAACAAACGCCTGGCATAATTATTATTGTTCTGCCATGTATTTGTTTTTTCCTTTATGTGTTTAGCAAAACCCCATCATAAATATTATTGTTCGGAATTTTTTTAATCTCTTTTTTTGGCAGATTCCTGGCTACGGGAGAGAGCTTATCATCGCTCCATTTTCAGTACCGGCTAGGAATTTCCACCTTGTCTGGAATAGTTGCGGACACCTGCCGTGCTTTGTGGAACGTTCTCCGTGAAGAATCTATCCCCCTACCCAGCGCGGAAATGTGGCAGGAAATGTCAGAAAAATTCTGGCAAGTCTGTAATTTCCCCAACTGTTTGGGAGCAGTGGATCGAAAACACATTCAGATTACCAAACCCGCCAGAACTGGATCAGAGTACTTCAACTATAAAAAAGTATTTTTCTGTAGCGCTCATGGCGATTGCAGATGCTGTCGCTTTGTCGCCGTGGACTTTGGAGCTTTTGGCCGTGGCAATGACTCCCAGATTTTTAAAAACTTGGACATGGGCCAACGCTTGTATGAAAAACATTTTAATTCCCCCCTGCCAGACCTCTTCCCAACACTGAAGGCCTGCCAATGCCATTTGTTATGGATGGGGATGAGGCCTTTCAGATGTGTGAAAACCTACTGAAACCATACTCCAGTCGGGACTTTAACCACACCAAAAAAAATTTTAACTACAGACTGAGCAGGGCACAAAGAACTGTTGAGTGTACCTTTGGGAGTCTTGTCTCAAAATGGCGCATTCTTGGAACAGTCATTAATCTAAAAATGGAGACAGTCGATGAGGTTGTCAAAGCCTGTGTGGTTTTGCATAACTACATAATGGCTAAGGCTATGTGCACACGTTGCAGAATTTCCGTGGAAATTCTGCAATTCTCTGCTGCGGGAAATACGCATGCAGAATTGGCATGCATATTCCCGCTAAATACTAGCGTTTTGCAAGTGTAATTAGCTTGCAGAATGCTAGCGTTTTCCAAGCGATCTGTAGCATCGCTTAGAAAACTGATTGACAGGTTGGTCACACTTGCCTATACAGCATCAATAGTAAAAAAATAGAATGTAAAAAATAATTTATAAAAAATCGTGATATTCTCACCTTCCGGCGTACCCCACAGCCTTCTCACTTCTCGCGATGCTCCCGGCAGCATCTATTCCCAGTAATGCTTCGCGGCAATGACCCCAGATCACAGGTCATTGCCACGAGGCATTACTGGGAACGGGAGCATCGCGAAGAGCGGGAAGGCTGCGGGGGCCGCCGGAAGGTGAGAATATCACGATTTTTTATATATGAATCTTTTTTTACAGGTATATGGTACCCGGGGCCTGGAGGAGAGTCTTCTCTCCTCCATCCTGGGTACCAACCGCACATGATCCTCTTCCCGCATGGTGGGAAAAGCCCCATACGGGAAGCGGATCAATGCATTCCTATGTGTGCAGCACTCGGCATGGTGGTGGCGATGGACTGTGCAGCAGCACTCAGCATAATGGGGGAGCTGTAGTGGTGTCCAGCAGGGCTTGGAATCGTGGTGGCCGTGCAGTGGTATGCAGCAGAACTCGGTATTGAGGTGTTGGCAGAGGTGGAAATACCCCCACTGACTGCTGCAAGTACCGAGTCTGCTGCATAGCCTGCATGTAAGCAGCACAGCAGGCCTGCATGACATTGAGCTGGAGATCAGGAGTAAGGTGTTCCAACAGGCCCTGTTCAATTTGATTAAAGAAATGATGTGTGGTCTCTGGAGGTCGGCTTCCAGACGGTTAAGGTGCTGGTTGACATCCTGGAAAAGTGTGTTAATATGAGTCAGACCACTTTCCAGTCTATTTCCCAGCGCCTTTAAGCCATTCTGGAAGACCGAGCTCAAGTGAAGAAACTCGGGCATGAGTGACCTGTCCGAGGCCTTCTGCCACTGGCGGGAAGAGCCCCCCCCCAAAAAAAAAAGAGGCAGAGGACTGGGACAGGGGAACACCTGATGGACCAGCTTCCTGGTCTCCAGTCTGTGTTGCAGGCTCACTTGCTGCTTTGCTGGTGGATGGCTGGGACGCGTCCGTAGCTGTTCGAGGAAGGACCGCTCCAGATCCAGAAAAACATTAGTACCAACAATTTACAATAGTAAAAGCACCAACTTCTGTGGACTAGAAAAAAAAAAACAGATTAGGGAATACAACACAATACACCACAAAAATACTTAAGTTCTCTGGGCAAGGAACTCAAAAACGCCAGCATGCGATGATATTTATACTTTCTGATCCTTGCTGCAGCACCACTGCGAACCTGGCTCTCCTGACGAAGGTCCTTGTTTGAAGCGATCCTTCATCGAACGCCAACGGGTTCTGACTTTGTTCACTGTGAAAAAAAAAGAAAACATTTTTAGTCAATGCACTTTAGGTCAGGATCACACAACTGTGTGTGATGCAAGAAACTCGGAGGAGTTTATCGCATAACACACAGTTGTGTGATCCTGGCCAAGGTGAATGGCGTATCACACATTTAAATACTTACAAAATTCCTTGTGAACCCGTGGCATTGTCCCATTCCACAGCCGCCGAATCACCACTTTGTCCGAGTGCTGCTGAACCTGGGTGTCCCACAATGGGACTCGCTCCTCGACTAGAGAAATTAGGAGGTCATTGTCGATGACGTCTTCATCCCGTTCTGGAACCTAGAAAAGAAAGAAATTAATGTTGTAAAGATAAGAAAAAGAAAGAAAACAAGAGATAAATAAAACAGGAAAGAATAAGTTAAAGTCAAGTAAAAAATAGTAGTCAAGACAAAAAAGGGTAGAAGCAAAGTGAAGAAATAAAAAACAGGCAAGAATAGTATAGTCATCAAAAAAAAGAAAAATACAATCAGTCAAGTATACTTACATGCCGTCTTGCCACCCGAACTTGTGCTGGCTGCTCCTGGTCTGCCTCCGATGCAGTGGAAGAACTGGTCTGATAAGGAAAAAAAAATGACCACATGTGTATATGTGACAGAGAATACTTACCAATCAGTAGGGAATGTACTCAATTCAATTTCCCGTCCAGCACGTTCAGGGTCAGGGTGCTCCTCAGAAGACAAGGAAGAAGACAATATGAATGCTGCAACAACAAAAAAAGACAGCAATTAGTACATACTAAAGATAGAAAAAAGAACAGAGACATTCGCTTTTATACTCACATTAGCCAAAGTTGTGATTCTTCTGGAGAGGTTCCAGTCTGCTTCCAAAACAGTCTGCTTCAAAGTCTTCAAATCAGGTTCCATTATTGAGCAAAATATGACTTAAATGTATTTTTTTATGTATTCATTTTGTTTATATTTATTCTGGTATGTGTTTCTTGCATTTAGGATTGTACCTATTTATTGTATTAAAAGTTTATGTGCAATAGGACCTTCAATCACGTGACCAGCTTCTGGCTGCCTGATTGGCAGGGAGATCCTTTTTATTCCAATTGGATCTGAGGTAGTTGAGCTTTGACAAAGACCACAACACAGTCGAAACGCGTTGCTTCACTCACTTGGGTCATGGTGTTATCTAAAGGAGTATCTGTGCGATTTGTTTTCAATGTTTTTCATTAAAGGGAACCTGTCACCTGAATTTGGCGGGACTGGTTTTGGGTCATATGGGCGGAGTTTTCGGGTGTTTGATTCACCCTTTCCTTACCCGCTGGCTGCATGCTGGCCGCAATATTGGATTGAAGTTCATTCTGTCCTCCGTAGTACACGCCTGCGCAAGGCAATCTTACCTTGCGCAGGTGTGTACTACGGAGGACAGAGATTGAACTTCAATCCAATATTTCGGCCAGCATGCAGGTGACATGCCAAATTCAGGTGACAGGTTCCCTTTAAAGTTGTTTCATTTTATCAAGTTGGAGCTGGAACATCGTTTTTTTCTATTTGCTATACGTCTCGTCAGGATCAAGTTCCGTGCTCCTTTGGAAACGGTGAGCTGGCTTTTTTTCTTTTTTCGCTTGCTTCAAGTCTGTCTGCTTCCAGGTCTGTAGAGTAGTGTACTGCCAGTGCCCACGCATTCTTTTCATCTGTCTTTGTGTTGGGGTGGCCAATCAGTGTCAAGACATGTTTACTCTGGAAAAACACATGCGTACGAAAACTAGCGAACGCGTGTGCTTGCGTACACCTGCATTCCCATAGACTGTAATGCATTATTTCGAAGCATTCCTTCCGCAAGCGTTCGCATGCATTTGACAGCGGCAATTTGTCGCCACCAAAATTGCAACATGTTGCGTTAGCCGCGACCAGCCGAAACGACGCATGCTTAGTCAAACGCGGCCAAAAGCATACAAACGCATGTACCTGTGTCCACAACATTAAAGGTTGGAAAACACGATGCATGCGGATGTATGCGGCCGAAACGCTGGAGACACAACCGCAAATCTGAAACCAGCCTAAGAGGGAACTGGAGCAAATTCGCTCATCTCTATTCCTTAGATTTTAGAACCTAAACAACTACAGTACATTTTTAGTTGAGGAAAAATGGGGTGGAAAGAAGAAAATTGTGAAAAAAAAGTCAGGAGGAGGAGAGGGGCCATAGAGCACCTGCAGCCAGCTGGATATGATTGTAGAACCATGCCTGGTAATTCCAGTCCAAAGCGAATGGGATCACTAACGCCCTCTGCCTTGACCCTCTTGTGAATGTGGGGAAAACTCTGTTACGGAGTGACCAAAGGATCTTTCGCAAAGAGTCTTGGCTACGTAGGTTGGGAGAGTATGATTAAGATGGGACACGAAAAGGTGCACATCGGGGGTGCAGCAGCGAAGGAATAGCTAGCTTAAAAACTCTGGGAAGAGAGACCGCTCTCCTCAGTCCAGCTATTCTTGGCTGGTAATGTCTGTGACCCATTTGTTTATACTGGGAATGTAAATTACATACAAAGCTGGAATGTGGTACCTGTAAGGCAGGGGTGGGGAATCTTTTTTTTTTTTTCGACCAAGGGCCATTTGGATATTAAGGGTACCGTATGTGTCCATGGGCCGATTTACATCCTGATTAGCTGCGGATTGAACGCTGCATACAACCTGCATTTACGGACCTGCGGCGCGTCTTTTTAGAATGCAGCATGTCCACAAAGTACATCCTGACTCTGGTTTCAGAATGTTTCATTGCATGCCCTTCAGTGTTCAGTAGTGAACACTGCATGTGTGTGCTAACAGAGCAAGAAGAAATGAGCTGGTTGTAATCAAAATACACATCCCTGCCTAAGAATGCGGTCCCTGAGAATCTGCTCGGGGGCCTGATAAAAGGTCATCGAGGGCCATAAATGGCCCAGAGGCCTGAGGTTCCCCACCCCTGCCGTAAGGGAACAAAAGCGCACAAGACCATACTGGTAGTATTAATCATGGCTGAGCCCTTGGTATCCCCTGATAGTTCAGGTAGCCATTCTAGTCGACTTGTCTGCACTGGAAGATTCCTCATGAGAGTGGACCAGCGGGAGACAGAAAAATGGCTTCAGCTCCTGTGTAGCTTCTCAGGCCTCTCAGATTCTCCTCCACATGGCTCCATTATGCAGCTTCTCCATCCTCTCAGCATCTCCTCCATACAGCTCCATAGTCAGGGGCGGATTATAATAGGGTCAATCTGGGCGGTAGCCCAGTGGTGTGGGGGGGCCCTGGGCTACTGCTCAGATTGCCCACCGCCATCAGGGCATTACTGCCCTGTCTGGCGTATGGGCCCCGTCTCATCTGCTCACCGGGCCCCTACGGCACTGCGGCAGTTAAACGCTATTAATGTGCGGGCACGCGCCCGCACATCTATAGTTAACAGCCGCCAGCCAATTGGAGGCTGGCAGCTGACATCAGCCACAGCGTGCACGTCGCCGGAGTCTGACGTCATTGTCAGTCACCAGCGAGTGCGCGATGCTGGAGGGAGCTTCGCCGCTGGAGCACGGACGGGTGGAGAACTTTTTTTTTTACTGCGAACGGCAATCCGGGGGGCCCAGCCCAGTATGCTGGAGACACTGGGGGCAATATGCTGGACACACTGGGAGCTAAATGCTGGAGACACTGGGGGCAGACTGCTGGACACACTGGGGGCAATATGCTGGACACACTGGGGGCAATATGCTGGACACTGGGGGCAGAGATACTGGACACTGGGGGCAGAGATGCTGGACACATTGGGGGCAGAGATGCTGGACACACTGGGGGCAGAGATGCTGGACACACTGGGGGCAGAGATGCTGGACACATTGGGGGCAGAGATGCTGGACACATTGGGGGCAGAGATGCTGGACACATTGGGGGCAGGGCTGGAGACATGGGCAGAATGAAAGACATGGGGCAGGATTGGAGACAGATCGTGCAGGATCATGGGGCACGATGGAGACTGATGGGGAGATCATATGGGGCAGGATGGGGAGATCATATGGGGCAGGATGGATACTCATGAGGGCAGGATGGGAGAACATATGACTGAAGCCAGGAATGAGATACACAGGGCCAGGTTGGGGGATATTATTATTACCATAGGAGCTAATTAAAGGATATTATTACTGCAGTGATGTATTTATTTTATTTTTTGAGGACACTGTTATAAATGGGTGGGCGGTCCTGTTAATGTGTAGAGTGACACTATGTCGCCTCTGTTTCTTCATGTGGTGTAATGTAGAAGTTGGGAAAAATTCAGTAATTTGTTCTGCAAGCGGAGCTCGAGATAACTGTCCTATTTCTTGCAGAGATAAGTCCTGGCTGGATAAAGTGATGGTCTGTGCTGGATGAAAGATGAAGGACTTCACCTTGAGACGTCACTGGTGAGTCAGTGTTACCTATACACTGACACTATACACTGTATACTATATACAGAGGTCCTGTGTATAACGTCACCGGTGATAAATAATAATAATCTTTATTTTTATATAGCGCTAACATATTCCGCAGCGCTTTACAGTTTGCACACATTATCATCGCTGTCCCCGATGGGGCTCACAATCTAAATTCCCTATCAGAATGTCTTTGGAATGTGGGAGAAAACCGGAGTACCCGGAGGAAACCCACGCAACCACAGAGAGAACATACAAACTCTTTGCAGATGTTGTCCTGGGTGGGATTAGAACCAGAACTCCAGTGCTGCAAGGCTGAAGTGCTAACCACTGCGCCATCGTGCTGCCCAATCACTGTATTACCTCTACACAGACACTGCATACTAAGTACAGATCTCTTGTGAATACTGGCACTTATGGTGATAGTATTGTGGTTATTTTTTCTTCCTAATTAAAGGGTAAATTGACTAGATCAATGGATGTTTGACAGGATATAGTTTCACACAGCAACTACTTTTCTGGAATAATCTGGGTCAGGTATATGATGACCCCGTCACATGACCCCGCCGCATGCCAGGGGGGCCCGCAGTGTCTGAACAGCCCGGGGCCCTGGCTACCCTTAATCCACCCTTTTCCATAGTGCAGCTCCTCAGTCCTCTCAGCGTCTCCTCCACACAGCTCCATAGTGCAGCTCCTCCGTCCTCTCAGGGTCTCCTCCACACAGCTCCATAGTGCAGCTCCTCAGTCGTCTCAGCGTCTCCTCCACACAGCTCCATAGGGCAGCTCTTCGGTCCTCTCAGTGTCTCCTCCACACAGCTCCATAGTGCAGCTCCTTGGTCCTCTCAGCATCTCCTCCACACAGTTCCATAGTGCAGCTCCTCGGTCCTCTCAGCATCTCCTCCTTCCTCTCAGCATCTCCTCCACACATCTCCATAGTGCAGCTCCTCGGTCCTCTCAGCATCTCCTCCACACAGTTCCATAGTGCAGCTCCTTGGTCCTCTCAGCATCTCCTCCACACAGTTCCATAGTGCAGCTCCTCGGTCCTCTCAGTGTCTCCTCCACACAGCTCCATAGTGCAGCTCCTCCATCCTCTCAGCATCTCCTCCACACAGCTCCATAGTGCAGCTCCTCCATCCTCTCAGCATCTCCTCCACACAGTTCCATAGTGCAGCTCCTTGGTCCTCTCAGCATCTCCTCCACACAGTTCCATAGTGCAGCTCCTCGGTCCTCCTCTCAGTGTCTCCTCCACACAGCTCCATAGTGCAGCTCCTCGGTCCTCTCAGCATCTCCTCAACACAGTTCCATAGTGCAGCTCCTCGGTCCTCTCAGCATCTCCTCCATACAGTTCCATAGTGCAGCTCCTCGGTCCTCTCAGCATATCCTCCACACAGCTCCATAGTGCAGCTCCTCCGTCCTCTCAGGGTCTCCTCCACACAGTTCCATAGTGCAGCTCCTTGGTCCTCTCAGCATCTCCTCCACACAGCTCCATAGTGCAGCTCCTTGGTCCTCTCAGCATCTCCTCCACACAGCTCCATAGTGCAGCTCCTTGGTCCTCTCAGCATCTCCTCCACACAGCTCCATAGTGCAGCTCCTTGGTCCTCTCAGCATCTCCTCCACACAGCTCCATAGTGCAGCTCCTTGGTCCTCTCAGCATCTCCTCCACACAGCTCCATAGTGCAGCTCCTTGGTCCTCTCAGCATCTCCTCCACACAGCTCCATAGTGCAGCTCCTTGGGCCTCTCAGCATCTCCTCCACACAGCTTCATAGTGCAGCTCCTTGGGCCTCTCAGCAACTCCTCCACACAGCTCCATAGTGCAGCTCCTTGGTCCTCTCGGCATCTCCTCCACACAGTTCCATAGTGCAGCTCCTTGGTCCTCTCGGCATCTCCTCCACACAGTTCCATAGTGCAGCTCATCGGTCCTCTCAGTGTCTCCACACAGCTCCATAGTGCAGCTCCTTGGTCCTCTCAGCATCTCCTCCACACAGCTCCATAGTGCAGCTCCTTGGGCCTCTCAGCATCTCCTCCACACAGTTCCATAGTGCAGCTCCTCGGTCCTCTCAGCATCTCCTCCACACAGCTCCATAGTGCAGCTCCTCGGTCCTCTCGGCATCTCCTCCACACAGCTCCATAGTGCAGCTCCTCCATCCTCTCAGCATCTCCTCCACACAGCTCCATAGTGCAGCTCCTTGGTCCTCTCAGCATCTCCTCCACACAGCTCCATAGTGCAGCTCCTTGGTCCTCTCAGCATCTCCTCCACACAGCTCCATAGTGCAGCTCCTTGGTCCTCTCGGCATCTCCTCCACACAGTTCCATAGTGCAGCTCCTAGGTCCTCTCAGCATCTCCTCCACACAGCTCCATAGTGCAGCTCCTCGGTCCTCTCAGCATCTCCTCCACACAGCTCCATAGTGCAGCTCCTCGGTCCTCTCGGCATCTCCTCCACACAGCTGCTTCTCCGTCCTCTCAGGGTCTCCTCCACACAGTTCCATAGTGCAGCTCCTTGGTCCTCTCAGCATCTCCTCCACACAGCTCCATAGTGCAGCTCCTTGGTCCTCTCAGCATCTCCTCCACACAGCTCCATAGTGCAGCTCCTTGGTCCTCTCAGCATCTCCTCCACACAGCTCCATAGTGCAGCTCCTTGGTCCTCTCAGCATCTCCTCCACACAGCTCCATAGTTCAGCTCCTTGGTCCTCTCAGCATCTCCTCCACACAGCTCCATAGTGCAGCTCCTTGGTCCTCTCAGCATCTCCTCCACACAGCTCCATAGTGCAGCTCCTTGGGCCTCTCAGCATCTCCTCCACACAGCTTCATAGTGCAGCTCCTTGGGCCTCTCAGCAACTCCTCCACACAGCTCCATAGTGCAGCTCCTTGGTCCTCTCGGCATCTCCTCCACACAGTTCCATAGTGCAGCTCCTTGGTCCTCTCGGCATCTCCTCCACACAGTTCCATAGTGCAGCTCATCGGTCCTCTCAGTGTCTCCACACAGCTCCATAGTGCAGCTCCTTGGTCCTCTCAGCATCTCCTCCACACAGCTCCATAGTGCAGCTCCTTGGGCCTCTCAGCATCTCCTCCACACAGTTCCATAGTGCAGCTCCTCGGTCCTCTCAGCATCTCCTCCACACAGCTCCATAGTGCAGCTCCTTGGGCCTCTCAGCATCTCCTCCACACAGTTCCATAGTGCAGCTCCTCGGTCCTCTCGGCATCTCCTCCACACAGCTCCATAGTGCAGCTCCTCCATCCTCTCAGCATCTCCTCCACACAGCTCCATAGTGCAGCTCCTTGGTCCTCTCAGCATCTCCTCCACACAGCTCCATAGTGCAGCTCCTTGGTCCTCTCGGCATCTCCTCCACACAGTTCCATAGTGCAGCTCCTAGGTCCTCTCAGCATCTCCTCCACACAGCTCCATAGTGCAGCTCCTCGGTCCTCTCAGCATCTCCTCCACACAGCTCCATAGTGCAGCTCCTCGGTCCTCTCAGTGTCTCCACACAGCTGCTTCTCCGTCCTCTCAGCGTCGCAGCCAGTGGCCACAGCACAACACTGATTCCTCTCATGCTGTCTGCTGCTGCACTGGAGAAGGCTCCGCCCTTTCCTGTGACATCATCCCTCACAGGAGCACCTGCATTCTAGACAAGTTGTCTCCGTGACTGGGTGACCGGTCACAGCACAGTTCAGCGCTCTGAGCCCAGGTAACGTCTTGTGACCGCGAGCGGCGGAGCCTGCGTGTAATATCCCGGAAGTAACTGAGGACACTCCGGGTGGTTACTGTTGCAATACGGGGGCGCCGACCTTTATTACATAACGTGCCGGGTGAACTTCGATACGCGGGGTAAAGGGTATAGTCTAACTGCTGCTTTCCTATACACAGTCTCCAGCAAGAAGTCACTGTGAAGGCTGACAGCGGGCAGGACCGGGTGCACCATGCTGCCAAACACTGGGTAAGTGGGCACCAGGCGGGAATCACTTCTTTCTGCGCTCTGTGGGTAGTTCTCAGATCTTCATGAAGGGCACTTTCTTGTTTAGTCACAGACCAGGCTCAATATGTTGTGTGCAGGATGCCAGCCATGTGGGTGCTGCAAGAAATATTATTACCCTACTAATCTAATGACCTAGCGCCTGCAGCATGGTGTGCTCCTCTGCTGCGGCATGGTGTGCTCCTCTGCTGCGGCATGGTGTGCGCCTCTGCTGCGGCATGGTGTGCGCCTCTGCTGCGGCATGGTGTGCTCCTCTGCTGCGGCATGGTGTGCTCCTCTGCTGCGGCAGGGTGTGCTCCTCTGCTGCGGCATGGTGTGCGCCTCTGCTGCGGCATGGTGTGCGCCTCTGCTGCGGCATGGTGTGCTCCTCTGCTGCGGCATGGTGTGCTCCTCTGCTGCGGCATGGTGTGCTCCTCTGCTGCGGCATGGTGTGCTCCTCTGCTGCGGCATGGTGTGCTCCTCTGCTGCGGCATGGTGTGCTCCTCTGCTGCGGCATGGTGTGCTCCTCTGCTGCGGCATGGTGTGCTCCTCTGCTGCGGCATGGTGTGCTCCTCTGCTGCGGCAGGGTGTGCTCCTCTGCTGCGGCAGGGTGTGCTCCTCTGCTGCGGCAGGGTGTGCTCCTCTGCTGCGGCAGGGTGCGCTCCTCTGCTGCGGCATGGTGCGCTCCTCTGCTGCTGCGGCAGGGTGCGCTCCTCTGCTGCTGCGGCAGGGTGCGCTCCTCTGCTGCTGCGGCAGGGTGCGCTCCTCTGCTGCTGCGGCAGGGTGCGCTCCTCTGCTGCTGCGGCATGGTGCGCTCCTCTGCTGCTGCGGCAGGGTGCGCTCCTCTGCTGCTGCGGCAGGGTGCGCTCCTCTGCTGCTGCGGCAGGGTGCGCTCCTCTGCTGCTGCGGCAGGGTGCGCTCCTCTGCTGCTGCGGCAGGGTGCGCTCCTCTGCTGCTGCGGCAGGGTGCGCTCCTCTGCTGCTGCGGCAGGGTGCGCTCCTCTGCTGCTGCGGCAGGGTGCGCTCCTCTGCTGCTGCGGCAGGGTGCGCTCCTCTGCTGCTGCGGCAGGGTGCGCTCCTCTGCTGCTGCGGCAGGGTGCGCTCCTCTGCTGCTGCGGCAGGGTGCGCTCCTCTGCTGCTGCGGCAGGGTGCGCTCCTCTGCTGCTGCGGCAGGGTGCGCTCCTCTGCTGCTGCGGCAGGGTGCGCTCCTCTGCTGCTGCGGCAGGGTGCGCTCCTCTGCTGCTGCGGCAGGGTGCGCTCCTCTGCTGCTGCGGCAGGGTGCGCTCCTCTGCTGCTGCGGCAGGGTGCGCTCCTCTGCTGCTGCGGCAGGGTGCGCTCCTCTGCTGCTGCGGCAGGGTGCGCTCCTCTGCTGCTGCGGCAGGGTGCGCTCCTCTGCTGCTGCGGCAGGGTGCGCTCCTCTGCTGCTGCGGCAGGGTGCGCTCCTCTGCTGCTGCGGCAGGGTGCGCTCCTCTGCTGCTGCGGCAGGGTGCGCTCCTCTGCTGCTGCGGCAGGGTGCGCTCCTCTGCTGCTGCGGCAGGGTGCGCTCCTCTGCTGCTGCGGCAGGGTGCGCTCCTCTGCTGCTGCGGCAGGGTGCGCTCCTCTGCTGCTGCGGCAGGGTGCGCTCCTCTGCTGCTGCGGCAGGGTGCGCTCCTCTGCTGCTGCGGCAGGGTGCGCTCTGCGCCTGCCGAACTTCGCAGGACCTGGACTGTGATGAGGCAATGCTACGGTTACTCTTCACATCATTGGGGATTTATGCGTAGATGCTAAACTGTAATTCATAGCATTTCTGCATCTAAAATCCACCCATATTTTGTCCACATATTCATGCTTTTTTATTGCAAAAATACACCAGGAAACGCAACAAAGCAATGCCAGTCCAGCAGCATAACCTGTGAATTTAGGGTCCATGCATTGAATTGAATATGTAAAATCCAAAACAAAACAGTTTCGGCAACAGAAATTGACATTATTATTCACTTTCTTATATAGTGCCATCATCATCACTGTCCCCATTGGGGCTCACAATCTACATTCCCTATCAGTATGTCTTTGGAATGTGGGAGAAAACCGGAGAACCCGGAGGAAACCCACGCAAACACGGGGAAAACATACAAACTCCTTGCATATGTTGTCCTTGGTGGGATCTGAACTCAGGACCCCAGTGCTGCAAGGCTGCAGTGCTAACCATTGAGCCACCATGCTGAAGTTTAAACAAAACGGATCACAAGCAAATGTCCATATAGATTCCACACTAGAAAACAACAAAAAAATGCAGTATGCTCATAACATTAAAGGGGTTCTCCTGTAGAAAGTTATCTATCCACAGCAGGGGTGGAAACTCACTACTTGGTGCCCCTGTGCATGAAATGTCTGCCCTCTCCCCCTGTCCAGCTGGCCGCTTATGAAGACAATCTGGCCATGGGACCGTTGAGCCTTGGCCTCTGAGCAACAGGCCAGATTTCCCTCATATTCACCGCCCTGCAAGCAGGGGCGTACATAGAGTTCACAGGGCACCATAGCAAAAGTTCTATTTGGGTGATGTTTTGGTCACTTTTGAATGTTGGTTGTGCTTTCACACTTGTGGTAGCATGAGACGGACTCTACAACCCACACATGTGGCTCAGGTAGTGCAGCTCATCCAGGATGGCACATCAATGCGAGCTGTGGCAAGAAGGTTTGCTGTGTCTGTCAGCGTAGTGTCCAGAGGCTGGAGGCGCTACCAGGAGACATGGAGGGGGTAGTAGGAGGGAAACAACGCAGCAGCAGGACCGCTACCTCAGCCTTTGTGCAAGGAGGAGCACTGCAAAATGACCTCCAGCAGGCCACAAATGTACATGTATGACACTTCAGGGTCCTGGTTGTCGCAGTGGCATTGCTTTCGTCATGGGGAGAGTGATGTCACGCTTGGAAGTGAGCAAAGATCTTTATCAGGCAATCACAAACATACAACATGTTCACACTCCAGGCCAGAAGGGGGAGCGCTGATCCAGTTTGTGGGTGGCTCTATCTATCTATCTATCTAGATGGTGGCCCGATTCTAACGCATTGGGTATTCTAGAATATGCATGTCCACGTAGTATATTGCCCAGTCACGTAGTATATTGCCCAGTCACGTAGTATATTGCTTAGTGACGTAGTATATTGCCTAGCCACGTAGTATATTGCCCAGTCACGTAGTATATTGCTTAGTGACGTAGTATATTGCCCAGTTACGTAGTATACAGCGCACAGCCACGTAGTATATTGCCCAGCTATGTAGTATATTGCCCAGCCACGTATGTCACAGGTTAAAAAAATAAACATATACTCACCTTCCGAGGGAACCCTTGTAGTCATGTCGCCTGTGTGCGGTGCACTCGGCAGCTTCCGGTCCCAGGGTTGGTAGCGCAGGACCCGTGATGACATCGCTGTCACATGACCGTGACTTCATGACAGGTCCTTCTCGCGCAGGACCTGTGATGAGGTCGCGGTCACATGACCGTGACGTCATGGCAGGTCCTTGTTGTATACCATCCTTGCCACTGGAACCTGCCGCTTGCATGGAGCTGTCACCGGAGCGTCGCGAGGCGCGGGAATGGTTCCGGAAGGTGAGTATATGATGATTTTTTATTTTTTTTAATTATTTTTAACAGATCTGTTTACTATTGAGGCTGCATAGGCAGCCTCAATAGTAAAAAAGTTGGTCACACAGGGTTAATAGCAGCGTTAATGAAGTGCGTTACACCGCGGTCCATTAGTGCTGCCATTAACCCTGTGTGAGCGCTGACTGGAGGGGAGTAAGGAGTGGGCACTGACTGCGGGGAGGAAGGAGCGCCCATGTTGCCGCCGGACTGCACCTGTCGCTGATTGGTCGTGGCAATGGTCGTGGGCGTTTTGCCACGACCAATCAGCGACTTGGATTCCATGACAGACAGAGGCCGCGACCAATGAATATCCGTGACAGACAGACAGACAGAAAGACGGAAGTGACCCTTAGACAATTATATAGTAGATATTATAATTTATATATTTATAATATATTTCTATATTTCTGGTCTGGAGGGAAAGTGAGTTAGTTCCTGTCAGAGAGACAGAGGAGAAGGAAGCAGAGGGGCTGTGCAGCCAAGAGTGTGCTGCAGCTCCTGGACAGAGAGAACATAGAGAAGGAAGAACACTTTGTAGGGAACATGCAGGAGAGCGAAGCACAGGAGAGTGACAACTGGGGAGGACAGCTGCGATTGGGCTACCTCCCTGCAGAGCGCAGATTCAGGTAGCCGGAAGACCGAGGTTGTGTTGGTCTCTAGGAGGTACAGCACAGACCGGCAGCCCAGCTGGACTACATTTCACCTGTCTGCCCTAATACCCAGGAGACACAGTGGCGCATAGAGCCTGGGTCGTGATAGAGACCCTGTAAAAAGGCTTGAGCCACCTGTCATACGGGTTAGTGTCCCACCTTTATGGAGGACAGAGAGAACAGTGAGGACCTTGATGAAAGCCACAGGCAGCAAGGGACTACACCGCTGTGCTAGTAAGAAGGCATTTAACACGGACCGGGTCACCACCACCACCGTGACATCCCCTTTAAAAGGAACCGATCACCCCCAAAATCGAAGGTGAGCTAAGCCCACCGGCATCAGGGGCTTATCTACAGCATTCTGTAATGCTGTAGATAAGTCCCCGATGTATCCTGAAAGATGAGAAAAAGAGGTTAGATTATACTCACCTGGGGGGGGCATTCCGATCCGATGGGCGTCGCGGTTTGGGACCTCCCATCTTCATAGGATGACGTCCTCTTCTTGTCTTCACGCTCTGGCGCAGGCGTACTTTGTCTGCCCTGTTGAGGGCAGATAAAAGTACTGCAGTGCGCAGGCGCCGGGCCTCTCTGACCTTTCCCGGTGCCTGCTCGCTGCAGTACTTTGCTCTGCCCTCAGCAGGGCAGAAAAAGTACGCCTGCACCGGAGCCTGAGTGAAGATAAGAAGAAGACGTCATCGTAAGAAGATGTGAGGCCCCGGACGGTGACGCCCATCGGACCGGACCGCAGCCGGACCGCCCCTGGGTGAGTATAATCTAACCTCCTTTTTCTCATCTTTCAGGATACATCGGGGGCTTATCTACAGCATTACAGAATGCTGTAGATAAGCCCCTGATGTTGGTGGGTTTAGCTCGCCTTCGATTTTGGGGGTGAAAGGTTCCCTTTAAGTACCGGACCCGGTACAGAGTACCCCTAGGCGACTCGCATGCATCTGCGCAAACTGTTGGAAACCGACTCCATGAGGATGGTCTGAGTGCCTGACGTCCACAGATGGGGGTTGTGCTCACAGCCCAACACCATGCAGGACACTTGGCATTTGCCACAGAACACCAGGATTGGCTAATTCGCCACTGGCGCCCTGTGCTCTTCACAGATGAAAGCAGGTTCACACTGAGTACATGTGACAATCTGGAGACGCCGTGGAGAGCGATCTGCCTGGAACATCCTTCAGCATGACCGGTTTGGCAGTGGGTAGGTAATGGTGTGGGGTGGCATTTCTTTGGAGGGCCGCACAGCCCGCCATGTGCTCGCCAGAGGTAGCCTGACTGCCATTAGGTTCCGAGATGAGATCCTGAGTCCCCTTGTGAGACCGTATGCTGGTGCTGTTGGACCTGGGTTCCTCCTAATGCAGGACAATGCTCATGTGGCTGGAGTGTGTCAGCAGTTCCTGCAAGATGAAGACATTGAAGCTATGGACTGGCCCGCCCATTCCCCAGACTTGAATCCAATTGAACACATCTGGGACATCATGTCTTGCACCATCCACCAACGTCATGGTGCACCACAGACTGTCCATGAGTTGGCGGATCCTTTAGTCCAGGTCTGGGAGGCGATCCCTCAGGAGACCATCTGCCGCCTCATCAGGCGCATGCCCAGGCATTGTAGGGAGGTCATACAGACACGTGGAGGCCACACACACTACTGAGCATCATTTCCTTGTCTTGAGGCATTTCCATTGAAGTTGGATCAGCCTGTAACCTCATTTTCCACTTTGATTTTGAGCATCATTCCAACTCCAGACCTCTGTGGGATATTAGTTGTGATTTACATTGATGATTTTTCGGATTTATTGTTCTCAACACATTCCACTATGTAATGAATAAAGGTTTGCAACTAGAATATTTCATTCAGTGATATCTAGGATGTGGGATCATAGTGTTTGTGCGTGTGTGTGTGTGTGTATATATATCTACTATATAATTGTCTAAGGGTCACTACCGTCTTTCTGTCTGTCTGTCACGGATATTCATTGGTCGCGGCCTCTTGTCTGTCATGGAAATCCAAGTCGCTGATTGGTCGTGGGCGTTTTGCCACAACCAATCAGCGACGGGCACAGTCCGGCGGCAAAATGGCCGCTCTTTCCTCCCCGCAGTCAGTGCCTGCTCCATACTCCCCTCCAGTCAACCCTCACACAGGGTTAATGCCAGCATTACCGGAGCGTGGTGTAACGCACTCCGGTAACGCAGCTATTAACCCTGTGTGACCAACTTTTTACTATTCATGTTGCGTATGCAGCATCAGTAATAAAAAGATCTAATGTTACAAATAATACCAATAAAAAAAAAAAAAGGTTATTCTCACCCTCCGATGTCGCCCGCTGTCCTCGGCAGTGCAAGCGGCGTGTTCCGGTGCCAAGAATGCTATGCGAGAAGGACCTGCCATGACGTCATGTGACCGCGACGTCATCACAAATCCTGTGCTCATACCAACCCTGGGACCGGAAGCTGCCGCGTGCACCGTACACAGGCGCCAGGACTTCAACGGCCCTTCGGAAGGTGAGTATATGTTTATTTTTTATTTTAAGTCTTTTTTTTAACCACGCATATAGTGCCCACATTGCGATATACTACGTGGGCTGTGTTATATACTACATCTCTGTGCTATACACTATGTAGCTGGGCAATATACAACGTGACTGTCCAATATACTACCTAGCTGTGCAATATACTACGTGCTCTGTTATATACTACGTAGCTGTGCAATATACTGTGTGGCTGTGTCAGTTCTGTTATCTACTATGTCGACTGCAATATACTACATGGCTCTGTAATATACTACGTAGCTATGCAATGTACTACGTGCCTCTATAATATACTACGTGGCTATGTTATATACTACGTCGCTGACAAATATACTACATAGCTGTGCAATACACTACGTAGCTGTGCAGTACACTACGTGGCTGTGCAATATACTACGTGGCTGTGCAATATACTACGTGGCTGTGCAATATACTACGTGGCTGTGCAATATACTACGTGCCTGTGCAATATACTACGTGGCTATGCTTTATACTACGTGGCTGACCAATATACATACCTGTGCAATACACTACGTACGCTCTGCTATATACTACGTAGCTCTGTTATATACATCTAGGCATCAATAGTAAAAAAAAAAAAAAAAGTAATGTTAAAAATAGTAAAAAAGCAAAAAACCTGCTATTCTCAGCCTCTGTAGTCCGCCGAGCCACACGTGCCTGCCGCAATCTTCCGTTCCCGACAATGCATTGCAAAATTACCCAGAAGACTTAGCGGTCTCGCGAGACCGCTAAGTCATCTGGGTAATTTCGCAATGCATCCTGGGAACGGAAGATGGCGGCAGGCGTGCGCGTATCGCCGGAGCTTCGGTGGATCCCCGGGGGTGAGTATATAACTATTTTTTATTTTAATAATTTTTTTAACAGGGAAATGGTGCCCACACTACTGTATACTATGTGGGCTGTGTTAGATACCGCGTGGCTGCTATATACTACATAGGCAGTGTTATATACTATGTGCGCTTTTATGTACTATGTGGGCTGTGCTATATATTACGTGGCCACTGTTATACTGCGTGGGCAGTGTTATATACTACGTGGCTGCTATATATTGTGTGGACTGTGCTATATATTACGTGGCCAGTGTTATATACTGCGTGGCCTGTGTTATATACTACGTCGCCTGTGTTATATACTGCGTGGCTGCTATTTACTGCGTGGGCTGTGTTATATAGTACGTGGCTGTGTTATATACTGCGTTGCCACTGTTATATTGCGTGGCCTGTATTAACGCATCGGGTATTCTACAATATGTATGTATATAGCAGCCACATAGTATATAGCACAGGCCACGTAGTTTTTGTCTGCTATATACTACATGGCTCCTGTATACTACGTGGCCTGTGCTATATACTATGTGGCTGCTAAATACATAAATACATATTCTAGAATACCCGATGCGTTAGAATCGGACCACCATCTAGTGTATGTATATATGTGTGTGTGTGTGTATGTATATATAAGACGAGACCCCTAATAAAAAACTGGGAAAACTTAATGACTCGAGTATAAGTCTAGAGTGGGAAATGCAGCAGCTACTGGTAAATTTAAAAAATAAAGATAGATACCAATAAAAGTAAAATTAATTGAGATATCAGTAGGTTGTTTTTGAATATCCATATTGAATCAGGAGCCCATAATAATAATAATGCTCCATAATGTTCATTATGGGCCCCATAAGATGCTCCATACAAAATACGCCCCATATAATGCTGCATTAAGGTTGATTATGGCCCCATAAGATGCTCCATAAAAACATTTGCCCCATATAATGTTGCTGCGACTAAAAAAAAAAAAAAAAAAAAAAAAAATGACATACTCACCTTTTGCACTGAGCAGGCGGGGACACCTGTCCCCTTTCCACCGCTGCGCGCAGCTCCGTCTTCTGTCTCTCTGCAGTGACTGTTCAGGCAGAGGGTGGTGCGCACACTAAACACGTCATCGCGCCCTCTGACCTGAAAGTCACAGCCAGAGGACGTGGAAAACGGAGCAGCGCAAGGCAGTGGAACGGGGACAGGTGAATATCGCATGGCTAACCTCCCCTGTTATACTCACCCTCCCGACATGGTCACTACTTCTCTGATGTGATGACGTCGCCAGCTTGTTCCTGTGTTCAGCGGTCACTTGTAATGCTCATTAAAGTAATGAATATGCGGCTCCACCCCTATGGGGGTGGAGTTGCGTCCATATTCATTACTTTAATGAGCGGCACCATGTGACCGCTGAACACAGGAAGAGCTGCGGGCGCCGGGGAAGCAGGGACATGCAGAGCCGGTGAGTATGATGGACAGCTGCCCCTCCCCCGCCGACCCCCTGACAATGACAATGACTCGAGTATAAGCCGAGAGGGGCACTTTCAGCCTAAAAAAATGGGGTCAGTATATGACGGCCACTTGGAGGTTGGAGGGAGAGTAGACTTCAAAAGAGGGGAGGATAAGGGAGGGTAGAGGTGGGATTGGGTTAAAGGTGCAGTTAGAAGAAAGAAGACCCACTCCTCCACCGTATCTGTTGTCGGGGCAAGGTGTGTGGGGGAAATGGAGGAATGGTTGAGGAGCAGGTCAGCTGGGGAGGGAAGGAGAGATGATTATTTGGTTAGAGGGTGCTGGGGTTTGGGGATAGCGAAAGAGAGTGAGGATTAGTGGAGCCCCATATATTGCTCCATATGGTATGATAGGCCTCATATAATGCTCCATACAGAATAATGGTCCCCATAGCGTGCTGGTGTCCACGACGGCGAGTGGGCCCTGGCACTTGCCGGGTGCATCGGGTGGTGACGCAGGTCCTGCATGCCTGCAAGGGCCCCCTCCACCTCCAGACTCTGTTGCGGTTGCACCGGCGGTATATCCAACTCTGATCCATAGGTTATCATCTATACACCCACCACTGACCCACATGTGATACCCTGTTGACTTTTCGGGATCTGACTCTTGGAACGTGCAACAAACAGCAGAACAGGTAATTTTTATCGCTGTTAGGCCACATTCAGTATTTGGTCAGTATTTTACCTCAATATATGTAAGCCAAAACCAGGAGTGGGTGATAAATACAGAAGTGGTGACGTGTTTCTATTATACTTTTCCTCTGATTGTTACACTCCTGGTTTTGACTTCCAGATACTGAGGTAAAAAACTGACTAAATATTGAATGTGTGAACGTGGCCTTAGCATGGAGAGTCCGCTCTGCTTCAGGAAGCCAGTGGCAGGAGTGGGTCGATGCTGGGGAACGGTGGTGTCCCAGTGGTGCGAGGCTGGAACTGTTGCTCTCCAGGCAGTGGGCTTCAGGAAAATGGCCACCGGTGTCGACACATGCATAGATTTAGATCAGCATTTACCTAAAGCCCACCTCTGGCAGACCTCCTCCTCCCAGCAAATGGCCCGCCCCACTCCTGCCATCGGCAACCCTGCCTCCTGTTAACCGCACCACCACCCCGGTAAACTTAATCAGACTATAAGATGGATCCCCAAGTACGTTTTGTAGTCCCAAAAAATGTTAAGTCTATGGAAAACGGATCCATTAAATTGTAGATTGTGAGCCTTCGCGGCAGGGTCCTCTCTCCTCCTGTACCAGTTATGACTTGTATTGTTTAAGATTATTGTACTTGTTTTTATGTATAACCCTCCTTACATGTAAAGCGCCATGGAATAAATGGCGCTATAACAATAAATAATAATAATAACCATCTGTTGTCTTCCATTTGTAACAGATCCAGTAAGCAAAAATGTTTTCCATGGAGTTCAGTGTTAAAAAACAGATCCACCAGATATCAGTTTTTTAAAAACTGAGTAAAAAGTGAATTTACTATTTACTCTTTAAGGTGCATTTACACTGCCAATCACCCGATGTAAAAATAAAATGTTCATTTGTCAATTGCAATGATTTTTAAGTTTATTTAAATATCGTCAGTCTTGACATAAGATCGTTCTGTGTAAACGAGGCGTGCTACTGAGAACAATACCATACTATGCACACAAAACGATCATTTTGAAATTGCTATGTGCACTTGGTCTGTGTAAACAGACTATTACATGACTGCCGATCGGCATCATATGGCTGTATGGATGTTCCTCCTGTGACCGGTGTTCATAGGATTGTGATGTTTGCAGTACATAGCAAGCTGAAGCCCTGCTATGTATAGCACAGGTTATTGGACTATCGCAAGAAAGAAAAGAAAGAAAACCATTAAATTCAGCAAAATGTAAAAAAAATAAATGTATAAATATGAAAAAAATAAACACAGAACTTTAAATCACCCCCCTTTTGCCCCATGAAAAACAAAACAAATATAGTATATCGCTGCATTAAGTCTAATTTATCAAAATATAAAATTAATTAATCCAGTTATTAACTGGCGTAGTGAGAAAAATAAATCAAAACTCCAAAATTACGTTTTGTTTTTTTTTAAACCACTGCAACATTGCAATAAAATGAATAAGAGGCGATCAAAATGCCATATCTACCCCAAAATGGTATAAAGACGTCCGCTTAGGGCACAAAAAATAAGCATTTACGGAGCCTCAGATCCCCAAAAATGAAAATGCTATGGGTCTCAGAAAGTGGCCACATGAGGGAAAAAAAAAATCTTACAAATTTCCCTTTTTCACCACTTTAAGTATTAAACAAACCTACACATGTGTGGTGTAATTGATGGAATTTTCCCACGGCGCTCGCGCTGACGTCAATGAGTTAAATTGAGTGAATTTGGTGTGAAACTACCAGGACCTTTCTGACGGAACCTCGAGTGTGAGAACTTTCTCACGCTTGCGGTGACATCAGTTAGGTCATAGGAGTTCACCGCGAGGCACTGAACCTAGTGATAGATTCCCTGGATTAAAGCTGCAGTTTTACAGTGTAAGTGCACCCTTAGGCTATGCGCACACATTCAGGATTTTTCGCGTTTTTTTTGGCTGTTTTAAGCTGGAAAAACGCTTAAAAAACCTTACATTAAGCATCCCATCATTTTAATGCATTCCGCAATTTTTGTGCACATGCTGTTTTTTTCCGCGAAAAAGACGCAGCATGTTCATTAATTTTCTCGTTTTTGTCCCTATATTATTGCATTGGGACGCTCCGGAAAGAAATGTGAAAAAAAACGCGAGCGGATTTCTTGCAGAAAAAGTCCGGTTTTGTTCAGGAAAATTCTGCTGACATTCCTGAACGTGTGCACATAGCCTAAGATCCAGATACGTGATTTCTTCTCTGATTGGAGTTGTTCCCATCCCTTTTTTTTCATCTGGCCTAGACGCCATGATGAAGTTTTTCTGCCACAGCTCATTCCTCTAGCCTTCCATCTTCTCCAGCATATACCAGCAAAGTGTCTTTAAAAAAAAGTCTTTATCATACCCTCTGAATAAAAATATCTCCCATGCTGTGCCCTGAGTGAGCCCTATACTGTGCTTCTGAATAAATAATTGCCTCTCATTGTTCTGCCCGCACAAAAAAATGACCACATTATATGATAGGACCACCATACTATTTTCCCTTAACAACTGCAAAGCTTTTCACAGTTATCTCAATCCTGGGTCCTATCCTAACACTGTTCCCCCTCCCCCCAGTTCCATACTGCCTTTACACTATCCCTCACTTTGTATACTGTCACCCTCATACTCTGCCCTCACACTATCCCTGACTCTGTATTTTGCCCCCCATTCCGTGCGCTCATACTATCCCTCCGTCTACAGTAAAAGTAGAATCCTTGAATCTTCTGTTCTATTGACACTGATTTTGTTATTTGTTCTGGTATTCTCTTTTTCGGCCGGTTTCGCCTCCCGCAATCTGCTGCCTCAGGTGCTCAGTGGCAAATACAACCCTGTGCACAGCAAGGAATCCTCCATATCACTACACCTGCAAAGCAATAACTCTCACTGGAGGAGACATCAGAATTATGTCCTGTCATCCGTGGATAGGCAAGATTGCAGCTGTTGGTAGAAAGTTCAAGTACAGGACCTCAGAGAACGCTGTGACGTGTTTGACGGACCCTGTAACTATGCTGGACTGTGGAGTCTGAGCATTTCTTCTACAAGCTGCACTGAACGTCTATGACTTCAAAGACTGATTGAGCCAAAGTTGGAGGAAATAGTGGATGTTCCTGGTTTCTCTGAGCTCTTCACATGTATGTGATTGCCCCTTTAGTATCAGGAATACACTCGGTCAATTGTGCCGCTGGACATGCCAGGGCTAATATTTTTGAGTTGTGTGTGGTATACAGTATATTCATAATGCTGTTACAATCATGGGGAAACATTCAGGGCGGTTTCCTAGTCAGATATATAGCAAAACTATTATGATACATAGTACCTACCGTAATTATTAACATCATGTACATCTGCCAAACCAATGAGCTATCGAACCAACTTGTTGACTGTCTTGTATTTGATTACAGGAGACTTGCGGGATGTACTCTGTTTATCACTGGTGCCAGTCGTGGGATTGGAAAAGCCATAGCTTTAAAAGCCGCCAAAGATGGTGCCAACGTGGTGATAGCCGCGAAAACTGCAGATCCGCACCCTAAGCTCCCAGGAACAATCTATACAGCCGCTGAGGAAAGTATGTCTCAAAGTGTCTAATCTGTTGAATAAATACTGGAATTATATTTCCTTTTATAGATTACATTTTAAAGGGAACCTCCAAGTAGGATTTATACATTCATGAAATCAGGCCTCTTGTGCTTGTATATAGTCCAGAAGCCTGTTGGAAGAGATATTGAGATCTGATATGTTCTCCTCATAGCTTGTGTTATCTCAGATTTTTACAAGTATCTACAGTTTTGTCATCTGTTTTTAGGTGAAGTATAACTGATCTAAATATTTCAGCCCTTGTTTCCTCCATTCTCCGAACCCTTCCAGATGACAGAGCTCCCTCAAGTATACATTATTCCATAGGATTTGCCTTTAAGTTATTATTGTTTTTTTTAGCAATCCCAATGTTTTGGACAATTTTTAATATTGTGGCACCACATGTATCAATTAGCTGGGCTATTCCAAGATGCGTGCACTTATGCAAATGAGCCAGCTTATATTGCACCCACAGTGGTGTGGTTGACTGCATGCATGCACAGTGACCTGTCTAGGCGTCACACTACATGCCCCAAAAGTCTGACAGCCTGAGTGCTTTCCTTACCAACTCGTGAAAGACCATATACTATTGTATTCTAATGCTGAGCCAGAAATCATGGCTATAACTTCGCACTGGTGGGATATAGACCTCAGGAAAAGGAGATTGTGCTCCTGAGATGTCAATCTGTGGCTATATCTACTGACTGGACTAGTCTGCACTAAGAGCACACCTCTTTGACTAGTCCAGCTAATTATATTATAAAAGTAAAACGATTATGCTGGGAACTTTGTCTCAACTTTAGAGTTATTACAAATTGGTATTACATTTCTGAGACCATGCATGTAGAAACATGGAAATATGCAGAAAGGTGCCAATGAGCCACTCTACCTTTTTAAAAGTGATTGAATTTGGACTGTGGGAGTTTACAGGTGAAAACTTGTCGTATATTTTACCTTATTCATTCCAGCTGTGGTCATTTCTATGTGGTAGTGTTAAAATCTACTGATGTATTGTCCCTTTCATTAGATAAATATTAATTACATTTTCTACAGTGGCTTGCAAAAGTATTCACCCCCTATGCATTCATGTTTTGCTAACTCACAACCTGGAATTTCACTGTTTTTTTTTGAAGGTTTGCGTCAGTTCATGTAAAGAACATGCCTACAACTGTGAACATTGGTTTTCTTTTTATTGTGACGCAAACAACAAATAGGACAAAATAACTGAAAACTTCAGTGTGCATAACTATTCACCCCCCTAAAGTCAGTACACATGATCATAATGACAGAAGTTATTGTCATAGGTCGTGAACTCCTCCCGTCCATTACATAAACTTACTACTTAAGTCGGGAACAGGTTAATCATGCCCCCCTGGGCGTGATTTCAAGATCTGAGGCAGGACACTTCTGGGGAAATCAGCGCCCAACCGGATAAAGGTACCGTTACACTAAACGACTTACCAACGATCACGACCAGCGATATGACTTGGCCGTGATCGTTGGTAAGTCGTTGTGTGGTCGCTGGGGAGCTGTCACACAGACATCTCTCTCCAGCGACCAACGATCAGGGGAAAGACTTTGGCATCGTTGAAACTGTCTTCAACGATGCCAAAGTCCCCGGGTAACCAGGGTAAACATCGGGTTACTAAGCGCAGGGCTGCGCTTAGTAACCCGATATTTACCCTGGTTACCAGTGAACACATCGCTGGATCGGCGTCACACACGCCGATCCAGCGGGTGAACAGCGACCAAAAAAAGGTCCTGATCATTCCCCAGCGACCAACGATCTCCCAGCAGGGGCCTGATCGTTGGTCGCTGTCACACATAACGAGATCGTTAGCGGGATCGTTGCTACGTCACAAAAAGCGTGACGTTGCAGGTATATCGTTAACGAAATCGTTTTGTGAAGGTACCTTTAGTCTTGGCTAATTTGCATATTGCTATTTGGCCATATCATCACTTCCTTGGCTCCTTGTTCTTCCTTATACTGTAGATAGTTCCTAATTACATTGGCTGTATGTTTCAGGTTTTTTGACCTGCTGCAAAATACATTGGAGCCAATCGGAGGCCTCCATGATGATATTACTGCATGAATAAGTATACTGATGTAGCTTCTGATCAGTAGATGACGTACTATTATTTTGGAGTGGAAATCTTCAATGTATCCAACAACACTGATCCACTCCACCTATTCTCTACAACATTTTCTGTCTGGTACGTCTTGGGAATGTAAAATAGTATAACCTGACAACTCCATGTATTTTGTCTGTACAGTTGAAGCTGCCGGTGGGAAGGCTTTGCCATGCATTGTCGATGTGAGAGATGAAAATCAGATCAGCCAGGCTGTGGAAAAGGCAGTGAAAACATTTGGAGGTATTCCATCTCGTTTAGCAGTATGCGTGCTTACTTACTATGTCAAAACAAATTGCCATTTCTTATGTCTTGGTCACACATGTAACACATATCAACAAGCAGACTTATCTAATATATAATTGCCAATCGGCTCTGTCACAGCTTCCGGCGATTGTGTCGCTATCCCACAATCCACCGCTGTGACAAAAACAACACAGCTATTCCGACGGAGATCAGCAGCGCTAGCCCCGCAGACCCCTGTTCCTGGCGCTCAGCCAATGAGCGGTGAGGGATTCAAATGCCCCGCCAAAGCCATGCGGCGCCGCTCATTGGATGAGCACCAGGGACGGGGGTCTGCGAGGCTGTGGCGCTGTCCGGGGGTCTGCGGTCTGTCTGGGGGTGTCTTTGTGTGTGTGTGTGTGCAGGCATCGTCTAATGGGACTACAAGTTCCATCCGGCTATGCCTGCTACAGTGACAGTGAGTGACACATTAGTCAATGATGGGACAGTAGTAGTCCCATCATGTGGCTAATGTGTTGAATGTAAAAAAAAAAAATACATGCATATGCACTACATACTACATACAGTGCGTACAGAACATGCAACATGCAGTGCATACAGTACATAAAGTGCATACAACATGCAACATAGTACATACAGTGCATACACTACATACAGTACGTACAACATACAACATAGTACATACAGTTCATACACTACTTACAGTGCGTACAACATACAGTATATACTACATACAGTATATACTCACCAATCACCTTCATCCCGAAGCCCTTGCTCACCTGTAAAAAAAAAATAAAAATAAAATAATAACCAACAATCTACTCCCTGATCCGCAGAAATCCAATTAATACGCGTGTTCCACGACGATCTCCCGTGGAGAGCTGCCACATGAGCTGATGTGACCGCTCTCCAGGGGCCTCGGGATACAATGACGGAAGGTATTCTTCCGCACTGTATCCCTCCGCCCGCTGTGAGTATAGTTCATACTCTCACTTGCGGCACTGCTGTGTGTGAAAATTCCCACGCAGCTTTGCCATAAAGTGAGAGCCTGAACTCAGGTAACCTCTTCAGTTATGCACTGCAGGTGCCATTGTCTTCTGTCAGTGTGTCACTGAAGGTCTATATAGCTGTCACATCTCCTGATGTGACAGCTCTATAGGGGAGATCAATGTGGAACACTTGCTGTTAATTGCACTGCGTTGGACAGAGAGTATGCGGTTGGTTTATTATTTTTTATTTTTTGTAGGTGATCAAGGGCGTCGCAAGAATTAGGCAGTTTTGTAAGTATGGTGAAATTAAGAATATTAAAATACTTTTTCTGGCTCTGTCTTTTTTTAACTCTCACTACAATAGGATTAATAATGGATAGACGTCTTATTGACACCTCTCCATTATTAACAGGGCTTAATGTCACCTTACAATACAAAGGTGACATTAACCCCTTATTACCCCATATCCCACTGCTACACTGGAGTGGGAAGAGAGGGGCTAAGTGCCAGAATTGGCGCATCTTAGAGATGCGCCATTTCTGGGGAGGCTGCGGGCTGGTATTTGTAGCTGGGGGGGGGGGGGGCACTATCCATGGCCCCTTCCTAGGCTATGAATATCAGCCCGCAGCTGTCTGCATAGCCTTTCTGGCTATAAAATATAGGGGGACCCCACTTATTCATAGCCTGGGAAGGGGCCATGGGTATTACCCCCTTCCCAGGCTACAAATATTGGTCCCCGGCCATCGGCTTTCCCCCTCTGGCTCAGAAAATTGAGCAGGAGCCCATACCATTTTTTTTTTCCATTTTTTTTTTTTTCTTCAATAATCTAATATATAATTGTCAGGTTGGCTCTGTCACAGTTGTGACAGAAACTGCACCGCTATTCCGTCGGGAGATTAGCGGCGCTCGCCGCCGCTCATCTCCTGCCACAGGAAGGTCAGCGTCGACGCAACCGGAAGATGAGCTGCGAGAGAGAGAGAGTGAGTGAGTGAGTTTTTTCCCTGACTTGAAAATCCTTCCGGGCATGCTCGGAATGAAAAAATGGGATACGTCGGTGGATTCCTGTGTTTGACGGTCAGCGACGGATCCTGCGTCCATAGGCTTCCATTATAGCCAACGACGGACAGCGCAGGACCCGTCGCTGAGCGATTTTCCGACGTGCAGAAAAACGTTCCTCTTAACGTTTTCTCCACATGACGGACCGCTATTTTCCGACGGAACCAATGCACGACGGATGAAACGGATGGCCATCCATCCCAATCCGTCGCTAATACAAGTCGATGGGAAAAACAGGATCCTGCATAAAAATTTGCAGGATCCTGTTATTTCAAAACTCAACGGATTTCGACGGGAGGAAAAAGACTGAAGTGTGAAAGAGGCCTAAGCCAAAGAGCGGTGCCGCAAGGGATTTGAATCCCCCAACAAAGCCGCGCGGCACCACTCAGCTGGCGGGCAGGGGATTTGAATTCCGCGCCGCTCATTGGATGAGCTCCAGGCGGATGTTCATTTCACCGCGCTCCCGATGCAATAGCATCGGGCTTATTTCTAGTGTAGTAGTAACAGCAATATGCTTGGGGGTACAACTGTAATATTCCAATAATGTAAATCTTTTATTCTTTCTAATAACAGTAATTTTATGGTGAATTCATTTACTCTTGACAGAAAAATAGGGTTAATGGTAGGTATTTCTAATCCTGAGCTCCAGAACTTGGTAACTTTCACAATATCCAACATAACGTGCCAATCAGCCTTTGAAATCTCTATTTTGTATAGGCTTTATGCTATGTAACAGTGCTATTATGTTTGACGTGGCTAAAGTGTAGCCTAACTCTGAATATGATTTTTCAGACTTTGCAAGCACTTACAGGAGTTGTTCGGTTAAATCCGATAACTCTGTAGTCAGTCTGTGTGACTGCAGACTTATGAATCCCCCCCCCCCCCCCCCCCGCGCGCACACTGTGGGCTGCGGAGATTCACCAGGTTAGTTTGCTGGGTCAGATTTTGATCAGAAGCTCATGCCCAACAATGACGCCCTCTTCATAACCCCAAATTATTTTACATTTAACAGTGACTAAATTACTCCCATCAGAAAACAATTGGAAAAACTTCATTGTAGGTGAGGTTAATATTCTTGAGGTTAAAAGCATAGTTATTTCCATAGGTCTTCAAATGTCCTTGTTGATATCATTGATATTTGTTTGGCTGCTGTACAGATAACTGATATTTTATAGTTTAAAATTAAGTGATGTTTTCAAATGACCGACTTATTAAAATACTTGTATTTCGTCCACAAACTAAATTGCAAAAAGGACCGGTGAATCATTCACTTGTTTCCATGTTTGACATGTGATCGCTTCCCGGGACCGTTGCAGTTTTGGTGGTGGAATCTACCAACAATCTAAGCATGTCAGGCTTAGGAATACCTGTTTGAAGATCCAGTGTCTAGCTGAATTTTAGAACTTTAGTTTGATCAAAGTTTGTTGTGTGTGTGTTTTTTTTTTCCCATTCATAGCAGGATAATACAGTAAAGATCAATTTCAGTCTTCATAAACGGATATTGATTAAAATTAGCAGCCTTTCTTGATGTGAACACTTTTTTCTTTTTTTAATGCAGCTCGTAGCCTACTAGACCGAACATCACTACAGTCTACCATGTAAGCACTGCTCTGACACTGCCCATGAGTAGGAGGTATCTGTGCACTCAACCGAGCCTGGCTACCTTCAAAATAATGCTTACAAGCTCAAAGGAGCATCTGAGCACTGCACATGTCCTTCTGTTTAGCAGTGGTAGTCGGTTTCCAAGACAGCAAGCTGTAACCAAAAGAAAAGTGTTAGTATATTAAAAACAGCTGAAATTTTTTAACAGGCAGCGATTTGCTAAATTTTCTAGTATTTACCAGCACTAATTGCCAATACCATTTATGAAGACAGGAAAAACCCTTTAAAGGGAACCTGTCAGCAGGATTGTGCACAGTAACCTACATACAGTGTTAGGTTGGCGCCGTTATATTGATTAAAATTATACCTGGATTGATGAATTCTGTCTTGTGGTTGTTGTTTAATCTTTATTTTCAGTTTTGAGTTAATAGTCTCGTGCTTGTTGGGGAGGGGTCTTTGTGGTGCTCTGATTAGGCATTCATCTGTATAGCTTCTGATAGGTTACTGATTCCTCAGTGACCTGTCCCCTATTTTACATACTGAATATATACATATATACTCTAGCCATTTTTCTAGATGAAAATAAATTTGTGTCCACCAAGATGGCGCCGCCAGTGCCATTTTGAGAGAGAATTTTTTTTTCTGAATACATATGTATCACCAAATAAAATAATTACATGGATATTGTAGATGCGATCATGCTACAGCACAGGCGCCTGCTGAATGTGAAATTTTTTTTTCTCCCCAAAACATATTATGTTCAGTATGTAAACTAGGGGGAAGTTCACTAAGGGATCAGTGATCTGTCATAAGCCATCAGTATGAATACCTAAGCAGAGCACCCCCCCCTTCCACACGCACGCATGCGTGCCGCCCCGGAGCATGAGCATATCATAAACTCAAAACTGAAAATAAAGATTAAACAACAATCACAAGATGGATTTCATCACCCAAGATATCATTGTAATTAGTATAATGGCACCAACCTGACACTGTGTGTAGGTTACTGTGTACAATCCTGCTGATGGGTTCCCCTTAACTACCACCTACAATTACTTACCAGTTTTAGAGGTGGAAAATAGGGAAAAAAAATATTTGAAGCAAAAAAATGTGGTAAAATATTTAATAACATAAATAACATACTATTATATGTGGTGTTATTATATATAATAGTATGTTATTATGTTGGAAGCTGCAGGACCAGTGTGGTGTCTGTACAGTACTATATGAAGATGCTGGAGGGTGAGTATAAGAATGGGGGCACAGGGCTTATATTGAAAGCACCACTCCAGCACTGCAAAATAACACTGGAGTGCTGCTTTAAAATCCCATGGGAGAACTATAACTCCCAGCATGTCCTGCAGATCCTATGACATGCTGGGAGTTATAGTTCACCAAAGGAGTGGCAGAGTGCTTTATTGTGTTTTGTAAAGACTAACCTCTTAAATGTGGCAGCCAGCCACACTGTGGTGAGGTAAAAGCATCCCATGACTGCACACAGAGCCTTCCATTGTTTCCTTTCCACAGCACAGGTTATGAGGAAGCTGCAGATTCTAGTGGAGAGCCTGAAGGACCTGTGATGATGTCAAGAAGAGGGAGGGCTCTGTGCTGCCATGTGATGCTCCAGCCCGCCCACTCCTGACATCAAACAGGTCCTGTTTGTGCACAGCACTCAGCGTCCAGCCCAGGCATGGCAGGCAGGTATGCAGCGATCTCCTCTGGCCCCTGCTGCTGCTGCCTCCTCTCCCCCAGACACACAGACCTCCCCAGCTGCTGCAGGAATCAGCGCTGGAGAAGCCATGTGTGTCCCTGCTTAAGTGCAGTATTCATTTGCTGCTCCCGGCTCACCACTCAGCTGATAATCATCGAGACCACATGGTTTCCCCAGCGGTGATTCTGGGCAGCGGGGACATCCTGAAGTGGCATAACAGTGCGATCCCACTCACTGCTGCCCCCCTCCCCACATGCCACATCCGTACCATAAGACGCACCCACACTTTCCTCCCAAATTTGGAGGAAAAAAAGTGCGTCTTATGGTCGGAAAAATACGGTATCTATTTCATTCAAGGATAAAAGCGTGTACTTTTATACTTTTTTTTTTTTTTTTAACTTAAATAGGTATAGACATCTTGGTGAACAATGCCAGCGCCATCAGCCTGACCAATACTGTGGATACTCCAATGAAAACAGTTGATCTCATGATGGGAATCAATACCAGAGGAACATATCTGACGTATGTAGCACTTTGAAAACTTTCACTTTGAAACATATGACAAGAGATAGTAACTACTGATGATGTGACCAAGCAGTAGTAATGGGTTCCTGTATTATCTGTCAACAACCATATGTAAGGGAGATGTCTCCATCTCACATAAAATTAAAGGAAAATGATTATTTACTTTATTAATGAGAAGTTTTACAACTTTGTCATATCTAGTAAATGGTGAAAAATTGAAAAATATGTTAAATTGCTTTGCGTGAATGATGTTAAGATGCGAGAAAGTATACATATCTACGCCTTGTCTCCATTGTAGGCAACACCCCATGAACACATCAGCAGCACAAATCTCTTTACATATCATTCTGCAGTCCAGG
Organism: Ranitomeya imitator; assembly: GCF_032444005.1. NCBI lineage: Eukaryota > Metazoa > Chordata > Amphibia > Anura > Dendrobatidae > Ranitomeya > Ranitomeya imitator. The sequence continues at coordinate 527,627,354 of NC_091282.1, forward strand.
CATATAAGCAGTGTGTTGTGAATTCCGCTCTTGTGCTCCCTCCGGTGGTTGTAAGTGGCACTTTTGTGAGTTCTGCTCTTGGGCTCCCTCCGGTGGTTTTAAGTGGAATGGCTGCTCCTTGGATTTAGCTGTCAGCAGCTGCTTCCACTGATTCTTTTCTGCTCGGCTATTTAGCCTGGCTCTTTCCTTCAGCTTGTGCCACTTGTCAATGGTTCCTGGTTGGAGTCACATCTCTTTGGATTTCCCTGTTTTCCTGACCAGTTCAGCAAAGCTAAGTCCTTGCTTGCTCTTTTCTGTCCACAGGTTGTGGACTTATCCGTTCTGTGCTTTCTATGTTTGTCCAGCTTGTCAGTATGAATTAATTCTGTGATGCTGGAAGCTCTGGGAAGCAGATTTACCCTCCACACCTTTAGTCAGGTGTGGAGATTTTTGTAAACTCTGTGTGTATATTTTGTAGTGTTTTATACTGACCGCACAGTATTCCATCCTGTCCTATCTATCTAGCTAGACTGGCCTCCTATGCTCATCCTAGTTTCATTCTGTGTATGTCTTTTCCCTCTCCACTCACAGTCATTACTTGTGGAGGGCTATCTATCCTTTGGGGATTTTCTCTGAGGAAAGATAGTTTTGCTGTTTCTATCTTTAGGGGTAGTTAGTTCTCAGGCTGTGACGAGGTGCCTAGGGAGTGTTAGGAGCATCCCACGGCTACTTCTAGTGTTGTGTTGAGCTTAGGGACTGCGGTCAGTACAGATACCACTTGCTTCAGAGCTCGTTCCATGTTGCTCCTAAACCACCAGATCATAGCACAGTGGGAGCATTGCCTAGATTGAAGACAATAGCCACTTCTCAGCTAAGAACCCAGCTAGGAAAGTACAGGCTTTACAGTACCTGACTAATCCAAAATGCTGTCATTCACCAGCTGCAGACCAATATCATAAAAATGATGCAGAATAAAAAAAATATGCAGGTACTGGGTGGGAGCACTCAGGCTTTCATGTCCTACATCAGGGGTTCCCAACCTGTAGCTCAGGAGCCACATGTGGCTCACGGTCCCATGAATTGTGGCTCGCGGCTGTCAGCTTGGTTCATTAGCTCCAGTTTTTGCAAACAGGTATGAAGAGCACATCTGAAAATGGTGAATTTTGTGAGCAGCCCTGCACAATAGAGCAGATTTGGACGCACATACAGTGGGGCAAAAAAGTATTTAGTCAGTCAGCAATAGTGCAAGTTCCACCACTTAAAAAGATGAGAGGCGTCTGTAATTTACATCATAGGTAGACCTCAACTATGGGAGAGAAACTGAGAAAAAAAAAATCCAGAAAATCACATTGTCTGTTTTTTTAACATTTTATTTGCATATTATGGTGGAAAATAAGTATTTGGTCAGAAACAAAATTTTATCTCAATACTTTGTAATATATCCTTTGTTGGCAATGACAGAGGTCAAACGTTTTCTGTAAGTCTTCACAAGGTTGCCACACACTGTTGTTGGTATGTTGGCCCATTCCTCTATGCAGATCTCCTCTAGAGCAGTGATGTTTTTGGCTTTTCGCTTGGCAACACGGACTTTCAACTCCCTCCAAAGGTTTTCTATAGGGTTGAGATCTGGAGACTGGCTAGGCCACTCCAGGACCTTGAAATGCTTCTTACGAAGCCACTCCTTCGTTGCCCTGGCTGTGTGCTTTGGATCATTGTCATGTTGAAAGACCCAGCCACGTTTCATCTTCAATGCCCTTGCTGAAGGAAGGAGGTTTGCACTCAAAATCTCACGATACATGGCCCCATTCATTCTTTCATGTACCCGGATCAGTCGTCCTGGCCCCTTTGCAGAGAAACAGCCCCAAAGCATGATGTTTCCACCACCATGCTTTACAGTAGGTATGGTGTTTGATGGATGCAACTCAGTATTCTTTTTCCTCCAAACACCACAAGTTGTGTTTCTACCAAACAGTTCCAGTTTGGTTTCATCAGACCATAGGACATTCTCCCAAAACTCCTCTGGATCATCCAAATGCTCTCTAGCAAACTTCAGACGGGCCCGGACATGTACTGGCTTAAGCAGTGGGACACGTCTGGCACTGCAGGATCTGAGTCCATGGTGGCGTAGTGTGTTACTTATGGTAGGCCTTGTTACATTGGTCCCAGCTCTCTGCAGTTCATTCACTAGGTCCCCCCGCGTGGTTCTGGGATTTTTGCTCACCGTTCTTGTGATCATTCTGACCCCACGGGGTGGGATATTGCGTGGAGACCCAGATCGAGGGAGATTATCAGTGGTCTTGTATGTCTTCCATTTTCTAATTATTGCTCCCACTGTTGATTTCTTCACTCCAAGCTGGTTGGCTATTGCAGATTCAGTCTTCCCAGCCTGGTGCAGGGCTACAATTTTGTTTCTGGTGTCCTTTGACAGCTCTTTGGTCTTCACCATAGTGGAGTTTGGAGTCAGACTGTTTGAGGGTGTGCACAGGTGTCTTTTTATATTGATAACAAGTTTAAACAGGTGCCATTACTACAGGTAATGAGTGGAGGAAAGAGGAGACTCTTAAAGAAGAAGTTACAGGTCTGTGAGAGCCAGAAATCTTGATTGTTTGTTTCTGACCAAATACTTATTTTCCACCATAATATGCAAAAAAAATGTTAAAAAAACAGACAATATGATTTTCTGGATTTTTTTTTCTCAGTTTGCCTCCCATAGTTGAGGTCTACCTATGATGTAAATTACAGACGCCTCTCATCTTTTTAAGTGGTGGAACTTGCACTATTGCTGACTGACTAAATACTTTTTTGCCCCACTGTATACTGGTCTTAGGGGTTTTGAGATGATTTAAGTATGGTACGCTGGAGACAAGATGACACCACCCATTCATAGGAGATGTTTGAAGCTGGATGTAACAGTGTCTTGGGAGTGCTTTATAGGAGAATACCGAATGGGGGGTATTGTTGAGACCCCTGGATCTTTGTATTCTGCTTTGGGGCGATTTTTGTGGAAAAACTTTGGTTACTATTATGCCTGTAATGGGGGGCTTTGGTTGCCGAAATTGTGAGGGGAGCGGGAGCTGAATGTGGCTCGCGACCCTCTCTGAAGGCTGAATGTGGCTCTCAAGGTCAGAAACGTTGGGGACCTCTGTCCTACATCATGAGGAGATGCAGTTCTAAATAGCTGGTTATTTTCAGAAGTCTCACATTTTACTTGTACCAAACCTATCAAATACCTTGATTGGAAACACTTATTGTTTATGTCTGCTAGTATGAAGAACAGACTTGTAAGGCTCAAATAGATTTTAGCACATATCTTAACACGAACCTGTCACCAGGTTTGGCTGATAAGAGATATGGCCAACACTTTTCATGGCTGATATACAGCATTCTATAATGCTATATATATGCTCCCAACCTGACCTGTAAGATACGAAAAAAGGGAACCTGTCACCAGGTTCGGCCGATATCAGATACGGCCACCACCTTTCTGGCCTAAAATACAGCATTCTATAATGCTGTATACAGTGGGAAAATGAGTATTTACAGCATCTTACTTATGGTTTTGTAGCCCATTCCTGCTTTGTGCAGGTCTATGATCTTGTCCCTGACATCCTTAGAAAGCTCTTTGATCTTGCCCATGTTGTAGAGGTTAGACTCTGACTGATTAATTGAGTCTGTGGACAGGAGTCTTTTATAAAGGTGACTATGTAAGACAGCTGCCTTTAATGCAGGTAACGAGTTGATTAGCAGCTTCTAACTGGTCTGTAGGAGCCAGAACTCTTAATGGTTGGTAGGGGATCAAATACTAATTTCTCACTGCAAAATGCAAATTTATATAATTTATACAATGTGATTTTCTGGATTTTATTTTTGATATTCTATCTGTCAGTGTTATAAGTAACCTACCCTTAAAATCATAGACTGTTCATGTCTTTGTCAGTGGGCAAACTTACAAAATCAGCAAGGGATCAAATACTTATTTCTCGGTCTCCCATGACAGCACTACGGAGAGAGGGGATCCGCCCTTCAGGGACAGGAAACCTACAGATAAAAGGGCGGTACCTCTCCCTCGCATCAGTTGGTTTCCTGTCCCTGAACAGGGAACCTCTTTCCGGTGGTACCTGTATGAAGACCGATGGACCGGGACCGGGCGGTCGAGTACCGGCAGCGAGGAGGCTCCTGCCGCGGCTTGTCCGGCTCCCGAAGCCGCCACCGCTGGAACCGAGGGGTTCTTCAGGGTGAGCGGAGGGAGAACGCCGCCGACTCTGAGAGAGGAAGGGGCGCTGGCTCACCCGGAGCTTCTGTGCCGACAAGCGCACGCTCCGGGTGTACTAAGATGGCCGCCACTCCGGAAATGCGGCAGGACTTCCGGGTCATCGCCGCGCGCATGCGCGGTAGCTTCTCTTCTCCCTGGACGTGACGCAGGACCGGAAGTGCGGGGGAACGCCGGAGGTGGCGCCAAATACAAATAGATTCTAGATTGTGAGCCCAATCGGGGACAGTGATGATAATGTGTGCAAACTGTAAAGCGCTGCGGAATATGTTAGCGCTATATAAAAAAAATAAAGAAATAAAGATAGGGAGATGGTGCACACACAGTTGTCACACCATCTCCCTGTAAATCATGGAGGACAGCGATCCACAGGAGCTGCAGCCTAGGCAGCAGCACCACAAGAAGACAGAGCCTAAGAGCGCTAGGAGTGGGTCTAGCAGCCGTTCTACACAGCGCAGCAGGTCTGCTACGAAGACTAGTTCACCTCCTCGGGAACCTTCCATTCCAGACCCAGGGCCCCCTCCAGAACCGGTACCTGCCTGCACGTCCGAATGGTGAGTGATCTTCGTGAATGTATATATTATAATAGGGCTCCCTCTTCTCCCTTAATAGGGAAAGAAGAAGCTGGAGAAAAGGAAAAACAAATCCTGCCCCATCTGTGACAAACCTTTACCAGTAGCCTGGGACAAAAAGTTATGTAAATCCTGTATCCAGCGTGTGCTATGTGAGGAGACTCCCGACTTTGCATCAGAGCTAAAAAATATTATTAGATCTGAGGTTCAGAATGCTGTATCTTCCTCCAAAAAAGGAAAAGATAAAGTAAAGGAAACAAAGTAAAGTAAAGTAAAGGAGTACAATCCCACTCTGTCCGATCCTCATCTGATGACGCAGATTCGGACGACTCTGACTCCTCCCTATCCTCCTCCGAGGAAGATTCAGGCCGACATTGTTTTCCTCTCGAGGAAGTGGATGCCTTAGTAAGAGCTGTTAGGGCTACTATGGGGGTGGAGGAGCCTAAACCTGACAAAACAGCCCAAGATGTTATGTTTGGTGGCTTGGGACAAAAAAAACGGAAAACCTTTCCTTTAAATCCCAATGTCCAATCCCTAATTAAAAAAGAATGGGAAAAACCTGATAGGAGAAACTCTTCAGTACCCTCGCTTAAAAGAAAGTATCCCTTCGAAGATGACGCATCCACTTCCTGGGATAAGGCACCAAAGTTGGATGTAGCGGTGGCAAAAGCCTCGAAAAAATTTGCGCTCCCGTTCGAGGACATGGGTACCCTCAGAGACCCTTTAGATAAAAAAGCAGACACATTTCTTAAAGGGGCATGGGAGTCGGCTGGGGGTAGCTTGAGGCCTACTGTTGCGGCTACCTGCACCTCCAGATCTCTGATAGTATGGATCGATCAATTAGAGAGTCAAATTAGAGACGGGCTACCCAGGAATAAATTACTGGATTCTATCCCTGCAATCAGAGCAGCAGCAGCATTCCTGGCGGACTCCTCGGCAGACTCCGTACGGTTAACATCTAAGGCCGCTGCTCTCTCCAATGCAGCCAGAAGAACCTTATGGCTCAAAAGCTGGCCTGGGGATCTCCAGACAAAGCTTAAGCTATGTTCTATTCCGTGTGAAGGAAATTTTCTGTTTGGAGAGACCCTGGATGACATTCTCCAAAAAGCAGGAGACAAAAAGAAAGGGTTTCCAAATTTGGGCCCAGCCCCATTCAGGCAGTCCTTTCGGAATCGGAGATTTTTCCGCCGCAGACCCCCCAGGGAGCAGAATAAATGGGAAGAAGGCAGGAGAAGGGATAGAGGTTACCTCTTTGGCAACACCTCTCGTGACAAAAAACCCGCCAAATGACATTGTGCCTACGGTAGGGGGAAGACTCACATCTTTCCTTCCCGCTTGGGAGAAAATATCCAACAACACCTGGATTCTAAACATCATACAGTACGGTCTAAAAATAGATTTTATTTCTTTTCCTCCCCGGAAGTACATAGAAACGAAAATAAGATCTTCAGTGGCAGAACAAGCAGCTTTAGAGAAAGAAATCATTTCCCTACTGCAAAAATCTGTAATTCAAGAAATCCCTCCTCAGGAAGTAGGAGAAGGGTTTTTCTCCCCTTTTTTTTAGTACCAAAACCCGACGGGTCCTTTCGGACCATTATAAATCTAAAAAACCTGAACAAATACGTAAAAAATTACAAATTCAAAATGGAAACAATAAAGTCCACCATAAAAATCCTGTTTCCGAATTGCTACATGGTCGTGATAGACCTAACCGATGCATATTATCATGTGCCCATCCACAATCAGTCTCAAAAATTCCTGAGATTGGCAGTTTCCATAAAAGGACAATTAAGATTTTTTCAGTACAGAGCTCTTCCGTTCGGAATCTCTATAGCCCCTCGAATATTCACGAAGGTAATAGCGGAAATGATGGCCCACATAAGGGAACAAAATATATTAATAGTCCCTTACCTAGACGACTTTCTCATCGTAAGCAACTCGGCCCAAAGTTGCAAAGAACAGAGGGACCGGGTAATGACTATCTTGACGGACTTGGGGTGGCTCATAAACTTAAAAAAATCAAAGTTGGAACCCTGTCAAGTACAGGAGTTCCTAGGTCTGACATTAGACTCCCGAGTCCAAGAATGTCGGCTTCCAAACCCCAAAAAAGACAGCATATTAGCTATGATAACGCAAACTTTTCACCATCCTTCCATGACTCTAAGGAGAGCAATGTCGCTACTAGGCTCTCTGTCCTCATGCCTACCAGCGATACCCTTCGCATAGTTCCACACAAGAGAACTTCAGTGGCACGTACTCGAATGGCAGTCAATACTAAAGGACAACTTGGAAGGTCAAATCACCCTGAATTCCTCAGTTATTCATTCCCTTCGTTGGTGGGGGGAAACCCAAAACTTATCAAAGGGAGTTCCTTGGGTGACACAAATATCCCGGGTGATAACAACCGATGCGAGTCCCACAGGGTGGGGGGCTCACATGGGGGACAGAGTTGCTCAGGGAACCTGGTCAGTCCAGGAACTATCAGCATCCTCAAACCAAAAAGAACTTTGGGCAGTACTTCAAGCTCTTCTTTCTTTTCTGACCTATATTCGGGGACATCATGTCCGAATCTTTTCGGACAACAAAGTGACTGTAGCGTATATAAACCACCAGGGAGGAACAAGGTCTCGGGCACTCATGAGTTCTTCAGCCAAAATTTTCAACCTAGCGGAAGAAAATCTACTATCCCTCTCTGCGCTACACATTCAGGGTTCAAACAACAAGAGAGCAGATTACCTGAGTCGGTCTCAGTTAAAACAAGGCGAATGGTCTCTAAACCAATCCATCTATGATCAGATCACAAAAATGTGGGGAGCACCGACAATAGATCTATTCGCCAATCACAAAAACAAAAAAGTGAACAAATTCTGCTCACTGAACCCGGTAGGGAATCCACAGGCTCTAGATGCCTTTATGATTCTGTGGACCCAAAAATTAACGTATGCCTTTCCTCCAACTATTCTGATCCCGGCAGTCATTCGGAAAGTCAGAGAGGACAAAACGAAAATGATCCTCATAGCCCCGTTCTGGCCAAAAAGGACGTGGTTCTCCTGGCTGAGGATGCTTTCGGTCTCGGACCCATGGGTCCTGCCGAATATACCAGACCTTCTACATCAAGGGCCGATCTTCCACCCACAGGAATCGAACTTACATTTGACAGCCTGGTTTTTGAACGGAGACTATTAAAAGAAAGAGGTTTCTCGGATAATTTAGTTACCACGTTGTTAAAAAGTAGAAAACCCATCACTACTAAAATATATGGGAAAACTTGGAAAAAATTTCTGTCCGTCTCCAAAGTAAAAGTCCAAGATGGGCCCTCAATTCCTAAAATACTGGAGTTCCTACAAAAAGGTCTGGAACAGGGGTTGTCGGTTACTACTCTTAAAGTACAAATAGCAGCTCTAGGAGCACTCTATAACCATAATATTGCGGCCAACCCATGGATAATTAGATTTAAGGCGGTGACAAGATCAAAGCCACTAGTCGCTCAGAAAGTGCCCTCATGGGACTTAAATTTAGTCCTCTCGGCGTTAACGGGTCCTCCATTCGAACCCATAGAGACGATTTCCATTAAAACTCTATCACTTAAAACCATTCTCTTGGTAGCGTTAACATCCGCACGCAGAATAAGTGACATTCAAGCCTTATCCTCTAATCCACCCTTCACCAAAATATTAGATGATAGAGTCACTCTTAGACCCGACCCGGCCTATTTGCCAAAAGTGGCATCAAAATTCCATAGGTCACAAGAAGTCTCCCTGCCATCCTTTTGTCCAAACCCAAAAAATGAGAAAGAGCAGAACTTCCATAATCTAGACGTCAGAAGGTGCCTAATCCAATATTTAGATTCCACCAGAGAGTATAGGAAGGAAGGCTCTCTGTTTGTCTGTTTTCAGGGTCCCAGAAAAGGATTCCGGGCATCCAAGGGTACTTTGGCGAGGTGGATAAAGGAGGCGATAGTCCTGGCATATTCATCCTCGGGGAATGAGATCCCAGATGGTATAAGAGCACATTCCACAAGAGCAGTAGCTACCTCATGGGCTGAGAGGTCAGAGGTATCAATAGAGCAAATCTGTAAAGCGGCCACCTGGTCATCACCATCGACCTTTTTTAGACACTATAGATTAAATCTAGCCTCTGTGTCTGACTTAACCTTCGGACGAAGGGTTCTCGAGGCGGTGGTCCCTCCCTAAGCTTAGTCTCTGCAATTCTCTCCGTAGTGCTGTCATGGGAGACCGAGAAAGTCGTAGTTACTCACCGATAACGGTGTTTCTCGGAGCCCATGACAGCACTCGCTTATTCCCTCCCATCACGTGTGCGGTGAGCACCTTTAATTACATATAATTTATATACTGTATATAGTTTGAGTATAGGCACGGGGTTCCTCTTTTAAGAAATGTTGTAATATGATTTTTTCTCTGTTGTAAACTAACCTGGAGGTCCTCCGATGCTCTGTAAACCAACTGATGCGAGGGAGAGGTACCGCCCTTTTATCTGTAGGTTTCCTGTCCCTGAAGGGCGGATCCCCTCTCTCCGTAGTGCTGTCATGGGCTCCGAGAAACACTGTTATCGGTGAGTAACTACGACTTTCCCCCAATGTATAAGCCCCCAACCTGACCTGTAAGATTAAAAAAAAAAAGACCTTTCATTATATTCGCCGTCCGGGCGGTACAGTCTGAGGGATGTCGTTGGTCTTGGTCCAGCGCCTCCCATCTTATGATCGCCCTCCTTCTTATTGCTTCATGTGGATGACACGTCCCTGCATCATCCACACAATCTCCCTGGCACAGCACTCCTGCGCAGGCTTGCTTATCTGCCCTGTTGAGGGCAGAGCAAAGTCCTGCTGTATGCAGGCGCCAGGAATGGTCAGAGACGCACTGGAGGACTTTGTTCTGCCCTCAGGGCAGATAAGTACGCCTACGCAGGAGCACGATTCTGAGGAAACTTCTGTGGATGACGCAGGGACGCATCATCCACACGAACAAAGGAGGAGGACGGCATCGCAAGAAGATGGGAGGCGCTGGACCAAGACCAGCGACACCCACCAGACCGGACCGCCCTCAGCTGAGTATAATAAAAGGACTTGTTCTTCTCTCACAGGTTGGGTTGGGGGCAGATATACAGCATTCTAGAATACTCTGTCAGGCCTGAAAGGTGGTGGCTGTAACATATCTGCCAAACCTGATGACAGTTTCCCTTTAATACCCAATAGACTGATGTTGAGATGAGAGTGGGACAATACTCGCTTGTCTAAGCTAACACCTGTCTTATTCCTACATCCTGACATCTAAGGAGGTCATGCCCACATTGCGAATTCCTGACAACATAAGCTGTAGCCCAAATCTGAGAGTGGACAGAAGTTGTCCTGATTGCAGCAAGCATGCCATGTCCGATTTTGTCTCGTTTCATTGAAAGATTTTGTCCTCGTCAGTTTTCTTCTATTCCCAAAATGCTGAAGCTTGAAACATGAGATATTTGAATTGTAGCATTATGTAAAGAGATTCCTGTCCAGGAAATTCCATAAAGTGAATCCTAAGCACAGCAAATGTATAAAATGTACCGTATTCTGCTTTGGTTCAAGGCACATTACAGCCCAATGCTAATGGCTAACAAACTATACTCCTCAGCGCACCGTTCCACCAACTTATTTAGATTATGGCCTCTCTTTCTATGTTGAATGACAGTGCTGGCTTTCTGTCTAAAGATAAAGCTCCTGCACTGTCTGTGTGGGAGCGAGAGTAGACATCACTCTCTCCTCCCTGCTGACATCTCGGGTATATATTAGAAAACTAAAAGCATATCTTTACTGCTCTCCTACAAGCCTATGTGGTTAGCTTGAAGTGTGAATTTGGGGTGACTGACTCCCTTTAACCCGATAAATGAAAAAGGTGCCATTTTAGTAGTTCTTTGTGTTTTTTTTCTTCTTGTACTTGTCTGTCAAAATTGTGTTAATGCATGGTTTATGTTGTGAATATGCTTCATGTTTTTCCATCTAAGATGGCTACAGGGCTTTCACACCATTCTCTTTTAACTAAACTATGCAGTAAAAAATATAGTTAATTAACCCCAAAACCTTCTGCGTCTGAGGAACAATACATCTTTTGAAGGTGTTAAATACATTTCACAAACAAGCAGTGTTCTTTAAGGAAGGAAAATCCTTTTTAACCCCTTAGCGACCGCCGATACGCCTTTTAACGGCGGCCGCTAAGGGTACTTAACCCCTTCAAGACCCAGCCTATTTTGACCTTAAAGACCTTGCCGTTTTTTGCAATTCTGACCAGTGTCCCTTTATGAGGTAATAACTCAGGAACGCTTCAACGGATCCTAGCGGTTCTGAGATTGTTTTTTCGTGACATATTGGGCTTCATGTTAGTGGTAAATTTAGGTCAATAAATTCTGCATTTATTTGTGATAAACACGGAAATTTGGCGAAAATTTTGAAAATTTCGCAATTTTCACATTTTGAATTTTTATTCTGTTAAACCAGAGAGATATGTGACACAAAATAGTTAATAAATAACATTTCCCACATGTTTACTTTACATCAGCACAATTTTGGAAACAAAATTTTTTTTTGTTAGGAAGTTATAAGGGTTAAAATTCGACCAGCGATTTGTCATTTTTACAACGAAATTTACAAAACCATTTTTTTTTTAGGGACCACCTCACATTTGAAGTCAGTTTGAGGGGTCTATATGGCTGAAAATACCCAAAAGTGACACCATTCTAAAAACTGCACCCCTCAAGGTACTCAAAACCACATTCAAGAAGTTTATTAACCCTTCAGGTGCTTCACAGCAGCAGAAGCAACATGGAAGGAAAAAATGAACATTTAACTTTTTAGTCACAAAAATTATCTTTTAGCAACAATTTTTTTATTTTCCCAATGGTAAAAGGAGAAACTGAACCACGAAAGTTGTTGTCCAATTTGTCCTGAGTACGCTGATACCTCATATGTGGGGGTAAACCACTGTTTTGGCGCACGGCAGGGCTTGGAAGGGAAGGAGCGCCATTTGACTTTTTGAATCAAAAATTGGCTCCACTCTTTAGCGGACACCATGTCACGTTTGGAGAGCCCCCGTGTGCCTAAAAATTGGAGCTCCCCCACAAGTGACCCCATTTTGGAAACTAGACGCCCCAAGGAACTTATCTAGATGCATAGTGAGCACTTTGAACCCCCAGGTGCTTCACAAATTGATCCGTAAAAATGAAAAAGTACTTTTTTTTCACAAAAAAATTCTTTTAGCCTCAATTTTTTCATTTTCACATGGGCAACAGGATAAAATGGATCCTAAAATGTGTTGGGCAATTTATCCTGAGTACACCAATACCTCACATGTGGAGGTAAACCACTGTTTGGGCACATGGTAAGGCTCAGAAGGGAAGGAGCGCCATTTGACTTTTTGAATGAAAAATTATTTCCATCGTTAGCGGACACCATGTCGCGTTTGGATAGCTCCTGTGTGCCTAAACATTGGCGCTCCCCCACAAGTGACCCCATTTTGGAAACTAGACCCCCCAAGGAACTAATTTAGATGCCTAGTGAGCACTTTAAACCCTCAGGTGCTTCACAAATTGATCTGTAAAAATGAAAAAGTACTTTTTTTTCACAAAAAAATTCTTTTCGCCTCAATTTTTTCATTTTCACATGGGCAGTAGGATAAAATGGATCATAAAATTTGTTGGGCAATTTCTCCCGAGTACGCCGATACCTCATATGTGGGGGTAAACCACTGTTTGGGCACTCGGCAGGGCTCGGAAGAGAAGGCGCGCCATTTGACTTTTTGAATGGAAAATTAGCTCCAATTGTTAGCGGACACCATGTCGCGTTTGGAGAGCCCCTGTGTGCCTAAACATTGGAGCTCCCGCACAAGTGACCCCATTTTGGAAACTAGACCCCCCAAGGAACTTATCTAGATGCATATTGAGCACTTTAAACCCCCAGGTGCTTCACAGAAGTTTATAACGCAGAGCCATGAAAATAAAAAATAATTTTTCTTTCCTCAAAAATGATTTTTTAGCCTGGAATTTCCTATTTTGCCAAGGATAATAGGAGAAATTGGACCCCAAATATTGTTGTCCAGTTTGTCCTGAGTACGCTGATACCCCATATGTGGGGGTAAACCACTGTTTGGGCGCACGGCAGGGCTCGGAAGGGATGGCACGCCATTTGGCTTTTTAAATGGAAAATTAGCTCCAATCATTAGCGGACACCATGTCACGTTTGGAGAACCCCTGTGTGCCTAAACATTGGAGATCCCCCAGAAATGACACCATTTTAGAAACTAGACCCCCAAAGGAACTAATCTAGATGTGTGGTGAGGACTTTGAACCCCCAAGTGCTTCACAGAAGTTTATAACGCAGAGCCATGAAAAAAAAAAAAAAAATTATTTTCTCAAAAATGATCTTTTAGCCTGCAATTTTTTATTTTCCCAAGGGTAACAGGAGAAATTTGACCCCAAAAGTTGTTGTCCAGTTTCTCCTGAGTACGCTGATACCCCATATGTGGGGGTAAATCACTGTTTGGGCACATGCCGGGGCTCGGAAGTGAAGTAGTGACGTTTTGAAATGCAGACTTTGATGGAATGCTCTGTGGGCGTCACGTTGCGTTTGCAGAGCCCCTGATGTGGCTTAACAGTAGAAACCCCCCACAAGTGACCCCATTTTGGAAACTAGACCCCCAAAGGAACTTATCTAGATGTGTGGTGAGCACTTTGAACCCCCAAGTGCTTCATAGAAGTTTATAATGCAGAGCCGTGAAAATAATAAATACGTTTTCTTTCCTCAAAAATAATTATTTAGCCCAGAGTTTTTTATTTTTCCCAAGGGTAACAGGAGAAATTTGACCCCAATATTTGTTGTCCAGTTTCTCCTGAGTACGGTGATACCCCATATGTGGGGGTAAACTACTGTTTGGGCACATGCCGGGGCTTGGAATTGAAGTAGTGACGTTTTGAAATGCAGACTTTGATGGAATGCTCTGCGGGCGTCACGTTGCGTTTGCAGAGCCCCTGATGTGCCTAAACAGTAGAAACCCCCCACAAGTGACCCCATTTTGGAAACTAGACCCTGAAAGGAACTTATCTAGATGTGTGGTGAGCACTTTGAACCCCCAAGTGCTTCATAGAAGTTTATAATGCAGAGCCGTGAAAATAATAAATACGTTTTCTTTCCTCAAAAATAATTATTTAGCCCAGAATTTTTTATTTTCCCAAGGGTTACAGGAGAAATTGGACCCCAAAAGTTGTTGTCCAGTTTCTCCTGAGTACGCTGATACCCCATATGTGGGGGTAAACCACTGTTTGGGCACACGTCGGGGCTCAGAAGGGAAGTAGTGACTTTTGAAATGCAGACTTTGATGGAATGGTCTGCGGGTGTCACGTTGCGTTTGCAGAGCCCCTGGTGTGCCTAAACAGTAGAAACCCCCCACAAGTGACCCCATTTTAGAAACTAGACCCCCCAAGGAACTTATCTAGATATGTGGTGAGCACTTTGAACCCCCAAGTGCTTCACAGACGTTTACAACACAGATCCGTGAAAATAAAAAATCATTTTTCTTTCCTCAAAAATTATGTTTTAGCAAGCATTTTTTTAGATTCACAAGGGTAACAGGAGAAATTGGACCCCAGTAATTGTTGCGCAGTTTGTCCTGAGTATGCTGGTACCCCATATGTGGGGGTAAACCACTGTTTGGGCACACGTCAGGGCTCGGAAGTGAGGGAGCACCATTTGACTTTTTGAATACGAGATTGGCTGGAATCAATGGTGGCGCCATGTTGCGTTTGGAGACCCCTGATGTGCCTAAACAGTGGTAACCCCTCAATTCTAACTCCAACACTAACCCCAACACACCCCTAACCCTAATCCCAACTGTAGCCATAATCCTAATCACAACCCTAACCCCAACACACCCCTAACCACAACACTAATTCCAACCCTAACCCTAAGGCTATGTGCCCACGTTGCGGATTCGTGTGAGATATTTCCGCACCATTTTTGAAAAATCTGCGGGTAAAAGGCACTGTGTTTTACCTGCGGATTTTCCGCGGATTTCCAGTGTTTTTTGTGCGGATTTCACCTGCGGATTCCTATTGAGGAACAGGTGTAAAACGCTGCGGAATCCGCACAAAGAATTGACATGCTGCGGAAAATACAACGCAGCGTTCCCGCGCGGTATTTTCCGCATCACGGGCACAGCGGATTTGGTTTTTCATATGTTTACATGGTACTGTAAACCTGATGGAACACTGCTGCGAATCCGCAGCCAAATCCGCACCGTGTGCACATAGCCTAATTCTAAAGGTATGTGCACACACTGCGGAAAACGCTGCAGATCCGCAGCAGTTTCCCATGAGTGTACAGTTCAATGTAAACCTATGGGAAACAAAAATCGCTGTACACATGCTGCGGAAAAACTGCACGGAAACGCAGCGGTTTACATTCCGCAGCATGTCACTTCTTTGTGCGGATTCCGCAGCGGTTTTACAACTGCTCCAATAGAAAATCGCAATTGTAAAACCGCAGTGAAATGCGCAGAAAAAAACGCGGTAAATCCGCCATAAATCCGCAGCGGTTTAGCACTGCGGATTTATCAAATCCGCAGCGGAAAAATCCGCAGAGGACCAGAATACGTGTGCACATTCCTAACCCTAACCCTACCCCTAACCCTACCCCTAACCCTAGCCCTAACCCTAACCCTACCCCTAACCCTACCCCTACCCCTAACCCTACCCCTACCCCTAACCCTACCCCTAACCCTACCCCTAACCCTACCCCTAACCCTACCCCTAACCCTAGCCCTAACCCTAACCCTACCCCTAACCCTACCCCTAACCCTAACCCTACCCCTAACCCTAACCCTATTCTAACATTAGTGGGAAAAAAAAAATTTCTTTATTTTTTTATTGTCCCTACCTATGGGGGTGACAAAGGGGGGGGGGGTCATTTATTATTTTTTTTATTTTGATCACTGAGATAGATTATATCTCAGTGATCAAAATGCACTTTGGAACGAATCTGCCGGCCGGCAGATTCGGCGGGCGCACTGCACATGCGCCCGCCATTTTGGAAGATGGCGGCGCCCGGGAGAAGACGGACGGGACCACGGCTGGATCGGTAAGTATGATAGGGTGGGGGGGGACCACGGGGGGGGGGGATCGGAGCACGGGGGGGGGGGGATCGGAGCACGGGGGGGGGAATCGGAGCGCGGGAGGGGTGGAACGGAGCGCGGGGGGCGTGGAACGGAGCACGGGGGGGCTGGAATGGAGCACGGGGGGGTGGAACGAAGCACGGGGGGGGGGTGGATCGGAGTGCAGGGGGGGTGATTGGAGCACGGGGGGGTGATTGGAGCACGGGGGGAGCGGACACGAGCACGGGGGGGAGCGGAGCACAGGGCGGAGGGGAGCCGGAGCAGTGTACCGGCCAGATCGGGGGGGTGGGGGGGGCGATCGGAGGGGTGGGGTGGGGGCACACTAGTATTTCCAGCCATGGCCGATGATATTTCAGCATCGGCCATGGCTGGATTGTAATATTTCACCCGTTATAATGGGTGAAATATTACAAATCGCTCTGATTGGCTGTTGAAAGTGAAACTGCCAATCAGAGCGATCGTAGCCACGAGGGGGTGAAGCCACCCCCCCTGGGCTAAACTACCACTCCCCCTGTCCCTGCAGATCGGGTGAAATGGGAGTTAACCCTTTCACCCGATCTGCAGGGACGCGATCTTTCCATGACGCCGCATAGGCGTCATGGGTCGGATTGGCACCGACTTTCATGACGCCTACGTGGCGTCAAAGGTCGGGAAGGGGTTAAACCACAGCGCCGTTAATTAACGGCGCTGTGGAAAAAGTCCATAGCGCCCCCCAGAGGCCGATTTTCTCCGGGGTCTCGGCTGCCGAGGGTAGCCGAGACCCCAGAGAACATGATTCAGGGGGGTTTTAACCCACCCCGCATTTGCGATCGCCGGTAATTAACAGTTTACCGGCGATCGCAAAAAAAAAAAAAAGCGATCTCTTTTTAATTTCTCTGTCCTCCGATGTGATCGCACATCGGAGGACAGAGAAAAGGGGTCCCAGGAGGCCCCCCAATACTCACCTAGCTCCCCCGATGCTCCTCGTGTCTCCCGGTGGGCGCCGCCATCTTCAAAATGGCGGGCGCATGCGCAGTGCGCCCGCCGGCCGGCACCGGGAGAATCTTTGGGGTCTCGGCTGCCGGGGGTAGCCGAGACCCCAAAGAGCACGATCGGGGTCGGTATTACCGACCCCTGTTTTGCGATCGCCGGTAATTAACTGTTTACCGGCGACCGCAAAAAAAAAAAAAAAGTAAAGTGTAATTCTCTGTCCTCTGATATGATCGCACATCAGAGGACAGAGAAATAGGGGGATTCGGGGACCCTAGCATACTCACCTAGGTCCCTGGATCCTCTTGCTGCTCCTCCTGGCCGCCGGCAGCAGAACATGGCGGACGCATGCCCAGTGCGCCCGCCATCTGTCTCCATCTGCCGGCCGGCAGGAGAACAGCAGTTGGGGCTAAAATTAGGGTTAGGGGTAGGGTTAGGGGTAGGGTTAGGGGTAGGGTTAGGGGTAGGGTTAGGTTAGGGTTAGGGTAGGGTTAGGGGTAGGGTTAGGTTAGGGGTAGGGTTAGGTTAGGGGTAGGGCTAGGGTTGGGGCTAAATTTAGGGTTAGGGTTGGGGCTAAATTTAGGGTTAGGGTTGGGGCTAAACTTAGGGTTAGGCTTCTTTCACACTTACGTCGGTACAGGGCCGTCGCAATGCGTCGGCCCGACATACCGACGCACGTTGTGAAAATTGTGCACAACGTGGGCAGCAGCTGTAGTTTTTCAACACATCCGCTGCCCAATCTATGTCCTGGGGAGGAGGGGGCGGAGTTACGGCCACGCATGCGCGGTCAGAAATGGCGGATGCGACGTACAAAAAAACGTTTAATTGAACGTTTTTTTGTGCCGACGCTCCGCCAAAACACAACTGATCCAGTGCACGACGGACGCGACGTGTGGCCATCCGTCACGATCCGTCGGCAATACAAGTCTATGGGCAAAAAACGCATCCTGCGGGCACATTTGCAGGATCCGTTTCTTGTCCAAAACGACGGATTGCGACGGAATGCCAAACGACGCAAGTGTGAAAGTAGCCCTAGGGCTAGGGTTGGGGCTAAAGTTAGGGTTAGAGCTGGGATTAGGGTTAGGGTTTGGATTAGGGTTCGTATTAGGGTTAAGGTTGGCATTAGGGTTACGCTTGGGATTAGGGTTAGGTTTGGGATTAGGGTTAAGGTTAGGGTTGTGATTAGGGCTGTATTGGGATTAGGGTTAGGTTTGAGGTTAGGGTTGAGATTAGGATTAGGGGTGTGTTGGATTTAGGGTTTTGATTAGGGTTATGGTTAGGGTTGACATTAGGGTTGTTTTGGGGTAAGGGTTGTGATTATGGTTAGGGTTAGTGATTAGGATTATGGATGAGGTTGGGATTAGGGTTAGGGGTGTGTTGGGGTTAGGGTTGGAGCTAGAATTGGGGGGTTTCCACTGTTTAGGTACATCAGGGGGTCTCCAAACACGACAGCCAATTTTGCGCTCAAAAAGTCAAATGGTGCTCCCTCCCTTCTGAGCTCTGCCGTGCGCCCAAACAGTGGGTTACCCCCACACATGGGGCATCAGCGTACTCAGGATAAATTGGACAACAACTTCTGGGGTCCAATTTCTCTTGTTACCCTTGTGAAAATAAAAACTTGGGGGCTACAAAATCTTTTTTGTGAACAAAAAAAATATTTTTTATTTTCACGACTCTGCATTCTAAACTTCTGTGAAGCACTTGGGCATTCAAAGTTCTCACCACACATCTAGATAAGTTCCTTGGGGGGTCTAGTTTCCAAAATGGGGTCACTTGTGGGGGGTTACTACAGTTTAGGTACATCAGGGGCTCTGCAATCGCAACATAATGCCCACAGACCATTCTATCAAAGTCTGCAT
Source organism: Ranitomeya imitator (assembly GCF_032444005.1). Classification (NCBI taxonomy): domain Eukaryota; kingdom Metazoa; phylum Chordata; class Amphibia; order Anura; family Dendrobatidae; genus Ranitomeya; species Ranitomeya imitator. The sequence goes on from NC_091282.1 coordinate 527,646,153, forward strand.
TCCAAAAAGGCGCTCCTTCCCTTCCGAGCTCTGCCGTGCGCCCAAACAGTGGTTTACCGCCACATATGGCGCATCAGCGTACTCGGGATAAATTGGACAACAACTATTGCAGTCCAATTTCTCCTGTTACCCTTGTGAAAATAAAAACTTGGGGGCTACAATATCTTTTTTGTGGAAAAAAAAATATTTTTTATTTTCACGACTCTGCATTCTAAACTTCTGTGAAGCACTTGGGCATTCAAAGTTCTCACCACACATCTAGATAAGTTCCTTGGGGGGTCTAGTTTCCAAAATGGGGTCACTTGTGGAGGGTTTCTACTGGTTAGGTACATCAGGGGCTCTGCAAACGCAACATAATACCCGCAGACCATTCTATCAAAGTCTGCATTCCAAAACGGCGCTCCTTCCTTCCGAGCTCTGCCGTGCGCCCAAACAGTGGTTTACCCCCACATATGGGGTACCAGCATACTCAGGACAAATTGGACAACAACTTTTGGGGTCCAGTTTCTCTTGTTACCCTTGTGAAAATAAAAATTTGGTGGCTAAAAAATCTTTTTTGTGGAAAAAAAAAAATATTTTTTATTTTCACGGCTCTGCATTATAAACTTCTGTGAAGCACTTGGGCATTCAAGGTTCTCACCACACATCTAGATAAGTTCCATGGGGGGTCTAGTTTCCAAAATGGGGTCACTTGTGGGGGATTTCTACTGTTTAGGCACATCAGGGGCTCTCCAAACGCGACATGGCGTCCGATCTCAATTCCAGCCAATTCTACATTGAAAAAGTAAAACGGCACTCTTTCTCTTCCAAGCTCTGCGGTGCGCCCAAACAGTGGTTTACCCCCACATATTGGGTATCGACGTACTCAGGAGAAATTGCACAACAACTTTTGTGGTCTAATTTCTCCTGTTACCCTTGTGAAAATAAGAATTTGTGGGCAAAAAGATCATTTTTGTGTAAACAAAAGCGATTTTTTATTTTCACGGCTCTACGTTATAAACTTCTGTGAAGCACTTGGGGGTTCAAAGTGCTCACCACACATCTAGATAAGTTCCTTAAGGGGTCTAGTTTCCAAAATGGTGTCACTTGTGGGGAGTTTCCACTGTTTAGGCACATCAGGGGCTCTCTAAATGTGACATGGTGTCCGATCTCAATTCCAGCCAATTCTACATTGAAAAAGTCAAACTGCGCTCCTTCACTTCTAAGTTCTGCGGTGCGCCCTAACAGTGGTTTACCCCCACATATGGGGTATTGGCGTATTCAGGAGAAATTGCATAACAAAATTTATGGTTACATTTCTGTTTTTACACTTGTGAAAATAAAAAAAAATGGTTCTGAATTAAGATGTTTGCAAAAAAAAGTGAAATGTTCATTTTTTCCTTCCACATTGTTTCAGTTCCTGTGAAGCACGTAAAGGGTTAATAAACTTCTTGAATGTGGTTTTGAGAACCTTGAGGGGTGTAGTTTTTAGAATGGTGTCACACTTCATTATTTTCTATCATATAGACCCCTCAAAATGACTTCAAATGTGATGTGGTCCCTAAAAAAAAATGGTGTTGTAAAAATGAGAAATTGCTGGTCAACTTTTAACCCTTATAACTCCCTAACAAAAAAAAATTTTGTTTCCAAAATTGTGCTGATGTAAAGTAGACATGTGGGAAATGTTATTTATTAACTATTTTTTATGACATATCTCTCTGATTTAAGGGCATAAAAATACAAAGTTTGAAAACTGCAAAATTTTAAAAATTTTCGCCATATTTCCGTTTTTTTCATAAATAATCGCAAGTAATATCGAAGAAATGTTACCACTAACATGAAGTACAATATGTCACGAAAAAACAGAATCTCAGATCTCAGAATCAGCGGGATCCGTTGAAGCGTTCCAGAGTTATAACCTCATAAAGTGACAGTGGTCAGAATTGCAAAAATTGGCCTGGTCATTAAGTACCAAATTGGCTCTGTCACTAAGGGGTTAAATGCATTTTATCATCTCATTTTGGTGTCTTTGTGCGAGGAGCGTCATTAGAAAACACAATGCAGAGCGCTTTGACACATTTATTAAAATGATAATGCACTGAAGTGTCTTTACACTGTTTCATATGTGGCTGCTGTTGCCAGCTGGAGGAACAAGACAATATAAATAATCATAATAACCATACTGCTTTGTGCACAGAATTTTAAAATTGGCCTAGATCAAATGTATTGGAGTGCTGCCATTTAATGAAATGGATGTGAACAACTCTCCAACGCTAAGTGTATTTAGCACTATTTAGTATCACAATCAATATCTGGATAAAAGAAAAATGTATATAAAATGCCCTTTAAATGACATGAACAAAAAAATGCATTCCTTGTTAAATGTGCTGGTTAATATATTCATATATACCTGTGGTGATCGCATCCCTTCATCTCAAGGGCTGCTTTCCATTACAAATCTGAGAATGGCCAGGAGCCACCGGGTCACATGTTCCCTATATTATTTATTGTACCAAATTACATGAGCTAATATACAGTTCTGAATAGTAATGATTTAGGAACATAAATAAAGATTATGGCTTGTCAACACCAGGCTATGACAAATAATAAAAATGGCCCAAAACCATATTACCCATTCAGAATATCAAGATTATTCATTTAAAGCATCTTGATGTACTGTGAAGTAATATAACCTAAGCAGATTGTGGTTATAAAACAAGTATTCTCATGGGAAGCATACAATTCACTAATAACTCTACGCATGGGGTAGATCATAGACCCCAAACACACATGGACAATGTGGAAATCTATGAAGCCTAATTATTTCTTCATATCTAGTTCGAAGCCTTATCACAAACTCCTATTATGGCTTCAAACTATAAAAATGCAATATTCATATAATTATCACAATATATCAATAAATATTGTTAGTTGAAACAAATAATCCATTCATGGATCAAGTTATAAAAGGAACACCAATAGCTCACATATGATCCTACAAATATACAAAGAGCATACTGCCCCAAAATGGACATAACGTCACCAGATTAGTATAAAAAATAAATTTTATTAATATCCTGATACAACATTTTTAATACAATTAATTACACAGTAGGTAAATATGATGAGGGTCAATAGATGATAAAATGAACGGTTCCAGCAGGAAAATCCACATTCACAAATGTAAGGGTGCACCACAGTGCAGCATAAAATATAATGTTGATTAATATGGGGCATACAAACAGCCTTTAGGGATGTAGGGAATGGGTAAAAAATAGCCCCACTGGGACCATATGTAAATCTTACTATGGGATATAAACCAGCTATTCTTGCCCTATTCAGTTCCTTCCCATATTGCATGTAGCCCGATCCTTATCAAATCAAACCATAAAAAAGGTGCCATCAGTGCTGCTTACCCATGTGAGGTTAACAGTTAGATACGTCCACTGCAAGCCCCGACGCGCGTTTTGCATACTGATCTTCCTCGGGGGGCTGTGTGGAATATTGCTGGTGTTGGGTCTTATATACCGCCACTGTGTTTATGTTAGATTACTGCTCAGATTCTGCGGCGCATAGGGGGCAGGTCTCTCTAACCTCAAGCAGCGCTATTTCCGTCCATCTCAGCTGCACACAGATAGGAAAAGAGTTCCTGTGACGTCAGTAGTCTGTGCATCGCTGTAGCAGATGCCTTGTGGAGCGCAGATGGGGAGAGAGTCCACCGCGCATGCGCACCACTGACGCGGCCATTTTGGAATAGGGAATAAATGCGGGCAGACCATTCAGAGTAATAGATTAGACATAACAGGCACCAAAAAGCAGGTACATATATAGAAAAAAAGGAAAGAAGGGGAAAGCAACTATTGTTTACATAAGCATCAACAAATCTAGAACATCATGTCATATACATTCCTCAGATCTCATGTTCATAATACTGCACTAAATTCATGGCGCTAAATTCAGATTCTTGCGGTGCCAGATAGTGCTGTACGGTGCCGGTGATCATCCTCTTTATATACTGTTCAGTCAGCCAGTAGTCCAATTGGTGCAGGATGAACAGATTTGCACACAGTGAGTGGGGGTAAAAATATCAATGAAAAAACTGCAATAAAAAAAAACAAAACATTAATGACTAAAACCACAAACATAATTAAAAAGCAAATGGAAAAAGAAGAATTCTGAATAAAACACCCCTATAGGAAGGGAGCCAACGAAAACTTTTCATTGAGGCCATGCGGGGTCATGGTCCACAAAGATTTTATCAGCAGCATTCCAACTATGCTAGTGTACGCGTTAAATCGCCACCCCTGATACCAGAATGAACCCGATCAATACCCCGAAATTTCAAGGCATCCGGGTTACAATCATGATGTAGTCTGAAGTGTCTCGGGATGATTTTTAGCTGAGACATCATCAGCATCCCTAGCAGCCATGATATCCCTGAGGTATTCCCTGGCCCTGACACGGAACTCATGGGAGGTAAGGCCTACATAAATTAGATTTCAGGTACACACCGCATAATAAATCATGTGTGTGGTACTGCACGAAATGTAGCTTGTGATCCGGTAGTCCCTACCTCCATCCGCCGCCGAAAAGGTTGTAGCCCGTACAATATTCCTACATGCCTTACAGGAACCACAGGGAAAGCAACCCCACTTCTGATGGCCGGACCCAAAAAACATTTGTGGCAGTTGGCACATGGTTACTCCTCACCAGCTGATGTTACAGGCTTATACCCCGTCTAGCCGTAAGAAGTGGTTGATCTGGTAAAATTTTATTCAGAGATGGTTCAGTTTTCAATACTAGCCAATGTTTCTGCAGAATCTCCCTGGTCTTATCCCACTTGTTATTAAATGTGGTAATGAATCTCAATGGCTGATCCCTCTTCATCGGGACAGAGGGTTTAGAGAGTAACTGGTTACGTGTAGCCCTACTGGCACGAAGATAACCCTTCCTAATATCTCTCCTGCTGTAACCCCGATCCTGGAAACGAACTGACAGGTCCCGAGCCTGACACTCAAAAACCTTATCTGTGGAACAAATCCTTTTCATTCTTAAGAACTGGCTTATTGGTACGGCACGTATGGTAGATATAGTATGTGCCGAGGTGGAATGTAGCAGGGCATTGACCGACGTCTCTTTTCGGAACACGTTGGTCCGTACTCCGCCATACTTGCATCTAGTAATTTTGATGTCTAGGAAATCAGTATCTCCCACAGCTACCTTGTATGTTAAACGGATATTACGATTATTCTAGTTGAGTCCACAGATTAAGTCCAGGAGGACAGGCTCAGGTCCCTGCCAGATCATGAACACGTCATCGATATACCTGTACCAGCACTGCACTGCACTGCGCCCTCCCCAAAATTCTCCCTCTCCCAGAATCTAAGAGCTCACATATGTATACCCTCTCCCATCAATAGCAACAATTAATTACAGTAACCAATCAATCTACACATCATAGAAAAACATTATTGTCCATTTTGCTCACCAAAAATTATTAAAAACATACAGTGTTGGTAAATAAAAGGATAAATGGGAGACCTATCATAGACTGGGAAAAATAGTAATCAACTGTGCATGCCATTCATGACATAGCGCGATCTGGATATCATCATGACCATCCGACATCAGAATTGTGCGCCACACTTAGAAGCCAGCATCTTACACCATTCAGCTACTCGTATAGCACATGTCAAGACTATGAAGTGAAGTGCGGATGACCTTAATCCCCATCAGCGGGCAAGTACATGCCCACCCGGAATCGTACCTAGAAATACAATATCTTTGTTAAGTCTGACATTGGGAACATACAGGTTAGTATCCCTATAATCCCTGTGTCTAAAATTGATCACAGTCCAGTGTAGTGTGGCTACTTCAAAAGGTTGTCCACTACTAGGACAACCCCAACTGAAACAAATTGTTTGGCCCAGCTAAAATAATAATGCTTATACTCACCTCCCGTGCTTCCTCTGTTCCCGTGGTATCGACACTCGCTCTCCCTGTGATGCGGTGTTGTGACGTGATGTCGGCGCCCAATCAGCACTGGCGTCACTATCTCTGCCTTTGGACAAAATGAACATGAAGAGGAAGTCCAGACCGCAGCTGATGCCGGACTTCCTCTTCATGTTCAGTTTGTCTAAAGGCAGAGATAGTGACTCCAGTGCTGATGGACCGACGGGCATCACAAGTCATTCCACCGCATCAGTCTCGAAACTGCGAGTGCCAACACTATGGGAACGGTGAGCATGTTATTGGGGCATAACATTTAGTTTAAGGACGGGTTGTCCTAGTAGTGGACAACCCCTTTAAAGGGAATCTGTCAGTAAGATCAACCGTCCTAAGCAGTCTATATGGGCATGTAGGTCATAGGAAGCTGAATAAAATGCTTCCTTCATATCTGCGATCCGATATTACCAAGAGAAAGCCACATTTTTCTTAAGAGCTGATGAGATCTAAGGACCGGACATAGATCTGCATGAGAATCTGCCTCCAGAGCTTATTATAAATTAAAGAGGGCATTACCAGAGTGAGACATGTAATAGCTGACACTTTGCTCTAATAATCGCACAGAGCTCTACAATGAGATCAGAACTAACAGTACAGCAGATCTGTATTTGATGCTTTACACCCACTGAGAAAAACAGAACTTGGTGATATGCATGGAGATCTGCCTCTCATAGGGGATCTTACCTATTTTTTTTCTCTTATGTTCCATTCTTCCGTTTCCTCATGTGCACTTTGATGCTGTGTTATTTTCAATGCACATATTTTTTGTCAGACATTTGTCCATACTCCATGTGAGGTGGTCTATTGACTTATTTAAGCCTAAACGTTCTTTTCTTTTGTGGGCACATTAGCTTGTGCAGATTGTATTTGGTTGTAATCCATATGTAAATGGTGTTTTTTTTTCTTAATTGAGTCTAAATAAAAATATTTATATTCTTTTTTTATTGAGATGAATGTCAATTGTGATTAGATGTTCTCGGATGGTTTCTTTCTTCATTGCAGAATTTTTGACACAAATGGAATGACAAATAGCCATCATCAATATATATATATATATATATATATATATATATATATATATATATATATATATATATATATATATATATATATATATATATTTTATTATTATTAATTTTTTTTTTTTTTTTTTTTTACATTTTAAAACACTCGGGCAATTGCCATACATTTAAAGAGTAACATAACGATCATTTTTAAACAAAATTATTTTATCCAGCATTTAAAGTTATGAAATTTTGAAAATTAATTTTTATTACAGAATTTATCTTCGTTCTTGTAAATTAATTGCATGCAACTGGCTACTAAACGCTGTGCTTTTCCCCAGTCTATATGCTTGCACATACCCCTTTCGAGTACAGATGCCGGCTGTGAAAGGTTTGGTATCTGAATGCTCCTCTGAGAGGTGTAGTTTGTAAAATGGGGTCCCTTATGGGGAGTTCTGCTGTTCTGGTGCCTCATGGGCTCAACCAGTGGGGGTCATGGCACCTGCAAATCATAATAGTAAAATCTGTTTTTAGGCACAGATTACAGCCTTCTGAGCTTTGCACTGGGCCTGAAAAATATTTCCTGATTACATGTAGGATATTGGCGCAGTCAGGAAAGAATGGACCTCCGTTTGTTGTTCCTATTGGCCCTTAGCCCCAAGTTTTTAATTTTTCTAACACAACATTTTGGTGGTAAAAATTCAATTTATTCTTTCTTCACCGCTCAGTGGTATAAAATTCTGTGCAGCGCAAGTGGTGTCAATATGATCACTGCACCCCTAGATTGATTCATTGGGGAGTGTAGTTTGTAAAATGAGATCACATATGGGGGTACTGTTGTTCTGGCACCTCAGGGGTTCTGCCAATGTGACATGGCATCCTCAAACCTTCCCTTCTGAGCTTTGCACTGTGCCTCAAAAGTAGTATTCCCCTTCATATGGGGATATCTGCGTACTCAGGAGAAATTGTTTCTGTGACGCACGTGGGGGTGTAAGGTGCTCACCACACATCTAAGTACATTCCTTCAGGGGTCTAGTTTCCAAAACTGAGTCACTTGATGGGGATTTCCTCTGTTTAGCCACATCAGGGGCTCTCCAAATGAGACATGACGTCTGCTACTGTTTCCAGGAAATTTTACATTTAAAAAATTCAAATGACACTCCTTCCCTTCTGAGCCCTGCCGTGCGCCCAAACAGTAGTTTTCTTCCTCATATGGGGTATCACCGTATTGAGGAGAAATTGCACTACAAATTGTATGTTGCAATTTCTCCTGTTACCCTTTTGAAAATGCAAAATTTGAGGCTAAAAACATTTGTGGGGAAAATTTGATTTTTTTTTTTTTTTTGTTTTAGTTTCATGTCTCAACGTTATAAACTTCTGTGAAGCATCTGAGGGTTCAGTGTGCTCACCATGCATCTAGATAAGTTCCCTGAGGTGTCTAGTTTCCAAAATGGTGTCACTTGCGGGGGATTTTCTTTGTTTAGGCACCTCAGTGGCTTTCCAAACGCGACATGGCATCCGCCAATTGTTCCATCAAATTATGCATTCAAAAAGTCAAATGGCGCTCCTTACCTTCCGAGCCCTACCTTGTGCCCAAACAGTGGTTTTCTCCCTGATATGGGGTATCGACATGCTCAGGAAAAATGACACAACACATTTTGGGGTTCATTTTTTCCTGTTACATGGGTCAAAGTAAAACAATTTGGACCTGAAGTCCGTTTTGTGTGTGTGTGTGTGTGTGTGTGTGAGATGGTGGGGGGGAGGGAAATGTTCGTTCATTCATTTATTTTTTTTTAAATTCCTGTGAAGCACCTGAAAGTTTACTGAACTTCTTGATTGTGGTTTTGAGCAGCATGAGGGGTGCAGTTTTTAGAATGTTGTCATTTTTGGGTATCTTTTATCATATAGACCCTTCAGACCCTTCAAAGTGACTTCAAATGTGATGTGGTCCCTAAAATAAAATGGTTTTGCTGGAAAAATGAAAAATCGCTGGTCAACTTTTACTCCTTATAACTTCCTAAGAAAAAAAATTTTGGTTCCAAAATTGTGCTAATGTAACGTAGATATGTGGGAATTCTTATTTGTTAAATTTTTTGTGTATCATCTCTCAGTGATTTAAGGGCATGAAAATTAAAAGTTGGAAAATTGTGAAATTTTCCAAATTTTCACGAAATTTCCACTTCTTTCACAAATAAACGCGTCATATCAAATAAATGTTACCATTGTTTTTTCATTACATATTGTACTTAATGATAATCTCAGAATCACCGGGAGCCGTTGAAGCATTCCAGAGTTATCTATATATATAATTGTCTAAGGGTTTTTCCGTCTGTCTGTCTGTCTGTCTGTCTGTCCTGGAAATCCCGCGTCTCTGGTCGAGGCCTGGCGGCCTCGACCAATCAATCAGCAACGGGCACAGCGACAATGATGTCATAAAGGACGTAGAAATCCCGCGTCTGATTGGTCGAGGCCAGGATTGGCCTCGACCAATCAGCAACGGGCACAGCGACGATGATGTCATAATGGTTGCCATAGCGACAATGTCATAAAGGTTGCCTCAACCAATCAGCGACGGGCACAGTGCGCGTGCGGAGCAGAGACGCCGGGAAGATGGAGGCGCCGGGACCGGACGCTGGGAGTTGCAAGCAAGAGAGGTGAGTATGTTTTTTTTTTTTTTTTTTTTTTATTGCAGCAGCAGCGGCACAGATTTATGTGGAGCATCTATGGGACAAAATGAACGGTGCAGAGCACTATATGGGGCACAGCTATGGGACAAAAATGAACGGTGCAGTGCATATATGGGGCACAGATATGGGGCAGTATGAACGGTGCAGAGCACAGTATGGGGCAGAGCTATGGGACAAAATGAACGGTGCAGAGCATATATGGGGCACAGATATGGGGCAATAATGAACGGTGCAGAGCATATATGGGGCACAGATATGGGGCAATAATGAACGGTGCAAAGCACTATATGGGGCAGAGCTATGGGACAAAATGAATGGTGCAGAGCATATATGGGGCACAGCTATGGGGCAATAATGAACGGTGCAGAGCATATATGGGGCACAGCTATGGGACAAAATGAACGGTGCAGAGCACTGTATGGGGCACAGCTATGGGGAAATATGAACGGTGCAGAGCACTATATGGCACAGCTATGGGGAAATAATGATCTATTTTTATTTTTTAAATTCACCGGTAAATGCTGCATTTCCACCCTAGGCTTATACTCGAGTCAATAAGTTTTCCCAGTTTTTTGTGGCAAAATTAGGGGGGTCGGCTTATACTCGGGTCGGCTTATACTCGAGTATATACAGTAACTATTTTGTATGAGATAACTCTCTGGTTTAACCCCCTTTATTCCCGAGGGTGGTTTGCACGTTAATAACTGGGCCAATTTTTACAATTCTGACCACTGTTATGAGGTAACTAGATGGTGGTCCGATTCTAACGCATCGGGTATTCTAGAATATGTATTTATGTATGTATATAGCAGCCACATAGTATATAGCACAGGCCACGTAGTATATAGAAACCATGTAGTATATCGCAGACAAATACTATGTGGCCTGTTCTATATACTATGTGGCTGCATACATATTGTAGAATACCCGATGCGTTAATACAGGCCACGCAATATATAACAGTCTTAGAAACTACGTGCGGGAAAGAAAACATTTGACCGCACCACCGCTACTCCGACCAAGACGTTTAGAACTCACAGCTTGCAGCCAGCTGGCAGACCTGAGGTGCTCAGCCGGAACAACGAACATCAACGATGCAGGCAACGGAGAAGAAACTTGGCGGCACTCACCGGTCTTCAAACAGGTATCTTTATTTCATAACTTCACGGCGCGGGGATGTATACAACAAGAGCAGCTGGCGAACAGCTGCTCTTGTTGTATACATCCCCACGCCGTGAAGTTATGAAATAAAGATACCTGTTTGAAGACCGGTGAGTGCCGCCAAGTTTCTTCTCCGTTGCCAATATATAACAGTGGCCATGCAGTATATAGCAGCCACACAGTATTTAACACAGGCGACGTAGTAAATAACAGGCCACACAGTATATAACACTGGCCACGTAATATATAGCACAGCCCACGCAGTATATAGCAGCCACGTTGTATATAACACTGCCTACGCAGTATACAGCAGCCACGTAGTATATAACAGCCCACGTAGTATATAGCAGCCACGTAGTATATAACACTGCCCACACAGTATATAACAGTGGCCACATAATATATAGCACGGCCCACGCAGTATATAACACTGCCTATGTAGTATATAGCAGCCACGCGGTATCTAACACAGCCCACGTAGTATACAGCAGTGTGGGCACCATATCCCTGTTAAAAAAATAATTAAAAGAAAAAATAGTTATATACTCATCCCTTGGGATCCACCGAAGGTCCGGCGATACGCGTGCGGCTGCCGCCATCTTCCGTTCCCAGGATGCATTGCGAAATTACCCAGATGACTTAGCGGTCTCGCGAGACCGGTAAGTCTTCTGGGTAACTTCGCAATGCATTGCCGGGAACGGAAGATGGCGGCCGACTCTGCGGACAACGGAGGGTGAATATAGCAGGTTTTTTGTTTTTTTTATTATTTTTAACATTACATTTTTTTACTATTGATGTCGCATAGGCAGCATCAACAGTAAAAAGTTGGGGACACACAGGGTTAATAGCAGCGCTTATGGAGTGCGTTACCTGCGGCATAACGCGGTCCGTTACCGCCGGCATTAACCCTGTGTGAGCGGTGACTGGAGGGGAGTATGTGGGCGCCGGGCACTGACTGCGGGAAGTAAGGAGCGGCCATTTTCTTCCGGACTGTGCCCGTCGCTGATTGGTCGTGGCTGTTTTGCCGCGACCAATCAGCAACTTGGATTTCCATGACAGACAGAGGCCGCGACCAATGAATATCCATGACAGAAAGACAGATAGAAGGACAGACAGAAAGACGGAAGTGACCCTTAGACAATTATATAGTAGACTAGATGGTGGCCCGATTCTAAAGCATCGGGTATTTTAAAATATGCATGTCCACGTAGTGTATTGGCCAGCCACGTAGTATATTGGCCAGCCACGTAGTATATTGGCCAGCCACGTAGTATACTGCCCAGCCACGTAGTATATTGCCCAGCGACGTAGTGTACAGCACAGAGCCACGTAGTATATTTCCCAGCCACGTAGTATATTGCCCAGTCACGTAGTATATTGCACAGCCACGTAGTATATTGCACAGCCACGTAGTATATTGCCCAGTGACGTATATTGCCCAGTGACGTAGTATAGAGCACAGAGCCACGTAGTATATTGCCCAGTGACGTAGTATACAGCACAGAGCCACATAGTATATTGCCCAGCCACGTAGTATATTGCACAGCGACGTAGTATATTGCACAGCAACGTAGTATATTGCCCAGTCACGTAGTATATTGCACAGCCCACGTGAGTATATTGCACAGCGACGTAGTATATTGCCCAGCTACATAGTATATTGCCCAGTCACGTAGTATATTGCCCGGCTACATAGTATATTGCCTAGCCACGTATGTCACAGGTTAAAAAATAAAAAATAAAACATACTCCCCTTCGGATTCGAGGGCCCCTTGTAGCGCGCGGCTGCCGCCATCTTCCGTTCCCAGGATGCATTGCGAAATTACCCAGATGACTTAGCGGTCTCGCGAGACTGGTAAGTCTTCTGGGTAATTTTGCAATGCAATGCCGGGAACGGAAGATGGCGGCCGGCTCTGCGGACAACGGAGGGTGAGTATAGCAGGTTTTTTGATTTTTTATTATTTTAAACATTACATTTTTTACTATTGATGCCGCATAGGCAGCATCAATAGTAAAAAGTTGGGGACACACAGGGTTAATAGCGGCGGTACCGGAGTGCGTTACCCGCGGCATTAACCCTGTGTTAGCGGTGGGGGAGTATGCGGGCGCCGGGCAGTGACTGCGGGGAGTAAGGAGCGGCCATTTTCTTCCAGACTGTGCCCGTCGCTGATTGGTCGTGGCTGTTTTGCCACGACCAATCAGCGACTTGGATTTCCTTGACAGACAGAGGCCGCGACCAATGAATATCCTTGACAGAAAGAAGGAAAGACAGAAAGATGGAAGTGACCCATAGACAATTATATAGTCTAGTGCATGTCCCCGTAGTATATGGACAATGATGATTCCAGAATTTGCGGCAGACTGTGCCCGTCGCTGATTGGTCGAGGCAACCTTTATGACATCATCGTCGCCATGGCAACCATTATGACATCTACGTCGATACTGTGCCCGTCGCTGAATCAGAAACGTGGGATTTCTACGTCCTTTATGACATCATCGTCGCTGTGCCCGTTGCTGATTGGTCGAGGCCTGGCGGTCTCGACCAATCAGAGACGCGGGTTTCTACGTCGATACTGTGCCCGTCGCTGATTGGTCGAGGCCTGGCGGCCTCGACCAATCAGAGACGTGGGATTTCCAGGACAGACAGAAAGACAGACAGACAGACGGAAAAACCCTGTCTTTCTGTCTGTCTTTCTGTCTGTCTGTCTGTCTGTCCTGGAAATCCCGCGTCTCTGATTGGTCGAGGCCGCCAGGCCTCGACCAATCAGAGACCGGCACAGCATCGACGTAGCGATCCCGCGTCTGATTGTCGAGGCCTGGCGGCCTCGACCAATCAGAGACGCGGGATGTCTACATCCTTTATGACATCATCGTCGCTAATTGGTCGACCAGGTCTTGAAGTGTGTCTAGATTGTGGCCCGATTCTAACGCATCGGGTATTCTAGAATATGCATGTCCCTGTAATATATGGACAATGATGATTCCAGAATTTGCGGCAGACTGTGCCCGTCGCTGATTGGTCGAGGCAACCTTTATGAGATCATCGTCGCCATGGCAACCATTATGACATCATCGTCGCTCAGTCCTCCTGACATTCTATATTGATCAGTCCTCCTGACACTTCTATATTGATCAGTCCTCCTGACACTTCTATATTGATCAGTCCTCCTGACACTTCTATATTGATCAGTCCTCCTGACACTTCTATATTGATCAGTCCTCCTGACACTTCTATATTGATCATTCCTCCTGACACTTCTATATTGATCAGTCCTCCTGATATCTCTATATTGATCAGTCCTCCTGACACCTCTATATTGATCATTCCTCCTGACACTTCTATATTGATCAGTCCTCCTGACACCTCTATATTGATCATTCCTCCTGACACTTCTATATTGATCAGTCCTCCTGACATTCTATATTGATCAGTCCTCCTGGCACTTCTATATTGATCAGTCCTCCTGATACCTCTATATTGATCAGTCCTCCTGACACTTCTATATTGATCAGTCCTCCTGACACTTCTATATTGATCAGTCCTCCTGACACTTCTATATTGATCAGTCCTCCTGACACTTCTATATTGATCAGTCCTCCTGACACTTCTATATTGATCAGTCCTCCTGACACTTCTATATTGATCAGTCCTCCTGTCTGTCTGTCCAGGAAATCCCGCGTCTCTGATTGGCCTCGACCAATCAGCGACGGGCACAGCGACGATGATGTCATAAATTACGTAGAAATCCCACGTTTCTGATTCAGCGACGGGCACAGTATCGACGTAGATGTCATAATGGTTGCCATGGCGACGATGATCTCATAAAGGTTGCCTCGACCAATCAGCGACGGGCACAGTCTGCCGCAAATTCTGGAATCATCATTGTCCATATATTACAGGGACATGCATATTCTAGAATACCCGATGCGTTAGAATCGGGCCACAATCTAGACACACTTCAAGACCTGGTCGACCAATCAGCGACGATGATGTCATAAAGGATGTAGACATCCCGCGTCTCTGATTGGTCGAGGCCTGGCGGCCTCGACCAATCAGAGACGCGGGATCGCTACGTCGATGCTGTGCCGGTCTCTGATTGGTCGAGGCCTGGCGGCCTCGACCAATCAGAGACGCGGGATTTCCAGGACAGACAGACAGACAGACAGAAAGACAGAAAGACAGGGTTTTTCCGTCTGTCTGTCTGTCTGTCTGTCTTTCTGTCTGTCCTGGAAATCCCACGTCTCTGATTGGTCGAGGCCGCCAGGCCTCGACCAATCAGCGACGGGCACAGTATCGACGTAGAAACCCGACGCGGGATCGCTACATCGATGCTGTGCCGGTCTCTGATTGGTCGAGGCCTGGCGGCCTCGACCAATCAGAGACGCGGGATTTCCAGGACGGTCTCGCGAGACTGGTAAGTCTTCTGGGTAATTTTGCAATGCAATGCCGGGAACGGAAGATGGCGGCCGGCTCTGCGGACAACGGAGGGTGAGTATAGCAGGTTTTTTGATTTTTTATTATTTTAAACATTACATTTTTTACTATTGATGCCGCATAGGCAGCATCAATAGTAAAAAGTTGGGGACACACAGGGTTAATAGCGGCGGTACCGGAGTGCGTTACCCGCGGCATTAACCCTGTGTTAGCGGTGGGGGAGTATGCGGGCGCCGGGCAGTGACTGCGGGGAGTAAGGAGCGGCCATTTTCTTCCAGACTGTGCCCGTCGCTGATTGGTCGTGGCTGTTTTGCCACGACCAATCAGCGACTTGGATTTCCTTGACAGACAGAGGCCGCGACCAATGAATATCCTTGACAGAAAGAAGGAAAGACAGAAAGATGGAAGTGACCCATAGACAATTATATAGTCTAGTGCATGTCCCCGTAGTATATGGACAATGATGATTCCAGAATTTGTGGCAGACTGTGCCCGTCGCTGATTGGTCGAGGCAACCTTTATGACATCATCGTCGCCATGGCAACCATTATGACATCTACGTCGATACTGTGCCCGTCGCTGAATCAGAAACGTGGGATTTCTACGTCCTTTATGACATCATCGTCGCTGTGCCCGTTGCTGATTGGTCGAGGCCTGGCGGTCTCGACCAATCAGAGACGCGGGTTTCTACGTCGATACTGTGCCCGTCGCTGATTGGTCGAGGCCTGGCGGTCTCGACCAATCAGAGACGCGGGTTTCTACGTCGATACTGTGCCCGTCGCTGATTGGTCGAGGCCTGGCGGTCTCGACCAATCAGAGACGCGGGTTTCTACGTCGATACTGTGCCCGTCGCTGATTGGTCGAGGCCTGGCGGTCTCGACCAATCAGAGACGCGGGTTTCTACGTCGATACTGTGCCCGTCGCTGATTGGTCGAGGCCTGGCGGCCTCGACCAATCAGAGACGTGGGATTTCCAGGACAGAAAGACAGACAGACAGACAGACGGAAAAACCCTGTCTTTCTGTCTGTCTGTCTGTCTGTCCTGGAAATCCCGCGTCTCTGATTGGTCGAGGCCGCCAGGCCTCGACCAATCAGAGACCGGCACAGCATCGACGTAGCGATCCCGCGTCTCTGATTGGTCGAGGCCGCCAGGCCTCGACCAATCAGAGACGCGGGATGTCTACATCCTTTATGACATCATCGTCGCTGATTGGTCGACCAGGTCTTGAAGTGTGTCTAGATTGTGGCCCGATTCTAACGCATCGGGTATTCTAGAATATGCATGTCCCTGTAATATATGGACAATGATGATTCCAGAATTTGCGGCAGACTGTGCCCGTCGCTGATTGGTCGAGGCAACCTTTATGAGATCATCGTCGCCATGGCAACCATTATGACATCGTCGCTCAGTCCTCCTGACATTCTATATTGATCAGTCCTCCTGACACTTCTATATTGATCAGTCCTCCTGACACTTCTATATTGATCAGTCCTCCTGACACTTCAATATTGATCAGTCCTCCTGACACTTCTATATTGATCAGTCCTCCTGACACTTCTATATTGATCAGTCCTCCTGACACTTCTATAATGATCAGTCCTCCTCACACCTCTATATTGATCAGTCCTCCTGACACTTCTATATTGATCAGTCCTCCTGACACTTCTATATTGATCAGTCTTCCTGACACTTCAATATTGATCAGTCCTCCTGACACTTCTATATTGATCAGTCCTCCTGACACTTCAATATTGATCAGTCCTCCTGACATTCTATATTGATCAGTCCTCCTGATACCTCTATATTGATCAGTCCTCCTGATACCTCTATATTGATCAGTCCTCCTGACATTCTATATTGATCAGTCCTCCTGACACCTCTATATTGATCAGTCCTCCTGACACTTCTATATTGATCAGTCCTCCTGATACCTCTATATTGATCAGTCCTCCTGACACTTCTGTATTGATCAGTCCTCCTGACACTTCTATATTGATCAGTCCTCCTGACACTTCTATATTGACTAAGGGTTTTTCCGTCTGTCTTTCTGTCTGTCTGTCTGTCTGTCTGACCTGGAAATCCCACGTCTCTGGTCGACCAATCAGCGACGGGCACAGCATCGACGTAGAAATCCCGCGTCTCTGATTGACACTTCTATATTGATCAGTCCTCCTGACACTTCTGTATTGATCAGTCCTCCTGATACCTCTATATTGATCAGTCCTCCTGATACCTCTATATTGATCAGTCCTCCTGACACTTCTATATTGATCAGTCCTCCTGACACTTCTATATTGATCAGTACTCCTGATACCTCTATATTGATCAGTCCTCCTGATACCTCTATATTGATCAGTCCTCCTGATACCTCTATATTGATCAGTCCTCCTGACACTTCTATATTGATCAGTCCTCCTGATACTTCTACATTGATCAGTCCTCCTGACACTTCTATATTGATCAGTCCTCCTGACACTTCTATATTGATCAGTCAACCTGATACCTCTATATTGATCAGTCCTCCTGATATCTCTATATTGATCAGTCCTCCTGACACTTCTATATTGATCAGTCCTCCTGATACCTCTATATTGATCAGTCCTCATGATACCTCTATATTGATCAGTCCTCCTGATACCTCTATATTGATCAGTCCTCCTGACACTTCTATATTGATCAGTCCTCCTGACACTTCTATATTGATCAGTCCTCCTGACACTTCTATATTGATCAGTCCTCCTGACACTTCTATATTGACTAAGGGTTTTTCCGTGTGTCTGTCTTTCTGTCTGTCTGTCTGTCTGTCTGACCTGGAAATCCCACGTATCTGGTCGACCAATCAGCGACGGGCACAGCATCGACGTAGAAATCCCGCGTCTCTGATTGACACTTCTATATTGATCAGTCCTCCTGACACTTCTGTATTGATCAGTCCTCCTGATACCTCTATATTGATCAGTCCTCCTGATACCTCTATATTGATCAGTCCTCCTGATACCTCTATATTGATCAGTCCTCCTGATACCTCTATATTGATCAGTCCTCCTGACACTTCTATATTGATCAGTCCTCCTGACATTCTATATTGATCAGTCCTCCTGATACCTCTATATTGATCAGTCCTCCTGACACTTCTATATTGATCAGTCCTCCTGACACTTCTATATTGATCAGTCCTCCTGACACTTCTATATTGATCAGTCCTCCTGACACTTCTATATTGATCAGTCCTCCTGATATCTCTATATTGATCAGTCCTCCTGACACTTCTATATTGATCAGTCCTCCTGACACCTCTATATTGATCATTCCTCCTGACACTTCTATATTGATCAGTCCTCCTGACACCTCTATATTGATCATTCCTCCTGACACTTCTATATTGATCAGTCCTCCTGACATTCTATATTGATCAGTCCTCCTGGCACTTCTATATTGATCAGTCCTCCTGATACCTCTATATTGATCAGTCCTCCTGACACTTCTATATTGATCAGTCCTCCTGACACTTCTATATTGATCAGTCCTCCTGACACTTCTATATTGATCAGTCCTCCTGACCCTTCTATATTGATCAGTCCTCCTGACACTTCTATATTGATCAGTCCTCCTGACACTTCTATATTGATCAGTCCTCCTGACACTTCTATATTGATCAGTCCTCCTGACACTTCTATATTGATCAGTCCTCCTGACACTTCTATATTGATCAGTCCTCCTGACACTTCTATATTGATCAGTCCTCCTGTCTGTCTGTCCAGGAAATCCCGCGTCTCTGATTGGCCTCGACCAATCAGCGACGGGCACAGCGACGATGATGTCATAAAGGACGTAGAAATCCCACGTTTCTGATTCAGCGACGGGCACAGTATCGACGTAGATGTCATAATGGTTGCCATGGCGACGATGATCTCATAAAGGTTGCCTCGACCAATCAGCGACGGGCACAGTCTGCCGCAAATTCTGGAATCATCATTGTCCATATATTACAGGGACATGCATATTCTAGAATACCCGATGCGTTAGAATCGGGCCACAATCTAGACACACTTCAAGACCTGGTCGACCAATCAGCGACGATGATGTCATAAAGGATGTAGACATCCCGCGTCTCTGATTGGTCGAGGCCTGGCGGCCTCGACCAATCAGAGACGCGGGATCGCTACGTCGATGCTGTGCCGGTCTCTGATTGGTCGAGGCCTGGCGGCCTCGACCAATCAGAGACGCGGGATTTCCAGGACAGACAGACAGACAGAAAGAAAGACAGGGTTTTTCCGTCTGTCTGTCTGTCTGTCTGTCTTTCTGTCTGTCCTGGAAATCCCACGTCTCTGGTCGAGGCCTGGCGGCCTCGACCAATCAATCAGCGACGGGCACAGTATCGACGTAGAAACCCGCGTCTCTGATTGGCCTCGACCAATCAGCAACGGGCACAGCGACGATGATGTCATAAAGGACGTAGAAATCCCACGTTTCTGATTCAGCGACGGGCACAGTATCGACGTAGATGTCATAATGGTTGCCATGGCGACGATGATGTCATAAAGGTTGCCTCGACCAATCAGCGACGGGCACAGTCTGCCGCAAATTCTGGAATCATCATTGTCCATATACTACGGGGACATGCACTAGACTATATAATTGTCTATGGGTCACTTCCATCTTTCTGTCTTTCCTTCTTTCTGTCAAGGATATTCATTGGTCGCGGCCTCTGTCTGTCAAGGAAATCCAAGTCGCTGATTGGTCGTGGCAAAACAGCCACGACCAATCAGCGACGGGCACAGTCTGGAAGAAAATGGCCGCTCCTTACTCCCCGCAGTCACTGCCCGGCGCCCGCATACTCCCCCACCGCTAACACAGGGTTAATGCCGCGGGTAACGCACTCCGGTACCGCCGCTATTAACCCTGTGTGTCCCCAACTTTTTACTATTGATGCTGCCTATGCGGCATCAATAGTAAAAAATGTAATGTTTAAAATAATAAAAAATCAAAAAACCTGCTATACTCACCCTCCGTTGTCCGCAGAGCCGGCCGCCATCTTCCGTTCCCGGCATTGCATTGCAAAATTACCCAGAAGACTTACCAGTCTCGCGAGACCGCTAAGTCATCTGGGTAATTTCGCAATGCATCCTGGGAACGGAAGATGGCGGCAGCCGCGCGCTACAAGGGGCCCTCGAATCCGAAGGGGAGTATGTTTTATTTTTTATTTTTTAACCTGTGACATACGTGGCTAGGCAATATACTATGTAGCCGGGCAATATACTACGTGACTGGGCAATATACTATGTAGCTGGGCAATATACTACGTCGCTGTGCAATATACTCACGTGGGCTGTGCAATATACTACGTGACTGGGCAATATACTACGTTGCTGTGCAATATACTACGTCGCTGTGCAATATACTACGTGGCTGGGCAATATACTATGTGGCTCTGTGCTGTATACTACGTCACTGGGCAATATACTACGTGGCTCTGTGCTCTATACTACGTCACTGGGCAATATACGTCACTGGGCAATATACTACGTGGCTGTGCAATATACTACGTGGCTGTGCAATATACTACGTGACTGGGCAATATACTACGTGGCTGGGAAATATACTACGTGGCTCTGTGCTGTACACTACGTCGCTGGGCAATATACTACGTGGCTGGGCAGTATACTACGTGGCTGGCCAATATACTACGTGGCTGGCCAATATACTACGTGGCTGGCCAATACACTACGTGGACATGCATATTTTAAAATACCCGATGCTTTAGAATCGGGCCACCATCTAGTCTACTATATAATTGTCTAAGGGTCACTTCCGTCTTTCTGTCTGTCCTTCTATCTGTCTTTCTGTCATGGATATTCATTGGTCGCGGCCTCTGTCTGTCATGGAAATCCAAGTTGCTGATTGGTCGCGGCAAAACAGCCACGACCAATCAGCGACGGGCACAGTCCGGAAGAAAATGGCCGCTCCTTACTTCCCGCAGTCAGTGCCCGGCGCCCACATACTCCCCTCCAGTCACCACTCACACAGGGTTAATGCCGGCGGTAACGGACCGCGTTATGCCGCAGGTAACGCACTCCATAAGCGCTGCTATTAACCCTGTGTGTCCCCAACTTTTTACTGTTGATGCTGCCTATGCGACATCAATAGTAAAAAAATGTAATGTTAAAAATAATAAAAAAAACAAAAAACCTGCTATATTCACCCTCCGTTGTCCGCAGAGTCGGCCGCCATCTTCCGTTCCCGGCAATGCATTGCGAAGTTACCCAGAAGACTTACCGGTCTCGCGAGACCGCTAAGTCATCTGGGTAATTTCGCAATGCATCCTGGGAACGGAAGATGGCGGCAGCCGCACGCGTATCGCCGGACCTTCGGTGGATCCCAAGGGATGAGTATATAACTATTTTTTCTTTTAATTATTTTTTTAACAGGGATATGGTGCCCACACTGCTGTATACTACGTGGGCTGTGTTAGATACCGCGTGGCTGCTATATACTACATAGGCAGTGTTATATACTGCGTGGGCCGTGCTATATATTATGTGGCCACTGTTATATACTGTGTGGGCAGTGTTATATACTACGTGGCTGCTATATACTACGTGGGCTGTTATATACTACGTGGCTGCTGTATACTGCGTAGGCAGTGTTATATACAACGTGGCTGCTATATACTGCGTAGGCTGTGCTATATATTACGTGGCCAGTGTTATATACTGTGTGGCCTGTTATTTACTACGTCGCCTGTGTTAAATACTGTGTGGCTGCTATATACTGCATGGCCACTGTTATATATTGGCAACGGAGAAGAAACTTGGCGGCACTCACCGGTCTTCAAACAGGTATCTTTATTTCATAACTTCACGGCGCGGGGATGTATACAACAAGAGCAGCTGTTCGCCAGCTGCTCTTGTTGTATACATCCCCGCGCCGTGAAGTTATGAAATAAAGATACCTGTTTGAAGACCGGTGAGTGCCGCCAAGTTTCTTCTCCGTTGCCTGCATCGTTGATGTTCGTTGTTCCGGCTGAGCACCTCAGGTCTGCCAGCTGGCTGCAAGCTGTGAGTTCTAAACGTCTTGGTCGGAGTAGCGGTGGTGCGGTCAAATGTTTTCTTTCCCGCACGTAGTTTCTAAGACTGTTATATATTGCGTGGCCTGTATTAACGCATCGGGTATTCTACAATATGTATGCAGCCACATAGTATATAGAACAGGCCACATAGTATTTGTCTGCGATATACTACATGGTTTCTATATACTACGTGGCCTGTGCTATATACTATGTGGCTGCTATATACATACATAAATACATATTCTAGAATACCCGATGCGTTAGAATCGGACCACCATCTAGTTACCTCATAACAGTGGTCAGAATTGTAAAAATTGGCCCAGTTATTAACGTGCAAACCACCCTCGGGAATAAAGGGGGTTAAACCAGAGAGTTATCTCATACAAAATAGTTACTGTATATACTCGAGTATAAGCCGACCCGAGTATAAGCCGACCCCCCTAATTTTGCCACAAAAAACTGGGAAAACTTATTGACTCGAGTATAAGCCTAGGGTGGAAATGCAGCATTTACCGGTGAATTTAAAAAATAAAAATAGATCATTATTTCCCCATAGCTGTGCCATATAGTGCTCTGCACCGTTCATATTTCCCCATAGCTGTGCCCCATACAGTGCTCTGCACCGTTCATTTTGTCCCATAGCTGTGCCCCATATATGCTCTGCACCGTTCATTATTGCCCCATAGCTGTGCCCCATATATGCTCTGCACCATTCATTTTGTCCCATAGCTCTGCCCCATATAGTGCTTTGCACCGTTCATTATTGCCCCATATCTGTGCCCCATATATGCTCTGCACCGTTCATTATTGCCCCATATCTGTGCCCCATATATGCTCTGCACCGTTCATTTTGTCCCATAGCTCTGCCCCATACTGTGCTCTGCACCGTTCATACTGCCCCATATCTGTGCCCCATATATGCACTGCACCGTTCATTTTGTCCCATAGATGCTCCACATAAATCTGTGCCGCTGCTGCTGCAATAAAAAAAAAAAAAAAAACACATACTCACCTCTCTTGCTTGCAACTCCCAGCGTCCGGTCCCGGCGCCTCCATCTTCCCGGCGTCTCTGCTCTGACTGATCAGGCAGAGGGCGCCGCGCACACTCTGTGTCATCGCGCCCTCTGACCTGAACAGTCAGAGCGCAGATAGACGCCGGGAAGATGGAGGCGCCGGGAAGATGGAGCGACGCCCGGCGGCTGGAACACGGACAGGTGAATATTACATACTTACCTAGTCCCAGCGATCCTGACGCTCACTCTGCCTGTCACAGCTGGTCTTCGGTGCCGCAGCCTCTTTCTCTATCAGCGGTCACCGACGCCGCTGATTAGAGAAATGAATACGCGGCTCCACCCCTATGGGAGGTGGAGCCGCCTATTCATTTCTCTAATGAGCGGTCCCACGTGACCGCTGAACAGGGGAAGAGCTGCAGCACCGAAGACCGTGGGACGGCAGGGACAGCGCCAGGATCGCTGGGACTAGGTAAGTATGCCTCAGCACCCTCTCCCCCTCACCCGCCGACCCTGCCACCCACCTTGACTCGAGTATAAGCCGAGAGGGGCACTTTCAGCCCAAAAATTTGGGCTGAAAATCTCGGCTTATACTCGAGTATATACGGTAATCTATAACATTTACTGTCTACTTAAATCAGCATCATTTTTTTAGAAAGTTAAATGGGTTAAAATTTGATCAGCAATTTCTCATTTTTTCCAACATAATTGATAAAACCATTTTTTTTATGGACCATATCATATTGGCTGTGGGGAGCCTATATCTGAAATACTGAAAAGTGACACCATCCTAAAAACTGCACCCCTCAAATTGCTCAAAATCGCATTCAAGAAGTTTATTAACCCTTCAGGTGCTTCACAGGAATGTTTGCAATGTGGAAGGAAAAAATTTTACTGCGATAGAAGCAAGGAGGATGACATTGTATGAAAAAATCAAACTTGTTTTTGTTATCTTTCAGGTTACATCGTGGGCTTATCTACAGCATTACAGAATTCTGTAGAAAAGCCCCTGATGCCGGTGGCATCAGTTTATAGGGCCAAAATGAAGTGACAGATTCTCTTTTTAAAATGTAAATAAAAAGTGTACAAAAAAATAGAATGATGATTGCTTTGTCATTGCGTTTGCTCCAAAAATGCAGTAATTAAGAAAGAAACCATGCTAGAACATCCCAATAAAAAAAGAATACCATATATACTCGAGTATAAGCCGAGATTTTCAGCCCAAATTTTTGGGCTGAAAGTGCCCCTCTCGGCTTATACTCGAGTCAAGGTGGGTGGCAGGGTCGGCGGGTGAGGGCGCTGAGGCATACTTACCTAGTCCCAGCGATCCTGGCGCTGTCCCTGCCGTCCCACGGTCTTCGGTGCTGCAGTTCTTCCCCTCTTCAGCGGTCACGTGGGACCGCTCATTAGAAAAATGAATAGGCGGCTCCACCTCCCATAGGGGTGGAGCCGCGTATTCATTTCTCTAATCAGCGGTGCCGGTGATAGAGAAAGAGGCTGCGGCACCGAAGACCAGCTGTGACAGGCAGAGTGAGCGTCAGGATCGCTGGGACTAGGTAAGTATGTAATATTCACCTGTCCGCGTTCCAGCCGCCGGGCGTCGCTCCATCTTCCCGCCGCCTCCATCTTCCCGGCGTCTGCGCTCTGACTGTTCAGGTCAGAGGGCGCGATGACGCATATAGTGTGCGCGGCGCCCTCTGCCTGATCAGTCAGTGCGCAGAGACGCCGGGACCGGACGCTGGGAGCTGCAAGCAAGAGAGGTGAGTATGTGTTTTTTTTTTTTTTTTTTTATTGCAGCAGCAGCGGCGGCACAGATTTATGTGGAGCATCTATGGGACAAAATGAACGGTGCAGAGCACTGTATGGGGCAGAGCTATGGGACAAAATGAACGGTGCAGAGCACTGTATGGGGCAGAGCTATGGGACAAAATGAACGGTGCAGAGCACAGTATGCTGCACAGCTATGGGACAAAATGAACGGAGCAGAGCACTATATGGGGCACAGCTATGGGGAAATATGAACGGTGCAGAGCACTATATGGGGCACAGCTATGGGACAAAATGAACGGTGCAGAGCACTATATGGGGCACAGCTATGGGGAAATATGAACGGTGCAGAGCACTATATGGCACAGCTATGGGGAAATATGAACGGTGCAGAGCACTATATGGCACAGCTATGGGGAAATAATGATCTATTTTTATTTTTTAAATTCACCGGTAAATGCTGCATTTCCACCCTAGGTTTATACTCGAGTCAATAAGTTTTCCCAGTTTTTTGTGGCAAAATTAGGGGGGTCGGCTTATACTCGGGTCGGCTTATACTCGAGTATATACGGTATTAACATTTTTATTTAGACTCGATTAAGAAAAAACTTTGATATACAAAGAAAAAAACACAATTTACATACAGATTAAAACCAATTATGCACAAGCTAATGTGCCCACAAAATAAAAAGTCTAGTGTTAAATAAGTCAATAGACCACCTCACATGGAGTATGAACAAATGTCTGACAAAGAAGTATGTGCATTGAAAATAACACCGCATCAAAGTTCACATGAGGAAATGCCAGTAAGGCCAGGGTCACACTACTGTAGAATACGGCTGAGTGCTATGTGAGAAAACATCGCATAGTACTCGGCCTAGTGTTATCTATGGGACAGCTCACATCAGCTTTTTTTCCCCCAGACGTATTCTATGTGTAGGCTGTGATTGGCACCGAGACTCGCCAATGCAAGCCTATTTGTGCCAGAAAAAAAAATCGAACAGCACTCGGACCATGCAACTGCTGTCCGATTTTTATGCACCAATGTCCTTTGAAAAGCCAGCAATTCATCTGCAGTGTACATTAAAATCAGAGTGACATGTTAGAATAGATTTGATATAATATATATGCTGTATGCACATAGAATAGATGGATATATAGATGTCAGTGACACACATAAACGATCTTTCAAACGTTTAGGGTCACCCAGACAATTTTGTGTTTTCTATGAAAACTCATACTTTTATTAATCAAATGAGTTGCCAAATGATGTAAAATCTAGTCCAGACATTGACAAGGTTTGAAAAAAAAGATTTTTATTTGAACTAATAATTTTCTCCTTCAAACTTTGCTTTCGTCAAAGAATTCTCGCTTTGCAGCAGTTACAGCATTGAAGACCTTTGGCGTTCTAGCAGTTAATTTGCTGAGATAATCTAGAGAAATTTCACCCCATGCTTCCAGAAGCCCCTCCCACAAGTTGGTTTGGCTTGATGGGTACTATGTGTGTACCATACGGTCAAGCTGCTCCCACAACAGCTCAATGGGGTAGAGATCTGGTGACTGCGCTGGCCACTCCATTACAGGTAGAATACCAGCTGCGTGCTTCTTCTCTAAATAGTTCTTGCATAATTTGGAGGTGTGCTTTGGGTCATTGTCCTGTTGTAGGATGAAATTGGTGTTGCGAAATGGAGTGATAACCTCCCTTATTCAATATCCCTTTTACCTTGTACAAATCTCCCACTTTACCAGCACCAAAGCAACCCCAGTCCATCACACTACCTCCACCATGCTTGACAGATGGCGTCAGGTACTCTTCCAGCATTTTTTTTCAATTGTTCTGCGTCTCACAAATGTTCTTCTGTGTGATCCAAACTTGGATTTGTCTGTCCATAACACTTTTTTCCAATCTTCCACTGTCCAATGTCTGTGTTCTTTTGCCCATATTAATCTTTTCCTTTTATTAGCCAGTCTGATATGGCTTTTTCTTTGCCACTCTGCCCTGAAGGCCAGCATCCCGGAGTCGCCTCTTTGTAGATGTTGACACTGGCGTTTTGCGTGTACTATTTAATGAAGCTGCCCGTTGAGGACCTGTGAGGCGTCGATTTCTCAAACTACAGACACAAATGTACTTGTCTTGTTGCTCAGTTGTGCAGCGGGGCCTCCCACTTCTCTTTCTACTCTGGTTAGAGCCTGTTTGTGCTCTCCCCTGAAGGGAATAGTACACACCACCATTGTAGGAAATCTTCAGTTTCTTGGCAATTTCTCGCATGGAATAGCCTTTATTTCTAAGAACAAGAATAGACTGTCGAGTTTCACATGAAAGTTCTTTTTTTCTGGCCATTTTGAGAGTTTAATGGAACCAACAAATGTAATGCTCCAGATTCTCAACTAGCTCAAAGGAAGGTCAGGTTTATAGGTTCTCTAATCAGCCAAACTGTTTTCAGCTGTGCTAACATACTTGCACAAGGGTTTTCAAGGGTATTCTAACTACCCATTAGCCTTCTTACACAGCTGGCAAACACAAGGTACCATAAGAACACTGGAGTGATGGTTGTTTGAAATGGGCCACTATACACCTATGAAGATATTGCATTACAAACTAGATGTTTGCAGCTAGAATAGTCATTTACCACATTAACAATGTACAGAGTGAATTTCTGAATCATTTAATGTTGGCTTCATTGGAAAAACTGCTTTTCTTTAAAAATAAGGAAATTTCTAAGTGACCCTAAACTTTTGAACGGTAGTTTATATACAGTGGGGGAAATAAGTATTTGATACCTTGCTGATTTTGTAAGTTTGCCCACTGACAAAGACATGAACAGTCTATAATTTTAAGGGTAGGGTAATTTTAACATTGACAGAATATCAAAAATAAAATCCAGAAAATCACATTGCATAAATTATATAATGTTATTTGTATTTTGCAGTGAGAAATAAGTATTTATTTCCCTCCGGCAAACAAAACTTAATACTTGGTGGCAAAACCCTTGTTGGCAAGCACAACAGTCAGACATTTTTTGTAGTTGATGATGAGGTTTGCGCACATGTAAGAAGGAATTTTGGTCCACTCCTCTTTTGCAGATCATCTCTAAATCATTAAGATTTTGAGGCTGTCGATTGGCAACTCGGAGCTTCAACTCCCTCCATAAGTTTTCTATGGGATTATGGTCTGGAGACTGGCTAGGCCACTCAATGACCTTCATGTGCTTATTTTTGAGCCACTCCTTTGTTGCCTTGGTTGTATGTTTTGGGTCATTGTCTTGCTGGAAGACCCAGCCACAATCCATTTTTAATGTCCTTGTTTCCCCCACTGTAAATGACATAGAGCAATTCTCTATGTAAAAGCTTGCATTGCAATTGGATTCGAAGTGTGAAAAATTGGATTGTACTCGCAATTACATTCATGCAGCTCTCAGCAGTGAGAATCGGACCGTTGGTTGTTTTTTTTTTTTTGTTTTTTTTTTTTTATATACGTTTAGTGTGACTCCAGCCTTATAAATAAATACCATTCCGGAAGAAAGGAATATAAGATAGATAAGGTCCCTCTGAGGGGCAGGCAGATCTCCATGCATATCACCAAGTTCTGGTATTCTCAGTGGGTGTAAAGCCTCAAATACAGATCTGCTGTACTGTTAGTTCTGATCTCATTGTAGAGCTCTGTGCGATTATGAGAGCAAAGTGTCAGCTATTACATGTCTCACTCTGGTAATGCCCTCTTTAATTTATAATAAGCTCTGGAGGCAGATTCTCATGCAGATCTACTGTATGTCCGGTCCATAGACTGTATCAGCTCTTTTACATATAAGAAAAATGTGTCTTTCTCTTGGTAATATCGGATCGCAGATATGTATGAAGGAATAATTTTATTCACCTTCCTATGACCTACATCCCTATATAGACTGCTTTGGAGGCTTGATCTTACTGACAGATTCCCTTTAAAGGGGTTGTCCACTACTAGGACAACCCGTCCTTAAACTAAATGTTATGTCCCAATAAAATCATAAAGCATGCCAGCTCCGTTCCCTCGCAGTTTCGAGACTGTGATTCGGTGGAATAACATGTGATGCCCGGCACCCAATCAGCGCTGGAGTCACTGTCTCTGCCTTCAGACAAACTGAACATGGAGAGGAAGCCTCAGCTGCGGGGAGAAACCACTGTTTGAGCGCATGGCAGGGATCAGAAAGGAAGGAGTGACGTTTTGGAATGCAGACATTGCTCTGATGGTCTGCGGGTGTCATATCGCGTTTGGAGAGCCCCTGATCTACCTAAACTGTCGAAACTCCCCACAGGGGACCCCATTTTGGAAAATAAAATTTCTCTAGGGGTGCAGTGATCATATTAACACATGTGCCTCATCAAATTTTATACCATTGGGCGGCGAAGAGAGAATAATTAAATTTTTACCACTAAAATGTTTTGGCCCCAAATTTTTTATGTTTCTAAGGACTAGTAGGTACAAATGTACCTCTGTTGTAAAAAAAAAAAAATAATAATAAAAAAAAAAATTAGTGAGCGCGCCAATACCCTACATATAATCAGGAAATTCATTTTAGGCACTGTGCAAAACTCAGAAAGTAAGGAGCGCCATATAAAGCTAAGTTCAGACTGGGCGTTTTTGCTGCATCTTTTGATGCGTTTTATGCTAATTTTCAGCTGCTTTTCACAGTACCAACAAAGCCTATGAGATTTCAGAAATCTCATGCACACACATTTTTTTTTTTTTGTCATCAGTATTTTGTGTTCTGTATGTTTTTTGGACATGGAGCATGTCACTTCTTTCAGCGTTTTTTCAGCTTTTTTCACCAATTGAATGTAGAACAAAAACGTAGCAAAACAAGCCTTTTGGCCACAGCTTCTTTCCTGCAATGTGCTCAGGTTTTGCTGCAGAAAAAAGGTAGCAAAGATGCCCAGTGTGAACTTAGCCTTATAGTGCAGATTTTACTGTTATGGTTTGTTGGTCCAATGACCCACTGGGAGAACCCCTAAAGTTGCCATGACAGCAGATCTCCCCATAAGTGACCCCATTCTACAAACTAAGCCTCTCAATTAATTTATCTATGAGTGCAATGATCATATAGACTCCACAGGTGTCACAGAGTTTTGTACCATTGGCAATGAAAAAAATATAATTACATTTTTAGCACCAAAATTTTACATTTTCACACTGGGAAGTTGGTAAAACTGGCACCAAAATTTGTCTCACAATTTCTGCTGAAGGTGGAAATACCCCATATGTGGCTGTACAGTGCTGCCTAGCCACACGGAGAGACTCTGGAGTGACTGAGAGTTATTTGTCTCAGCGAGCGCAGATTTTTTTAGAATAGTTTGTAGACACCATATACAGAGCACTCAAGTGACCTCATTTTGGAAATGATACACCTTTGGGACCTAATCTACAGGTGTAGTGACGATTTTGACTCCTTGTGTGTTTTCCAGAAACAAGCAGCACTATATCTTGCTTATTGAAAATTGCAAACGTGTAGTGACCAGTACGTTGTAGTGACCAGTACATTATGCCCAGCTCATGCTTCTGGAGACACGCAGCTGTAAATTAAGCAGCCTCTTATTGCTACAGAAAAGCCAAACATGTGGACACTAAATGTGGATTAGGCACACTGGGTCTTAGAAGGAGGGGGCATTTGGATTTGGGAGCACAGAATTTGTTGGATTTCTTTTGGGGGGCGAGGAGCCATATTGCTTTTCCAGAACCTTTGTACTACCAACAACATGGAAGTTCCCCAACCCCCCCCCCCCCCCCAAGTGAGTGCCGGGTGTCCGCTGTCAGAATCACTGAACGTCTGGCGGAGATCACTCACGCAAAGCTCCGTTGCACGCAAAATCGGGTATACGTATATACATGGGTCAGTGTGCTTTTCTATAAAAATTTGGATAGCGCTCATTCCAGTTAGAATGTTTTTGTGTCAGAGTCCTTAATGTTACTGAATTGGGTGCAGATTATTTTATTTTTAATTCTAAGATTTATGCATTTATTGGCCTAGACTCGGTTTGGAACACAACTTGCATTCATGGAGTTGATTAGCATTAGTTATTTGATGTTTTGTTTGACGCTTTATGGTCACTTTGTTGTGAATTCTATGCAGAACGCTCTAGCTTTCAGCAGATAGCTATAATTAATTCAGATCTTCATAAAAGAGCAGGGTCCTTTACCTTGTCCATTCATGATCTATTTGTTCAATGATGACATGACTGTGATCCCATATTACGATACTTGTACACATTTAAATGAGTTTCAATTACTTCTGAAAGATGTCAGATTGTAATAGTTTTCTCATTTATCCTGTATAGTTTAGCAAAGAATGCTTGTTTGGTTTTGTTATGCGTACACTGTATTAGAAACAATAGAATGTAAAAGAGTTTGTTCAATGAGAATTCATTCATTTGAATGACATTTCTTTATTGTGCAGTCTGTTTAACCGATATTAGAAATTCCATCTTATAAATACCATATTTTTTCAGGCTACAAAAACCCACTAGACCATAAGAGGCATCCCAAATTTTCAAGAGGAAAGTAGGGGGAAAAAAAAATCAATCAAATGGTGGTCCGTCTTATAGTCCAAATTCAACTTACCGATGGGAGGGTGACTGTGGAGCAGGGTCACACAGGAGGTGTTGGGAGAAGCAACACTGCCTGGTGATGCTGCGAGTCCCATTCCAGGCTGGTAGAAGGGTGTGTTCGATGATGGGGGCTCTGTCGATATTTTGTGAAAAAAAAATCACGCACTTCCATGGTTTTAATGCAGTGAGGAGGCAGCGCAAGCACAGATTTCGATCTCTGTGCCGAGATCTCATTGTGCACATGCATAGCCTCCGTCGGCCATTTTCCTGGAGTCCACCGCATTGAAACCTTGGAGGTGTCGGCGCTCCAGACTTTCACAAAATGTTAAATAAGCAAAAAAAAGTTGCACTCTGTAGTGCTAAAGCATGTCAATATGAAATATGAATATCAATGCTGCTTCTGAATACTAAGAAAAAATGAGACGTTTAGTGTATAATTTGGCACATTCATGCATGCCCATCAACCAACGCCAAGGTGGTCTCAAAACTGATGGGTCCTAACTAGAGTTGATCGGGTCCCTGCTTATTCGGCAAGCTATAGCGCTTGGCGAATAAGCTGCAGAGGGCACCAGATACATGGAGCGCGCCGGCAGATCATCTGTCCGGCACCGCAGCTACATGTGTCGCAGCTGTGTCACTGTCGCAGCACATGCATGGAGAGCCTGTGTGTTGGACACTTTCACCCCCTAAATGCTGCATCGCAGCATTCCAGGAGCCGGCATAGGGATGACAGCCCCTCTGCCCTTGGAACGGAGGTCCTACGGGGTCTTGATCGTTGCCATGGTGACTCGACATCCAGGTCACCAGAGCTAGGAAAGTTGCTTGATCATGTGCAGTGTATGATCAGCAACTTTCTCTGTCAGTGCAAAGCTGACCGTCTGCATAGCATAGGGATGCCGCTGCATCCCCATGCTATGCAAGCGATCAGCCTGCAAAAAATGATAGTCCCATAATGGGACAAAGTAAAAAAATAAACAAGTAAAAACATTTTTTTAATAATTGTAAAAATATTAAAAAAGATCACGATATATTGTATCCATAAATAAATATACATATGAAAATAAATATATATAAACAATAAAAGTACACATATTTGGTATCGCCGCGTCCGGATTTGACCCGACCTATAAAACTGTCCCACTAGTTAACCCCTTTAGTGGACACCATAAAATAAATAGGCAAAAAACAATGCTTTACCATCATACCAACGCACAAAAAGTGGAATAAAATGCGATCAAAAAGACGGATATAAATAAACATGGTACTGCTGAAAATGCTGTCTTGTCCCGCAAATACAGCTCCATCAGCGGGAAAATCAAAAAGTTATAGCGCTCAGAATAAAGTGATGCAAAAAATAATTATTTTTTCTATAAAATAGTTTTTATTGTGTAAAAACATTAAAAAATATATAAATGAGGTATCGCTGTAATTGTACTGACCCAAAGAATAAAACTGCTTTATCAATTTTACCACATGCGGAATGACAAACTTCACTCCCAAAAAAATTCCTGACTTGCTGGTTTTTGATCATTCTACCTCCCAAAAAACGGAATAGATAGCGATCTCAAACATTTCATGTGTATGAAAATGGTACCATTGAAAACGTCAACCCGTCCTGCAAAAAACAAGTATATTTTGTTTTCAGCTATCAGATCACAACTATAGACACCGATAGCAGCTACTGCGGTCGCCATTTTCATTTTTTTTTTTTCCTAGCTGAATAACATGAAGAAAATGTATTATTGGCACATAAAACATCAGTGAGGGAGGGATCAGTGACCTGTCGGCAGTCTGCATTATGAATACCTAATCAGAGCACCACATGCAGACCCCCCTCTCCAGGCCTGCCCCAAAGCACGGGCATAACATTAACCCCTTAACTTCCAATGACGGACATAGTCCGTCATTGGACATCTTCCCCTGTTTGGTGCAGGCTCGGGCGGTAAGCCCGCACCTTTTTCGGCACATAACAGTTGATCTGATCAGCTGACATGTGCCCCTAACAGATGTGGGTAGAATCGTGATCTACCCGCGTCTGTTAACATGTGAAATGCCAATGTCAATCTCTGACAGTGGCATTTAACATGCGCGCACAGGAAGCGCATCATTACCTCCTCCCATCGGCGCCCATCTCGCATGACCAAGGATCGGCATGACAACCAGAGGTCTCCTGGAGACGTCTATGGTTGTCACTGCTGGATTGCTATGAGCGCTGCCTGGTGGTCGGCGCTCATAGCAAGTGAGAAATTCTGCTACATACAGGTGATCTGAGCATCGCCTGTATGTAGCAGAGCCGATCGAGTTATGGCAGCTTTTAGACTCCCATGGAGACTATTGAAGCATGCCAAAAGTAAAAAAATATATATATATATATATATCTATATATATAATTGTCTAAGGGTTTTTCGGCTGTCTTTCTGTCTGTCTGTCTGTCCTGGAAATCCCACCTCTCTGATTGGTCGAGGCCGACAGCGACGATGATGTCTTAAAGGACGTAGACATCCCGCGTCTGATAATCAGCAACGGGCACAGCGACGATGATGTCATAAAGGACGTAGACATCCCACGTTTCTGATTCAGCGACGGGCACAGTATCGACGTAGATGTCATAATGGTTGCCATGGCGACGATGTCATAAAGGTTGCCTTGACCAATCAGCGACGGGCACAGTCTGCCGCGAATTCTGGAATCATCATTGTCCATATACTACGGGGACATGCATATTCTAGAATACCCGATGCGTTAGAATCGGGCCACAATCTAGTCTATATATATAATTGTCTAAGGGTTTTTCAGTCTGTCTGTCTTTCTGTCTGTCTGTCCTGGAAATCCCGCGTCTCTGATTGGTCGAGGCCGCCAGGCCTCGACCAATCAGCGACGGGCACAGCAACGATGATGTCATAAAGGACGTAGACATCCCGCGTCTGATTGGTCAAGGCCGCCAGGCCTCGACCAATCAGCAACGGGCACAGTGACGATTATGTCATAATGGTTGCCATGGCGACGATGATGTCATAAAGGTTGCCCCGACTAATCAGCGACGGGCACAGTCTGCCGCGAATTCTGGAATCATCATTGTCCATATACTACGGGGACATGCATATTCTAGAATACCCGGTGCGTTCGAATTGGGCCACAATCTAGTGTGTGTGTGTGTATATATATATATATATATATATATATATATATATATATATATATATATATATATATATATATATATATATATATATATATATATATATATCATGTCGCAGCCCTGAAGATCGGGAGACAAACTGAGAAAAAAAAATCCCGAAAATCACATTGTCTGTTTTTTTAACATTTTATTTGCATGTTATGGTGGAAAATAAGTATTTGGTCAGAAACAAAATTTCATCTCAATACTTTGTAATATATCCTTTGTTGGCAATGACAGAGGTCAAACGTTTTCTGTAAGTCTTCACAAGGTTGCCACACACTGTTGTTGATAAGTTGGCCCATTCCTCCATGCAGATCTCCTCTAGAGCAGTGATGTTTTTGGCTTTTCGCTTGGCAACACGGACTTTCAACTCCCTCCAAAGGTTTTCTATAGGGTTGAGATCTGGAGACTGGCTAGGCCACTCCAGGACCTTGAAATGCTTCTTACGAAGCCACTCCTTCGTTGCCCTGGCGGTGTGCTTTGGATCTTTGTCATGTTGAAAGACCCAGCCACGTTTCATCTTCAATGCCCTTGCTGATGGAAGGAGGTTTGCACTCAAAATCTCACGATACATGGCCCCATTCATTCTTTCATGTACCCGGATCAGTCGTCCTGGCCCCTTTGCAGAGAAACAGCCCCAAAGCATGATGTTTCCACCACCATGCTTTACAGTAGGTATGGTCTTGATGAGCTTCAACAGGTAGTCACCGGAAATGGTCTTCCAACAATCTTGAAGGAGTTCCCAGAGACGCTTAGCACTTGTTGAACCTTTTGCCTTCACTCTGCGGTCCAGCTCACCCCAAACCATCTCGATTGGGTTCAGGTCTGGTGACTGTGGAGGCCAGGTCATCTGGCGTAGCACCCCATCACTCTCCTTCTTGGTCAAATAGCCCTTACACAGCCTGGAGGTGTGTTTGGGGTCATTGTCCTGTTGAAAAATAAATGATGGTCCATCTAAACACAAACTGGATGGCAGCCCGATCTTCAAGAGGTAGTCACAGGAAATGGTTTTCACTTCACAGGTGTGCCCTGTCGGGTTTAAAGGGACACTGTCACCTGAATTTGGAGGGAACAATTTTCAGCCATGGAGGCGGGGTTTTCGAGTGTTTGATTCACCCTTTCCTTACCCGCTGGCTGCAATATTGGATTGAAGTTAATTCTCTGTCCTCCATAGTACACGCCTGCGAAAGGCAAGATTGCCTTGTGCAGGCATGTACTACGGAGGACAGAGAATGAACTTCAATCCAATATTGCAGCCAGCATGCAGCCAGCGGGTAAGGAAAGGGTGATCTATATATATAATTGTCTAAGGGTTTTTCCGTCTGTCTGTCTGTCCTGGAAATCCCGGCTCTCTGATTGAGACCAATCAGAGACCGGCACAGCATCGACGTAGAAATCCCGCGTCTCTGATTGGTCGAGGCCTGGCGGCCTCGACCAATCAGCAACGGGCACAGCGACGATGTCATAAAGGACGTAGACATCTCACGTTTCTGATTCAGCGACGGGCACAGTATCGACGTAGATGTCATAATGGTTGCCATGGCGACGATGATGTCATAAAGGTTGCCTCGACCAATCAGCGACGGGCACAGTCTGCCGCGAATTCTGGAATCATCATTGTCCATATACTACGGGGACATGCATATTCTAGAATACCCGATGCGTTAGAATCGGGCCACAATCTAGTGTATATGTGTATATATATATATATATATATATATATATATATATATATATTTGTGTATGTGTGTGTGTGTGTATATATATATATATATATATATATATATATATATATATATATATATATATATATATATATATATATAATGCATGCATACACACATACATACTATAAAGGATCAAATCACTCCCCTTTCGCCCCATTCAAAATAAAACAAACAAAAAAAAGCAGGGTTCAGAATTGCCCGATCTATCAATAAAAAAAAAAAG
Source organism: Ranitomeya imitator (assembly GCF_032444005.1). Taxonomy (NCBI): domain Eukaryota; kingdom Metazoa; phylum Chordata; class Amphibia; order Anura; family Dendrobatidae; genus Ranitomeya; species Ranitomeya imitator. The sequence goes on from NC_091282.1 coordinate 527,682,981, forward strand.
ATTAACCTGATTGTTAAGAGCGCAGAGAGAAAAAAAAGTCAAAACGCCAGAATTACATTTTTTTTCTGATCGCCATTAAAATGCAATAACGGGTGATCAAAAGATCGTGTCTACACCAAAATGGTATAATTAAAAACGTCAGCTCAGCGCGCAAAAAATAATCCTTCACCCAACCTGACATCACGAAAAATGGAGACGCTAGGGGTATCTGAAGATGGCATTTTTTTTTTTAAACAAAGTTTTGAATTTTTTTCACTACTTAGATAAAACAGAACCTATACATGTTAGGTGTCTATAATAATAATAATAATAATAATAATTTTTATTTATATAGCGCCAACATATTCCGCAGCGCTTTACAAATTATAGAGGGGACTTGTACATACAATAGACATTACAGCATAACAGAAATACAGTTCAAAACAGATACCAAGAGGAGTGAGGGCCCTGCTCGTAAGCTTACAAACTATGAGGAAAAGGGGAGACACGAGAGGTGGATGGTAACAATTGCTATAGTTATTCGGACCAGCCATAGTGTAAGGCTCAGGTGTTCATGTAAAGCTGCATGAACCAGTTAATTAATTTTTTTTTTTTTTTAATATAGGCTATGAACTCGTAATGACCTGGAGAATCATATTGGTAGGTCAGTTTTAGCATTAAGTTAACATAGTAAAAAAGCAAAACAAAGAAGTGTGGAATTGCACTTTTTTTTTACAATTTCACCGCACTTAAATTTTTTTTCCCGTTTTCTAGTACACGACATGTTAAAACCAGTGGTAGAGAGAGAAGAAGGAGCAGCATCCATACCAGGTGAATAGTGTCCAAAACGGTCCCGGCCGAAACGTTGTATTTCTCTGATGGCAGAATAAAGACCGTTTTGGACACTATTCACCTGGTATGGATGCTGCTCCTTCTTCTCTTTCTGTGACTATGGGTCCGATTGGATCCTTGGACTTCTGAGCGTGCATCCTCTATCTGAGTGCTGGTGGTTGACTTTCTCTATATAGTAATGGTAAAACCAGTGGTGTCATTTAAAAGTACAACTCATCCTGCAAAACACAAGCCCTCACATGGCCATTTTGACTAAAAAATAAAAAAGTTATGGCCTTAAGGGGTTAACAAAAAAATGAAAATAAAGATTAAGCAACAACCACAAGATGGATTTCATCAACCCAGGTATCATTTTAATCAGTATAATGGCGCTGACCTGACACTCTGTAGGTTACTGTGCACAATCCTGCTGACAGGTTCCCTTTAACCCCTTCCCGACGTGCGCCGTACCATTACTGTTCTGCGGGAACTATGTTCCCGCAAACCGCAGTACTAGTACGGCGCTGCTATTAACGGTCACCGCACTGAATCGCACTGTGACCTGGATAGGATGGCTAATGTTCCTTACAGCAGACCATGGGTCACCATTGGGTGCTGATCCACCTCCCCGCATCGGCGATCGCTGTGATTGCCAATCACAGCAATGTTACCAATAAAGTTTTAAAAAAAAAAAAATAATAAAAAAAAAGCACGTGACAGGCTGTCTTCGGTGTTGTGACACCGCACCAATCACAGCTGTCACATTGGGTGGGGTGATCACCACGTGACCTCACCTGATTAACCCCTATGGCGTCGATTGGCTGAACAATAGTTTCTAGCCAATCAGCGCCAAAGGGGTTAATCTAAAATGGGGATCACCACCCTGCACACCATCTTTACCTCAGATTTGGCGTTCAGAGCAGTTCTCCAGACCCTCTGTTCAACCTGAGAGAGAGAATCCATTGGTGGCCAGTGCAATCGTCCCTGCGATCTCCTGCCCTCCTGTGTTGTGTGCTGCTCAGTTGAAATCTTCCTGTGATCTGTGCTGTGCTGCATCGGCCTGCTGTGTGACTCATCTGTGATCAGAGCAGCAGCACCTCCCCCTCTCCCCTCTCCTCCAATTTAATTTTTAGTGCACTTTTTTGCGCTTTTTTTCCTGTGCGCGGCATCCTGCGCAGGTCATTCGTGCTCTTCCTGCGTCTGCAGCGCTCTGATCAGTATCACTGCTGGTTGGAGACTGCTCCACAGGGATTTTTCCTTTTTAGCTAGTCAGTGTAGCGGACGTCGCAGTCTAAGGCTGCTTTCACACTTGCGTCGGTACGGGTCCGTCGCTATGCGTTGGGCCGACGTACCGACGCACGTTGTGAAATTTGTGCACGACGTGGGCAGCGGTTGCAGTTTTTCAACGCATCCGTGCCCATTCTGAAGTCCGGGGAGGAGGGGGCAGAGTTTTGGTCGCGCATGCGCGGTAGAAAATGGCGGACGCGACTGACAAAAAAACGTTACATTGAACTTTTTTTGTGACGGTCCGCCAAAACATGACGGATCCGTCGCACGACGGACGCGACGTGTGGCCATCCGTCGCTAATACAAGTCTATGGGCAAAAAACGCATCCTGCGAGCACATTTGCAGAATCCGTTTTTTGCCCAAAACGTCGGATTGCTAAAAACGCAAGTGTGAAAGTAGCCTAAGCGACGTCCAATTTTTTTTCTAGAGAATATAATAGTACAGTGTAGTTTTAGATATAGCAAAGTAGCGTAGTCAGTGTTTGGTGATATCCCCTTTCCCAGTCCCCCCCCCATCCCTGTTCCAGTACCCCCTTCACCTTCCAATTGAATTTTTAGCGCACTCTTTTGCACTTTTTCCCTGCTCTTTTTTCGTGCTCTTTCTGTGTCCGCAGCACTCTGATCAGTATCGCTGCTGATCGGAGACTGCGCAACGGGACTTTTTCTTTTTCAGCTAGTTAGCGTAGCGGACGCCGCAGTCTAAGCGACTACTGTTTTTTGTTTTGGTTTTTTAAGAAAAAAAATAAGAGTAGTTAGTACAGTGTAGGTTTACTATTAACAACTTGTATGTAAATGTCAGAGGGATTATTCGTATTCGGCTCACAGATATCCACCCTTTATTTTAAAATGTTTAAACCTTTATTAACCCCTTTACCCCCAAGGGTGATTTGCACGTCAATGACCAGGCCAATTTTTACAATTCTGACCACTGTCCCTTTATGAGGTTATAACTCCGAAACGCTTCAACGGATCCTGGTGATTCTGACATTGTTTTCTCGTGACATATTGTACTTCATGATAGTGGTAAAATTTCTTTGATAGTACCTGCGTTTATTTGTGAAAAAAACGGAAATTTGGCGAAAATTTTGAAAATTTCGCAATTTTCAAACTTTGAATTTTTATGCAATTAAATCACAGAGATATGTCACACAAAATACTTAATAAGTAACATTTCCCACATGTCTCCTTTACATCAGCATAATTTTGGAACCAATTTTTTTTTTTGTTAGGGAGTTATAAGGGTTAAAAGTTGACCAGCAATTTCTCATTTTTACAACACCATTTTTTTTTAGGGACCACGTCTCATTTGAAGTCATTTTGAGGGGTCTATATGATAGAAAATGCCCAAGTGTGACACCATTCTAAAAACTGCACCCCTCAAGGTGCTCAAAACCACATTCAAGAAGTTTATTAACCCTTCAGGTGTTTAATAGGAATTTTTGGAATGTTTAAATAAAAATGAACATTTAACTTTTTTACACAAAAAATTTACTTCAGCTCCAATTTGTTTTATTTTACCAAGGGTAACAGGAGAAATTGGACCCAAAAAGTTGTTGTCCAATTTGTCCTGAGTACGCTGATACCCCATATGTGGCAGTAAACCACTGTTTGGGCGCATGGGAGAGCTCGGAAGGGAAAGAGCGCTATTTGACTTTTCAATGCAAAATTGACAGAAATTGAGATGGGACGCCATGTTGCGTTTGGAGAGCCACTGATGTGCCTAAACATTGAAACCCCCCACAAGTGACACCATTTTGGAAAGTAGACCCCCTAAGGAACTTATCTAGAGGTGTGGTGAGCACTTTGACCCACCAAGTGCTTCACAGAAGTTTATAATGCAGAACCGTAAAAATAAAAAATCATATTTTTTCACAAAAATTATATTTTTGCCCCCAATTTTTTATTTTTCCAAGGGTAAGAGAAGAAATTGGACCCCAAAAAGTTGTTGTCCAATTTGTCCTGAGTACGCTGATACCCCATATGTGGGGGGGAACCACCGTTTGGGCGCATGGGAGGGTTCGGAAGGGAAGGAGCGCCATTTGGAATGCAGACTTAGATGGAATGGTCTGCAGGCGTCACATTGCGTTTGCAGAGCCCCTAATGTACCTAAACAGTAGAAACCCCCCACAAGTGACACCATTTTGGAAAGTAGACCCCCTAAGGAACTCATCTTGATGTGTTGAGAGCTTTGAACCCCCAAGTATTTCACTACAGTTTATAACGCAGAGCCATGCAAATAAAAAATATTTTTTTTTCCACAAAAATTATATTTTAGCCCCCAGTTTTGTATTTTTCCAAGGTTAGCAGGAGAAATTGGACCCTAAATGTTGTTGTCCAATTTGTCCTGAGTACGCTGATACCCGATATGTGGGGGGGAACCACCGTTTGGGCGCATGGGAGGGCTCGGAAGGGAAGGAGCATCATTTGGAATGCAGACTTAGATGGATTGGTCTGCAGGCGTCACATTGCGTTTGCAGAGCCCCTAATGTACCTAAACAGTAGAAACCCCCCACAAGTGACCCCATATTGGAAACTAGACCCCTCAATGAACTTATCTAGATGTGTTGTGAGAACTTTGAACCCCCAAGTGTTTCACTACAGTTTATAACGCAGAGCCGTGAAAATAAAAAATCTTTTTGTTTTCCCACAAAAATTATTTTTTAGCCCCCAGTTTTGTATTTTCCCAAGGGTAACAGGAGAAATTGGTCCACAAAAGTTGTTGTCCAATTTGTCCTGAGTACGCTGATACCCCATATGTTGGGGTAAACCCCTGTTTGGGCACACAGGAGAGCTCGGAAGGGAAGGAGCACTGTTTTACTTTTTCAACGCAGAATTGGCTGGAATTGAGATCGGACGCCATGTCGTGTTTGGAGAGCCCCTGATGTGCCTAAACAGTGGAAACCCCCCAATTATAACTGAAACCCTAATCTAAACACACCCCTAACCCTAATTCCAACGGTAACCCTAACCACACCTCTAACCCTGACACACCCCTAACCCTAATCCCAACCCTATTCCCAACTGTAAATGTAATCTAAACCCTAACCCTAACTTTAGCCCCAACCCTAACTGTAGCCCCAACCCTAACCCTAACCCTAACCCTAACCCTAGCCCTAACCCTAGCCCTAACCCTAGCCCTAACCCTAGCCCTAACCCTAGCCCTAACCCTAGCCCTAGCCCTAACCCTAGCCCTAATGGGAAAATGGAAATATATACATTTTTTTTTATTTTTCCCTAACTAAGGGGGTGATGAAGGGGGGTTTGATTTACTTTTATAGCGAGTTTTTTAGCGGATTTTTATGATTGGCAGCCGTCACACACTGAAAGACCCTTTTTATTGCAAAAAATATTTTTTGCAATACCACATTTTGAGAGCTATAATTTTTCCATATTTTGGTCCACAGAGTCATGTGAGGTCTTGTTTTTTGCGGGACGAGTTGACGTTTTTATTGAAAACATTTTTGGGCACGTGACATTTTTTGATCGCTTTTTATTCCGATTTTTGTGAGGAAGAATGACCAAAAGCCAGCTATTCATGAATTTCTATTGGGGGAGGCGTTTATACCGTTCCGCGTTTGGTAAAATTGATAAATCAGTTTTATTCTTCGGGTCAGTACGATTACAGCGATACCTCATTTATATCATTTTTTATGGTTTGGCGCTTTTATACGATAAAAACTATTTTACAGAAAAAATAATAATTTTTGCATCGCTTTATTCTCAGGACTATAACTTTTTTATTTTTTTGCTGATGATGCTGTATGGCGGCTCTTTTTTTGCGGGACAATATGACGCTTTCAGCGGTACCATGGTTATTTATATCTGTCCTTTTGATCGCGTGTTATTCCACTTTTTGTTCGGCGGTATGATAATAAAGCGTTGTTTTTTGCCTCGTTTTTTTTTTTTTTTTCTTACGGTGTTTACTGAAGGGGTTAACTAGTGGGACAGTTTTATAGGTCGGGTCGTTACGGACGCGGCGATACTAAATATGTGTACTTTTATTGGTTTTTTTTTTTATTTAGATGAAGAAATGTATTTATGGGAATAATATTTTTTTTTTTTTCATTATTTTGGAATATTTTTTTTTATTTTTTTTACACATTTGGAAAATTTTTTTTTACTTTTTTACTTTGTCCCAGGGGGGGACATCACAGATCAGTGATCTGACAGTTTGCACAGCACTCTGTCAGATCACTGATCTGACATGCAGCGCTGCACGCTTCACAGTGCCTGCTCTGAGCAGGCTCTGTGAAGCCACCTCCCTCCCTGCAGGACCCGGATCCGCGGCCATCTTGGATCCGGGGCTGGAGGGAGCAGGGAGGGAGGTGAGACCCTCGCAGCAACGCGATCACATCGCGTTGCTCCGGGGGTCTCAAGGAAGCCCGCAGGGAGCCCCCTCCCTGCGCGGTGCTTCCCTGCACCGCCGGCACTTCGCGATCATCTTTGATTGCGGTGTGCCAGGGGTTAATGTGCCGGGGGAGGTCCGTGACCGCTCCTGGCACATAGTGCCGGATGTCAGCTGCGATAAGCAGCTGACACCCGGCCGCGATCGGCCGCGCTCCCCCCGTGAGCGCGGCCGATCGGCTATGACGTACTATCCCGTCCAGGGTCAGATAAGCCCAGGGCACCTCGACGGGATAGTACGTCTAAGGTCACAGAGGGGTTAAACCTTAATAAAAAATCTTATATATAATTGACATCACACCAACACCACAAGAAAGAAAACAACCAGGGGGGGTGCCTGCCCCTAAACTGGACTGAACTCAACCTACCTACTTGCGGAGGTTGGCACCCTAAACCTGCGCAGTGGCGCCCCCGATCCTGGAGGGCTCTCCCTGCTCACCCTGCTGGGCCCTATAGTGGCAGGGAGTGAGGAAGATGGTGAACAGGCAGGTGAGAAAGAGAAGAGGTACAGTCATGGCTAAAAGTATTGACACCCCTGCAATTCTGTCAGATAATACTCAGTTTCTTCCTGAAAATGATTGCAAACACAAATTCTTTGTTATTAGTATCTTCATTTAATTTATCTTAAATTAAAAAACACAAAAAGTATTGTCCTAAAGCCAAATTGGATATAATTCCACACCAAACATAAAAAAGGGGGTGGACAAAAGTATTGGCACTGTTTGAAAAATCATGTGATGCTTCTCTAATTTGTGTAATTAACAGCACCTGTAACTTACCTGTGGCACCTAACAGGTGTTGGCAATAACTAAATCACACTTGCAGCCAGTTGACATGGATTAAAGTTGACTCAACCTCTGTCCTGTGTCCTTGTGTGTACCACATTGGGCATGGAGAAAAGAAAGAAGACCAAAGAACTGTCTGAGGACCTGAGAAACCAAATTGTGTGGAAGCATGAGCAATCTCAAGGCTACAAGTCCATCTCCAAAGACCTGAATGTTCCTGTGTCTACCGTGCGCAGTGTCATCAAGAAGTTTAAGGCCAATTGCACTGTGGCTAACCTCCCTAGATGTGGACGGAAAAGAAAAATTGACAAGAGATTTCAACGCAAGATTGTGCGGATGTTGGATAAAGAACCTCGACTAACATCCAAACAAGTTCAAGCTGCCCTGCAGTCCGAGGGTACAACAGTGTCAACCCGTACTATCCGTCGGCGTCTGAATGAAAAGGGACTGTATGGTAGGAGACCCAGAAAGACCCCACTTCTTACCCCGAGACATAAAAAAGCCAGGCTGGAGTTTGCCAAAACTTACCTGAAAAAGCCTAAAACATTTTGGAAGAATGTTCTCTTGTCAGATGAGACAAAAGTAGAGGTTTTTGGGCAAAGACATCAACATAGAGTTTACAAGAGAAAAAAAGAGGCATTCAAAGAAAAGAACACGGTCCTTGCAGTCAAACATGGCGGAGGTTTCCTGATGTTTTGGGGTTGCTTTGCTGCCTCTGGCCCTGGACTGCTTGACTGTGTGTATGGCATTATGAAGTCTGAAGACTACCAACAAATTTTGCAGCATAATGTAGGGCCCAGTGTGAGAAAGCTGGGTCTCCCTCAGAGGTCATGGGTCTTCCAGCAGGACAATGACCCAAAACACACCTCAAAAAGCACTAGAAAATGGTTTGAGAGAAAGCACTGGAGACTTCTAAGGTGGCTAGCAATGAGTCCAGACCTGAATCCCATAGAACACCTATGGAGAGATCTAAAAAAAGGCAGTTTGGAGAAGGCACCCTTCAAATATCAGGGACCTGGAGCAGTTTGCCAAAGAAGAATGGTCTAAAATTCCAGCCGAGCATTGTAAGAAACTCATTGATGGTTACTGGAAACGGTTGGTCGCAGCTATTTTGGCTAAAGTTTGTGCAACCAAGTATTAGGGTGAGGGTGCCAATACTTTTGTCTGGCCCATTTTTGGAGTTTTGTGTGAAATGATCAATGTTTTGCTTTTTGCTTCATTCTCTTTTGTGTTTTTTCATTTAAGACAAATTAAATGAAGATAATACCAAAGAATTTGTGTTTGCAATCATTTTCAGGAAGAAAATGAGTATTATCTGACAGAATTGCAGGTGTGTCAATACTTTTGGCCATGACTGTATGTGTGCAGTATTGTACCTGTGTAGGCAGCTAGAGTCGTTATTCTTGATCTGTTGGCTAGAATAATACCCTGATGAAGCTAATACAGGCTAAAAATTAGGACTGCCCTCAATAAATAATAACGATAGTTCTCTGAATAGGATGTGTCTATAACAAAAATCTCTTCAGCTCAATGATATAATATCAGGGATATCTTATAAATTATACCTATAGAGAAGATACCTATCTGCACCCTCACAAATCTTGATCTAAACAGTGTGTATAGAATTCATTTTGAGGAAGATATACTGCACGCTCTCCTACATCCTCTATGTGCAAAAAATGCAAAAGATATAGTTCCTATCAATCTATATAAATGAACATGAGAAAGCTATATCTCCGTTTCTATCAATATTGCACATATATTGGCCAGAAAAATGTTTTAAGAAAACAAAACCAAAACACCAACACCCTAAAAACAGTGCAACATGTCATGGGTCAAATGGCAACTTAAGATTCATGTAGCCATTATGCCCTAAATCACATTTGGTTCAATTACTTAAGTCAAATATCGACTCCCGAGGCATGTCGCCAATAGATTCGTGTACCAAGTAGAAATCAATCACTCGACGCGTTTCCCCTCTGCTGAGGTTCATCAGGAGGAGGATATAAACAAGGTACTTATCTTATTGCTGCAAATATGAGCTTGAGGTGAATGGATTAGATGAAGTGGTAGGGACAATCCCCCATTTCGATATGATGGCATGCGCGGTAGAAAATGGCGGACGCGACTGACAAAAAACCGTTACATTGAACTTTTTTTGTGACGACGGTCAGCCAAAACATGACGGATCCGTCGCACGACGGACGCGACGTGTGGCCATCCGTCGCGATCCGTCGCTAATACAAGTCTATGGGCAAAAAACGCATCCTGCGAGCATGTTTGCAGAATCCGTTTTTTGCCCAAAATGACGGATTGCTAAAAACGCAAGTGTGAAAGTAGCCTAAGCGACGTCCAATTTTTTTCTAGAGAATATAATAGTACAGTGTAGTTTTAGATATAGCAAAGTAGCGTAGTCAGTGTTTAGTGATATCCCCTTTCCCAGTCCCCCCCATCCCTGTTCCAGTACCCCCTTATCCCTGTTCCAGTACCCCCTTCACCTTCCAATTTAATTTTTAGCGCACTCTTTTGCACTTTTTCCCTGTGTGCGGCGTCCCGCGCAGAGCATTCGTGCTCTTTCTGTGTCCGCAGCACTCTGATCAGTATCGCTGCTGATCAGAGACTGCGCAGCGGGACTTTTTCTCTTTCAGCTAGTTAGCGTAGCGGACGCCGCAGTCTAAGCGACGACTTATTTATTTATTTTTTTTAAGAAAAAAATAAGAGTAGTTAGTACAGTGTAGTTTTAGACGTAGCAAAGTGGCATAGCCAGCGTCACATCGTTAGTGATGACCGATCTTGTTTTAGAGAAAAAAAATGCACAGCGTAGTTTTAGTGGCAGCGAGGTAGTGTGTTAGTATAGCCGGCGTCACAGCGTAGAGAAAAAAAAAGTAGTAGGTTTATAGGTAGGGAGGTAGCTTTTTATTTTTCTTGCTTAAAAAGTGCATTAGGGGAGCGTACGTCACATTGTTGGTGACGTCCGATTTTCTCTTGTATATAAAAAAATAAATACATTTTTTGTGTTAATTTTGTGTAAATTTTTAGCTAGTGCATTAGGGAAGCGTACGTCACATTGTTGGTGAAGGTCCGTTTTTCTTTTGTAAAAAAAATAGTTGCGTTGGGTAATTTATAGGGAGGGCATTAGTGTATTGAACGTCTGTATTTCTGTACTTTTTTTTTTTTTTACATCTGAATTTTCTTTTCATTTTTTTTCTTCCACATTTTATCTCTCAACTTTTTTTTTCTCTGTTTTGTTATAATAAATAGTACCCTATACACAAGCCCCACACATTACACGTGTAAAAGCATCACTTACATACAGATCCCCGGGGTTTGGGAAAAAAAATAATGACCCATTCTTCAAGAATACGCTATTTACCAGAGGAGGCATATGATTTCTTTGGGTATGTTCACACTATGCGGTTTTAACTGCGGAACCGCCGCGATTTTGCCGCTGCGGGTCCGCAGCTGTTTTCCATGCAGGGTACAGTACAATGTTACCCTATGGAAAACAAAAACCGCAGTGCACATGATGCGGAAAATCCCCCAAAAAACCGCGCAGAATTGCTGCGGAAAAAAAGGACCATGTCACTTCTTTGTGCAGAATCGCAGCGATTCTGCACCCATAGAAATGCATTGATCTGTTTACTTCCCGCATGGGGCTGTGCCCACCTTGCGGGAAATAAGCGGATAATGTGCGGGTTATACCCGGGGTGGAGGAGAGGAGACTCTCCTCCAGGCCCCGGGAACCATATTTGTGGTAAAAAAAAAAGAATTAAAATAAAAAATAAGCTATACTCACCTCTGAATTCTCAGCACTGCACGCGGCCGTCCGGTCTCAGGTTTGCTATGCGACCAGGACCTTCGGTGACGTCGCGGTCACATGACCGTGACGTCACCAAAGGTCCTGGTCGCACAGCATCTTTGGAACCGGACCGCCGCCTGCAGCGCCGAGGAGATCGGGACGTCAGAGGGTGAGTATATCATCATGATTTTATTATTTTTAACACTACTATTGATGCTGCATATTGCTGCATATGCAGCATCAATAGTAGGGGTAAAATCCCGCAGCGGAACCCGCAGGACAAACCGCGATAAATCTGCAGGGATAACCGCAGCGGGTTTGCCCTGCAGATTTATCAAATCCGCTGCGGGAGAACCCGCAGGACAGAACGCAACGTGTGAATGTGGCCTTTGTCTCTGATACGGATTTGGCCAGTGAGGAAGATCCCACATTCCTCTATTCTTCCTCCTCCTCCTCCTCTGGTGAGGAAGGACCCCCAGCAAGGCGCCCTAGGACCCAGGCAACTCCTGCAGCAATCGATCCTGTATGGATTGCACCCCCCGAAAATTATCAGCCCGTCATTCTGGATTTCAGCAGCAGCTCAGGAATCCAGTTTGACACCACTGGCCTCATTGAAATTGACTTCTTCAAATTCTTTTTCAGTGATGAAATAATAAATCTTATGGTGGCCCAGACGAACCTGTATGCCCATCAATTTTTCACCCAAAATCCCACGTCCTCATATGCCAGATGGACCCCCTTAAATGCAGCAGAGATGACATTTTGAGGAATTGTGATGCATATGGGCATAATAAAAAAAAACAGATTCGTCAGTACTGGAGTACTGATATTCTCTACAGTGCACCAGTATTCCGCATGGCCATGACAAGGGCACGATGAGAAGGATTCCAAAAATTTTTGCATTATAGTGATAATGCGCAGTGTCCTTCCCAAGACGATCCAAACTTTGATCATCTATATAAAATTTGGCCAGTGGTTGAACACTTCAGCAGAAAATTTGCTGAGGCGTACACACCCCAGAGGGACATCGCTAATGATGAATGTCTCCTTCACTTCACTTAAAATTCCGACAATACCTGCCCAGTAAGAGGTCCAGGTACGGAATAAAACTGTTCAAACTGTGCAAGAATATCTCAGGGTACACCCACAGATTTAGGATCTACAAAGGGAAGGACACCCAGATTAACCCCCCCTAAATAAAGTTACCACTAAAGGTACCTTCACACATAACGATATTGTTAACGATATCGTTGCTATTTGTGACGTAGCAACGATATCGTTAATGAAATCGTTATGTGTGACAGCGACCAACGATCAGGCCCCTGCTGGGAGATCGTTGGTCGCTGAATAAAGTCCAGAACTTTATTTCGTCGCTGGACTCCCTGGAGACATCGCTGGATCGGCGTGTGTGACACCGATCCAGCGATGTCTTCACTGGTAACCAGGGTAAACATCGGGTAACTAAGCGCAGGGCCGCGCTTAGTAACCCGATGTTTACCCTGGTTACCATGCTAAAAGTAAAAAAAAACAAACAGTACATACTTACCTACAGCTGTCTGTCCTCCAGCGCTGCGCTCTGCACTCCTCCTGTACTGTCTGTGAGCCGGAAAGCAGAGCGGTGACGTCACCGCTCTGCTTTCCGGCTCCCAGACAGTACAGGAGGAGAGCAGAGAAGCAGAGCGCAGCGCTGGAGGACAGACAGCTGTAGGTAAGTATCTAGTGTTTGTTTTTTTTTACTTTTAGCATGGTAACCAGGGTAAACATCGGGTTACTAAGCGCGGCCCTGCGCTTAGTTACCCGATGTTTACCCTGGTTACCGGCATCGTTGGTCGCTGGAGAGCGGTCTGTGTGACAGCTCTCCAGCGACCAAACAGCGACGCTGCAGCGATTCGGATCGTTGTCGGTATCGCTGCAGCGTCGCTAAATGTGAAGGGGCCTTAAGTACTCCTAGATGAGTGGTGATAGTAGTGGGTGATAATCTTCTAATCCAGGCTCACTTACATCGTTTGTGCATCGTATAGCTGCACCACTGCAATAAATCCTATACCTCTGTGTATTACCTATCAAAATGTGTACGCTTTTTTTTTGTTTTTCAGATCAAAAGTCTGCATCCCTTACTTAAAGAAAAGCAAAGTAGCACATATCCTCACTTTAAGCCCTCCACTCAACCTGAACCCGCTCTGGTTCAAAAATCACTGTGGTAAGTCATAGCCACTTACAAGAAGCCTACAGATAAAACATTCCTCCCTTGCGTTCCATGATTGATCATACGTAATAATCTATATTGTCATTTTGTCAAATTATATAATGAAGTTATTACCAAAAATTCCAGCACATAGAGTAATAGAGGACATCTCAGGTCTGAGAAAACACAAGTGGCAGTGAAAGAAATTGTATACATCACTTTAGAAGATCTGAGGATTTTCCTTCATATCAGGTTGAATTTGCACATCCATGTTATACGGCTGCAATTTCCATCCCGATTGTGGGTCTCCTGATTTTAACTAACAGCCTCAAGTATGCAATTAAAGGGAAGGTGCCACCAGTTTTCTTGTATTTTGTTTTTTTGTGAAATTAAGCTTAAAATAGTAATTAAAATGTATTAATGCAATGTTTGCACTGTTTGCAAACATTTCTATATGAAAAATATTATATATTTTTTCTACAAATATACATATTTACCACTAGGGGGAGCATTTTCCGTTTTAGACCTCAAGCAGCTATAGTAAGATTTACCAGCAGCAAAATTGGGGCAGTAACTGCTGACATCACCATTTCCCTCCCCTTTTGGGTGATCTAATATCCCTGGGGCAGAATGAAGAGCAGCATCACAGGGCAGCACCATTTTGTGTGTGACTGCCTTGTGACCTGCTATCACCAGCAGTTACTGCATCAGAGGCACAGCTTGTTTATAGAGGAGCAGAACACAGTGGACTCAGCAGCATTTTTTGTGAACAACATTCTTGCCATCCCCGATTCCCCCACCTTAATCCCTGTCCTGTCAGCTGCCTTGCTCTCTCTCCAGGTGTCACCTCCCTCTCTGCAGGCTGTGAGTGCAGCTTACCGGAGATCACAGGGACTGTGTGTGAGGGGGGAGACACAGCAGGAGAAGCACACAGGGCAGTGTGTGAGGAGCAGAGGATGTGTGCCTGGAGTACGGAGGAGCAGTGAGGGCTGCTTCTGTCCTGCCATAGAGAGCACTGGGCTATAATAAAATGGCAGCTAGTCACACATACAGCAGTGAGTTGTGCAGCCCACAGAGGCGTGCCCAGCTCACTGCTAATGCTGCTGCAATGTTACAGATAGGAGATAATAGACCAGCGCTGACCCTATGTCCATGGGGTGCCGTAATCTGACACTGATAGAGCCCTGCTACTGCTGCAAAACCAAGATGTCAGCCCCCAGTGCATTCTTTAAACTCATATAACACATGAAATCTGTTTCACATGCATTTCAAACTTGCTTATAGCAGCATGTTATGCTACATTACAGTGATTTATTAATGACCTACAAACGCGGTACCTTCCCTTTAAGGCTGTTGGTTCAGGAGACACCTAGTCAAGCCCTGAATTGCATTCTGAGCATATTCTGAATGGAGTGGGGCCACACCTATGCACTACTGCTCCACTCATTGTCTATAGGACTGCCAGTATACAAGTCATAAGTCACTAGAGAAACTTTATCAGTATACCTGAAATGCAATCTTGAGTGCATGCTGAAAGTCATACTTAATATGCTCTATATGTGAACATGTGGTTTCTGTGTTTCAGCATATACTATGGCAAAGTATGGAATGTCCATGTGTGTTCTTGGAATGTCTGAAGAATTTAAAGGAGAAATTGCCGTCAATGCTTTGTGGCCAAAAACAGGTGAGATGTATTATCTTAAGGTACCTTCACACATAACGATATCGTTAACGATATCGTTGCTATTTGTGACGTAGCAACGATATCGTTAATGAAATCGTTATGTGTGACAGCGACCAACGATCAGGCCCCTGCTGGGAGATCGTTGGTCGCTGAATAAAGTCCAGAACTTTATTTCGTCGCTGGATCTCCCGCAGACATCGCTGGATCGGCGTGTGTGACACCGATCCAGCGATGTCTTCGCTGGTAACCAGGGTAAACATCGGGTAACTAAGCGCAGGGCCGCGCTTAGTAACCCGATGTTTACCCTGGCTACCATGCTAAAAGTAAAAAAAAACAAACACTAGATACTTACCTACAGCCGTCTGTCCTCCAGCGCTGTGCTCTGCACTCCTCCTGTACTGGCTGTGAGCCGGAAAGCAGAGCGGTGACGTCACCGCTCTGCTTTCCGGCTCCCAGACAGTACAGGAGGAGAGCAGAGAAGCAGAGCGCAGCGCTGGAGGACAGACGGCTGTAGGTAAGTATGTAGTGTTTGTTTTTTTTTACTTTTAGCATGGTAACCAGGGTAAACATCGGGTTACTAAGCGCGGCCCTGCGCTTAGTTACCCGATGTTTACCCTGGTTACCGGGGACCTCGGGATCGTTGGTCGCTGGAGAGCGGTCTGTGTGACAGCTCTCCAGCGACCAAACAGCGACGCTGCAGCGATCCGGATCGTTGTCGGTATCGCTGCAGCGTCGCTTAATGTGAAGGGGCCTTTACTGTGTGAGGGTAGGGCCAGGCGGTGCGTTGGCAGTGTGACTGAAGCCCTGCCCCCTGCGATTATCAGTTGCCTACCAGCTTTGTTTCACAGTGGTGTGGCTAATGGCCTGCCACAACTTGGTGGAGCCTTGGCTGCTCTGCCGCAGCACCCTGGTCACAACATCTGGCATTGCCCTATGATGCTCTGTTTCTTTTATTATTTAACCATAAATGTATGGTTTCTGTACTAATTCTATTCAGCTTCTGTGTCTGGAATGAACAGTGCCTCTCCATGTGATGAAGATCCATCTTGCTATTATTACCCAGATTTAAATGTCATAACATGAAGGCAGCGTCCCAGTATGTCCATCAAATTCTGCATTTAGAAGAGAACAGTCTGTTATGTAACACTCCTTTCTGTCATGTACGAAACTGAAGTATAATACAGTGTGAAATTTAAAGGGATTAAGATGCATTGAGTCTTCCAAGGTTAAATATAGGCATTTCATAGTTCTAGAGACACCTCCATCTAACATATCTCGATTCCTGTAAGAACATCGAGGCTGAACATGATACAAGTTTCTTTTGATGGTTGGCCATCATTTGATACAGTTTATGTATAAATATGCATACATTGGATAACATTTCAGAAACCTAAGGTTATTTTGGTAATAGTGGTTATTCTAGATTACTAGATTGTTCTATCCTCTCTGAAACTAGAGGCCATGTATGTATGAAATCACTTAACAGATTGATTTACGGTATCTTTGGACTTCTGTTTAATGTACAGAATAAAATTTTACCTTCTCTTTTTTGTCTTTAGGATAACACTTGTTCATAACACTTGGTATTTTGCCTTTTACTTTTAGGCTGTGTGTCCACTATCAGAAATACTAGGGTTCTGGACGCATCGTATTTTCACTGCGTCCAAGAAGCTGCGATGAAAAGTACAAGCATAGTGGCTGGGATTAATACACTGCGTAAATTCACCTGCGGTGCAGGTTTCCGAGCCACAGCACATCAATTTCTTTTATGGTAACGCTCAGTCTCCTGTGCGGAATTTCCCCACAAACTTGCATTAGATGCAGAAAATCTGCAGTTATATAAAGGACATGTGTTGTAAAGTGCATTGCGCAGCACAAATGCACTCAAAAACCACATCTATATTATAAATAAATAATAATAAAAAAAGACGTGAGGTCCCCCTTATTTTTGATAACCAGCACAGGTAAAGCAAACAACTGCAAGCTTATCAGACTGAGAGGGGCCATGATTATTTCTCCCTTCCCAGTCTAAAAATACAAGCCCACAGCTGCCCCAGAGTTGGCACATCACATTAGCTACTCCAATTCTGGCTCTCTGCCCGACTTTTCCTGAATCCTCTGTTGCGGTGGCAGTCAAGGTAATATTCTTTGGTTTTGATGTTGGCTTTGTAGTGTCAGTTGCAATCAAGCCCAGGGCTTAGTAATGGAGAGGTGTCTATCAAATACCCCCATTACCCCCAGTAAAAAAAAAAAAGAAAAAAAACACTCCACCCCATACCTTGTTTACCAATTTATTGTAAAAAAATGAACATCCGACATAACCCACTGAATCAGAATTAGTCCATAAATGGAAACCTGAAAGACACAAAAAGAGAGCGTTAAAGAAATAAAAACAAGACAGTCTGTTGGAGTCAACATGGACAATGCACGTATCATAGAAATCACTGAGATATATAGAACTTATGAGTGCTGAATATCTCCTGGACTCTGTTGATGAGATAAACCAGATACAAGACTGTAAACCTATTAGACAGTCAGGCCTGTGTTCTTTTGTGTGATGTCCTTTGTTTAGTGATAAGGCAGAGGTGCATCTACATACTAAATGAATATTGGCCCTCCAACCTAATGGAGGATATAGGTGTACACTGTGGAAATCTTGAATCAATAGCCTCTATCTTGTTTGTGACCTATCATTATCTACATATGAACACAACTCCTGTGGGTTTCCATTATAAGCCAGTGGTCTTGAGCTAGACATCCTGTCTTCGGCCTATGGATATGTATATTGATATACAATGCCTGTGGTGTTTGGGTGATAAACCATTACTCTTTGAATGGACACGTTGGAGCCAGCCCAAATGGGATTGAACTGTCCTAAACAAGAACTTTCTTCCCAAGTACAAGGATGCCATCTGCAGGAAGGTGATGATTACTGCAGCCAACGACAGTGTTCACATTGCCAGAAGATGATTGGACATTTGCCACAGAAGATACTGGAAGCAAGGGTGGAGTCATGGCTTGTATGTGGGTGTGGATGTGCATTGGTTTAATATATATGTAAGGATCAGTTATGTATCTTTTCCTTTCCCACCTCCCAGTTTCCTCTACCCTCTCCTAATACCTCTTCCCTTTATTTGTACCTTTGTCCCTTAGTTAGACTTCCCTTATGTATGTCATTGTAAATACCTTGTTTGTAATAAACCCCCTTTTAAAGATCCAGTCGTTCTTGTTAATTAATATTAACTGGCACCCCAAAACTCAGCAGATTCTACATTTGGCACCCCCAGACGGGACTGTGATTAAATTCCACAGAGAATCCGCAAGAAATTAATCTGCTTTATTTCACATTTGGAAAAAGTGTGGAAACCAAAGAATCGAGGAGTCTGGATCTTGATTTAAAAGAAAATATTGTATTTGCAGTTTGTTGCTGAAAATGGAGTTTGTGGAAACGTTTGTGAAGAAGTACGCCTCTGCTGTCTACCATGTCAGTGTCGATAAATCTTTGGAAGTCCAGTACAATGGCTTGATAGCCCAATGTAAAATCTTTAATAATAAGTTGAATAGTAAAGTGCTGAGCAAGAATTTGAAAAAGGAAAAGTTAAGCAATGAAATTTCAGTGTTGCTGAAGATGAAAAAGTTGGCTGAATTAAAAGAAGCAAATTATTTGATGCAAAGGCTACAAGTCAAAGAGGACATAGAGAAAATTAGTGATTCTGTTATTGGAATTTCTGACAATACAACTAGTAAAATACATGGTTTGCAATCAGATGTAAATGAATTAGCTAAGATAAATAGACAGTTGGAGGAACAATTGAAGGAGTGTAGGCTGAGTGTCACTTCACATGCAGCTCAGGTTTATTCTTTAGAACTGAAAAATAGTCAAATGGAGAAGTTAATTGCAACACTGTAGAGTCAACTGGATAAAGCTAATTGTCAATTGCACAGCAAAGAGCGATGTAGACAGTCTCTTACATCAAAGAAATGCAGTACTGAGACAGTCAATGTATGTATTCTTTCTAATGAGGGTAGAATGGATGCCGGATATAGATCTCCATTGATTGATAATTCTCCATTGCTCACTATTTCTGAGAAGCTCCATCTGTGTCAACTTCTTGGTAGATTTGAGTCACATATTTCTCCCGTCATTCTGTCCAATAGATTTGAACATGTTGTCCAACAGTATAATCTGAACAATAAAAATGCTTGGTCTCTATTACAAGTTTGGCTTCCAGGGCCAATTGCAGGACAACTAAAAACAGAACAAATGGGTGATAGTTGTAATGGTGCAGAGATAAGAAGGAAGGAATTACAACGCATCATAGGTGGACGAGACATTAGAGGTGAAAATGCCCTAGCAATGACAAGATTCAGGCGATATGATGATCCGTTGCTCTTTTGTAATAATTATCTGTCCCTATATAGGACTGTTTACAACTGTCTGGAAATGTCTCAGGATGATGCTAATTTCCTATGTTCAATGGCAAATCATTGTAATGTAGATTACACCACAAGAATGACTCTAAGGAATACTAGCTCCTATGAAAACTTTGTGAATATACTTAGGGACTGGTGTAATGAGTCTAAAGAGCAATATGAACTGTCAGAAAATGTATCTGCTGTATACAGACCCAGGAGGCGAGGATATGTTAGGTATTGTTATAAATGTGGTCAACCAGGACACATTAAACGCTATTGTAATACACCTAACATGTACCCAGATAGAAAAAGTCATTTGTTGCACCAAGAAATTGATAGTGTTGAGGCTGAAGAGGAAAGTATCTCCTATAACACAGAGTTCATAGAGACATGTGAGGAGATAGGTAATATAGAAACTGACCCTGATACAAATGCACCAAAACCAGAAACATTGCGGAGCCCAAATGACAAAAGTAAGACAGGAAAACGTCAGGAGAGGTCATATAATAAACAACAAAAGGAAGGTGCTAATATCCCTATGATCGATCCATGGGTATCTCTACCATTCTGGTTATTTTGGAGTTGGTCACAAATGGCCCTACCGCTGTTGCTAAACTGCCCAGCACCATTTGCCAATATGGTTGGGTGAACATAGAGGGACTTTGGCTGCCATGTTAGAAGTGAATCAATTAGCATATGGATAATGGACAGGATAAAGTTATGTTTTGTGTATGGTTTGAATTTGTGTTCTAACTATGTCTGTTTCTTTTTAGACTGGAGACCATGTATCATGTGATATTAAAGCAAGGAGATTAACCAGTGTGTTTTGTTCAACAGGCCATATACAGCACTGTATCCATAGATGAAACAGGTTATTTCTCTGTAATAACTAACTATATGAATGCATTCATAAGGCCAAATTTAAATCCACGTGGTTTAGACAATGAGCTCAAAGTTAAAGGTTTAAGTAATTGTTTGCAAACAATTAAACGAGTAGTCTTCCCATTGTGATGACTGTGTATTGTATTTACCTAATGCATGATTGTTTGTTGTGTATGTATGCTCTTTTTCTTTCCCACATCCCAGTTTCCTCTATCCTCTCCTAATACCTCTTCCCTTTAATTGTACCTTTGTCCCTTAGTTAGACTTCCCTTATGTGTGTCATTGTAAACCTTGTTTGTAATAAACCCCCTTTTAAAGATCCAGTAGTTCTTGTTAATTAGTATTAACTGGCACCCCAAAACTCAGCAGATTCTACACAGTCCCTCACTCAATTTATTTAAAAAAAAAAAAGAATCCCCATAGCGCCTACTTTATCTATAGCATTCCCATGATGTCCACCGATTCAGTACTGCAACCTACGGAGCGTCGTTATGAGAACGGCGCTTCATAGGTCACTCCCGGTCATGTCTCACGAGCAATGACGTTACTGAGTTACTCATGTCATCGCTCGTGAGACACTACAAAACTGACATCAACCTAAATAAATATTACCCGAGAAAAGTGCCAGAATTGGTGCATCTAATGTGATGTGCAGGTATTTTTAGGCTGGGAAGGGCCAAATAACCCCAGACCTTCCTAGCCTCATAATGTAAGCCTGCAGCTGTCTGCTTTACCTGAGCTGGTTATCAAAAAGAGGGTATAAGCCACATTTTTTTTTTTAATTATTTATTCTTTAGGTTAATACAAGTACACAAGGCACCAATTAATCTCACGAATATCTAGCTAACCCATAACTATGTATCTCATATGTATCTATACTTTACAAAAATGCACGCATTTTTGCCATATACAAAAATCCATACAAAAAAGCATAAAAAAACCCAAGTGAGCGGAGGTGCGGAATTCATTCAGAAATTCACCTGCATCAAAGCCTGAACAAACACAGATCGTATGAACATACCCTTCATGTTCTTGTACAGGTTATATTAGATAATTGCTTCCATAGCAATGCCTTAATAAAATTCATATTTATGGAACAAAGAAGTTGAAAAAAATAACATTTCCAGGAAGAAATAAATGCGGGGTACATTCCAGCTTTTATTTTATTTTTTTTAATCTATAGCATGTTGATTTCTGCTCGGCAAGTGGAAGCCAACACCCTTAAGTGAACACACTGCTAAAGGTTATTATTATTATTTTTTTTTTTTAACCTTTCAATGCCAGGCCTAAACATCAACTCCCCTCATCATAATTTGTACACTGACACTAAATTAGATACAGCATTGGCCTCATTTTCCTGCAGTGTTGGAGTATTCCTGAAGTGAGGATATGGTCCCCAAAGAGCCCTGATTTAGCGTTACTGAGTCTGTATGGGACAACAGGAAGAGACCGAAGGATTCTATCAGATACGAAATTGGTTCTCCAAGATTTGTGTGTACAGTGTCAAGTAAAAATTTGGGCACCCCTGTTCAAAATGACCGTTGTTGTGAAAAGTCAAGCAAGTTGAAGATAATAATAATCTTTGTTTTTATATAGCGCCAACATATTCCGCAACGCTTTATTACAGTTTGCACGCATTATCATCCCTGTCCCCGAGGGGGCTCACAATCTAAATTTCCTATCAGTATGTCTTTGGAATGTGGGAGGAAACCGGAGAACTCGGAGGAAACCCACGCAAACAATGGGAAAACATACAAACGCCTTGTAGATGTTGTCCTTGGTGGGATTTGAACCCAGGACTCCAGCGCTGCAAGGTTGCAGTGCTAACCACTGAGCCACCGATGAAATGATCTCTAAAAGGGCTAAAGTTAAAGATGACACTTTTTTATATTTTAGGATAAAATAAATATATTGTTATTTTTTACATTTTAAAAATTGCTAAAAGGAAACTAGGCCAATGTATAAATATGCGCACCCTTGGAGGTTTTTGTGCTCAGATTACTTTGACCAAAGTTTCAGACCTTAAAGAGAATCTGTCACCCCAAAAATCGTATATGAGATAAGGCCACCGGCATCAGGGGCTTATCTACAGCATTCTATAATAATAAAGACGTACTGAAGCGGATAACAATTTGCCAAAGGACACATCAACCGGCCTAAAGAGAAGTGGAGAAACATTTTGTGGACTGATGAAAGTAAAATTGCTCTTATTGTGTCTCAAGGGCCGCAGACAGTTTGTCAGACGACCCCCAAACTCTGCATTCAAGCCACAGTACACTCTGAAGACAGTGAAGCATGGTGGTGCAATTATGATATGTGCATGTTTCTCCTACTATGCTGTCGGACCTATTTACCGCATACCAGGGATCATGGACCAGTTTGCAGATATTAAAATACTTGAAGAGGTCATGTTGCCTTACGCTGAAGAGGATATGCCCTTGACATGGGTGTTTCAACAAGACAACGACCCTAAACACACCAGTAAACAAGAAAAATCGTGGCTCCAGTCCAACAAAATTGAGGTTATGCAGTGGCCAGCCCAATCTCCAGACCTTAATCCGATAGAACACTTGTGGGTGACATAAATTATGTTGTTTCCGAGGCCAACAAATGCCATAAAATTGTGGGATGTAGTCCAAGCATCCTCAGATGGAATAACCGTGACAGATGCCAGAAGTTGGTTGACTCTACGCAATATAGATGAGAAGCAGTTCTACAAACTGGATGTGCAAATAAATATTAGGTTAGTGATTCACAGGAATGCTAAATAGTCAAAAAATACATATTGTGAATTTGTAATGACAAATGCAGACACTGCTATTTTTAGAGCAGCTCAATGTTCGATTTTTGTTATTTTCTGTAAGGTAGTTAAAAATGATATACATTTCTCTTACATTTTTCATGTTTTGAATGAGAAAACAGTGTGCAATGTTTCCAATGTATGAAAAGAAAAACTACTAAAGATTTTGTGATGAACTCATGTTTTTGAATGCACTGCTATTATTTTGAACACTACTGTATATACACGCATAATTTGTTAAGTTTAGAATATTAGCCTAATGAGCTGTTTTTACGCTCCACAGCTATACATACAGCTGCCATGAATATGCTGGGAGGATCTGGGATAGAAAAGCAATGTAGGACCACTGACATCATAGCTGATGCTGCATACTCCATTTTGACCAAGCCAAAGGATTATACAGGAAACTTTCTAATTGATGAGGAATTACTAAAGTCTGAGGGAATCAAGGATTTTGATGCCTATGCAGTATCTCCAGGTATGGACTTTTACGCACTTTCATAATTTGATTATTGTACACTAATCAAAGTGAGTTGGTTTGTGACCACTCTTAATAATAAGCTTCAACAAGAATATGATGAACTGGTTGTGTAAGAAAACAAAAAATAGAATTATATAGCTATGTATTACAGAATTGAAATGATTAATATTGCGATGTCATCGTTGTTCAGATAAAAATGGCTTGCATTCTATTAACAATGAAAACCGTACTTGCCTTACCAATCCCGTGACACTCTTATTCCGACACCGTGATTGCTCCATGGGTCTCTTCATGCTCAGGCAAGGACGTCTTTGCATGGACATGTGACCATTGTGGATGGTTATCGGTTACAGCAGCGCCATCTGGAAGATAGTCGTGCCATTGATGTAACTAGTGATTGACTGCTGTAGCTATGTTTTTGCAGTAGTATATTGGTGCTAGTGCAATAAGTGATTTAAAGGGGTTGTGCCACAACACACATTGCTGATAAAAGTTCCTAAAAAGGTATAAATGTTCACAGAAAAATGTTTAAAGTAGAGAACATGATTAAAAAATACCTTTTTATATGATTTCTTGTTCACTTTTATCCCATCACATCATATGAAACAGGAGAGCTTTTGGGAGGAATTAAAAAAGGCGAATGTGACAGCAGCTACTCCTTATTCATTGGTTCAACTGCCGCATCACTGCATCTAGTCACCTTCCCCATTGCGCTGTTGAAATAGTCTCTTACTACATTCCAGCTTCACAGGAATCGCCATTTTTTTTTTTGTAAGAATAGTAGTGTGACTGTGGCTTGACTCTTTATCATGTGCTTACATACACATATATCTATTTACAGTATGTGTACCATCTATTGAACCCGATATACTCCCGGATGGTAAGCATTTTTATTGGTACATTTCTAGCGACATTTTTTTAAGACACTCTGTTTATTTGCATATACTGTGTCCTCAATAAAATAGCGCTGGAGATTGGGGTTTATGCACGCACTATCAGCGCCATTGTATTGACATCACGCCGATACAGTTACACTCTGTGGCAGAGCAGGGAGACACCATCTCCCTGCTCTGCCACCCGGCTGCTATGGGGCTTCTGAGCAGGCTGGGGAGCCTGGTGCCAGCAGTGGGCACCCCGCCCATCATCGCAAATTCAACTGTATCGGCTAGATGCCGATACATATGACCGTATTGATGAGAGTGGGAGCATTACGCTCCCTCTCACATCATCCCCCTCTCAGCGTCTGATGTCGAGGCTGACGGAAGTCGCGATGACGTCACTACTCGGCGCCCGCTGTACGGAGATGTACGGCACTAGGAGCAGCGGAGGAACCAGATGGAGAAGTAAGTATTTATTAAAAAAAAAAAAGCATGAACCACACCTCCAAAAATCATACGTTGATCTAAAGCCGCTAGGCAAAAATTTATATACTGAACATGAGGTTTTCAGTTTAACTTATTTATTGTTTTTATGAGGTGCATTATACTATAGAGTCAGCCTATGGAAGGATGCATTATACCAGACCTGGGCAAAGTCCGGCCCGCGGGCCACATCCGGCCCTCTGGCTGTGTCAGTCTGGCCCGCAGACCGAGACAGCCGTGGGGCTGAAAACTTGAGGTCTACACCGTACCCTCCCACTCGCTCGCTGTGTCCCACAGTCAGCATTGGTGAAGGAGGGGCCTCCGGCCACTTCCTCCACCACCACCAATCAGCGTGGGAAACAGCTGACGCCGCGTCAGCTGTGTACCGCCAGAGAGTCAGCTCATCGGCAACAGAAGCGGAAGCAGGGCGCCTGGGTACGGGACCGAGGTGAGTATGTGGTGTTTTTTTATGTGTATGAACATGGGGATTCTATGGGGGTGAACACGGGGATTCTATGGGGGTGAACATGGGGAGTCTTGGGTCTCTGGGGGTGAACATGGGGAGTCTCTGGGGGTGAACATGGGGAGGCTCTGGGGGTGAACATGGGGAGGCTATGGGGGTGACATGTTGCACGCGGGGAGGCAATGGGAGTTTCATGCTGCACACAGGGAGGCAAAACCCTAACTATGCCTCTGGATGGAAATGACAGCTTCCCACAGATGTCAGCATGAAGGTGCACACAGCATCTCCATTCCTGGGCATCCTAATCATAGCACCCCAAATAAATGATAAACCCTGGGCAGTCAGCAGTGGATGATTGTGATCTCCTAATTCAAGCATGGCCTCTTCCTTCTCCTCCTCCTGTCGGTTCATCACTGCCATGATCGTGTTCCTCTCCTCACTCAGATGGCCGAGATCAGGCAATGGGCGGCACTTTGGTGGCCGGGGGGGGCCTCTGAGCCCCATAAAAGAAGACATGCTGTGGGTACAGAGGGCGGGAGGAACACTCAACTTCAGCCTTCAGCATCATTGAAGCTGGTGCTAGAGAGCTGATCACATCCAACAGGGCGGCCCCTCCCTTGCCAATAAAATAGGACTGTAGTGCGGTATGCTCATGCGCTGACTCTGGCGCCACACTGCTTAGGCGCCAAAGCTTCAGACAGAAGGACACATCTCCGGTTATTTTATAGATTATGATCTGTTAAGGTTCAAATTAGCCAGGAAAAATTGATTCATATCGAAGTTATTCAATGCAATTTGCATGTTCCATAATATACTCTGGTGTCTCGAGTCGTGTTCAAATTCTTTGGCTTGTTTTACTCAGCATCGCAGCCTCTGACAGAGAAAAAACCTCTGACATTACTGTGCACTATGTCTTCAATGCGCATGTTATGACATAATCACCTGAGGCCTAGTCAGCGCCTCTGTGGGCATGTAGTACACTTAGTTTTGTCAGAGGCAAAATTAGATATAAACAGACATTAAATACAGTTGTGCTCAAAAGTTTACATACCCCGGCAGAATTTTTACGTTCTCATTTTCAGAGAATATGAATGATTACTAACCCCAAAACAGTGAGGATTTGGGGAGCCATATCATCTGCTGGTATAGGTCCACTGTGTTTTATCAAGACCAAAGTCAGGGCAGCCGTCTACCAGGACATTTTATAGCACTTCATGCTTCCCTCTGCCGACAAGCTTTTTGGAGATGGAAATTTAATTCTCCAGCAGTACTTGGCACCTGTCCACACTGCCAAAAGTACCAGTACCTGGTTTATAAACAACAGTATCACTGTGCTTGATTGGCCTGTAAACTCGCCTGACATTAACCCCATAGAGTTTCTATGGGGTAGTGTCAAGAGGAAGATGAGACACCGGACCCAACAATGCAGACGAGCTGAAGGCTGCTATCAAAGCAACCTGGGCTTCCATAATACCTCAGCAGTGCCACAGACTGATCGCCTCCATGCCACGCCGCATTGATGCAGTAATTGATGCAAAAGGAGCCCAAACCAAGTATTGAGTGCATTTACATTTCAGTAGGCCAACATTTCGTATGTTAAAATCATTTTTTTTCAAGCTGGTGTTATAAAGTATTTTAATTTACTGAGATAATGACTTTTGGATTTTCATTGGCTGTAAGCCATAATCATCAACATTAACAGAAATAAACACCTGAAATACATCACTCTAGTTGTAATGACTCTATCTATGAGTTTTACTTTTTGTATTGACGAACTGAAATAAACTTTTTAATGGTATTCTAATTTTGTGAGATGCACCTGTAAATATGTATAGAATGGCATGGGCACCATACTGCATGAGGTCCATGGAATGTAGACCTCATGCCTAACTATATCATGATATGTAAAAATAGAAAAATATCCAGAGGGTTGAATTAAATTCTGAATTCTTCATTAAAGAATTAAAAAGTCGCACCAGTATACATGGCCAGAAAAAAATGTGCAAATCTAGCATATGCGTTTCGGAATTTAATCCTTAATCATATGCAATGAATAATTTTATTCAACATGCTGGATATTTTTCTATTTCTACAAATGGTTTCCTAACTGCGGCACTGCAGGTTTCCTTGCGTGGCATCCACTGAGAAGGTGAGCTGATAATTTACTCTCTTTTTAGTATATCATGATATGGGTGAAGAATTAATTTCCTGTATAGGGCTTCACCCTACATCATTCAAAAAATATACCCAATGCTATATAAGAAGAGACACAGACCCAGTGCTTTATAAGAAAGAATGTTAATAGTAATACTATATGAGGGATGCACACAGAATAAAATGATACTGGGGTCCATAGTAGTAGAAAATTACAAAAAGTTTTGTTAAAATGCAAACAACTCAGGTGAAGGGGGGGGGGGGGGGGCTGTCACAAGAACTAGCACACATAATACATTGCAAAAAGACCGCCCCGGACGCGCAGGGATAGAAGTGTGGACTGCGTTAACAAATAAAGTTAAAGTTAGTATCATTTTGTTCTGTGTGCATCCCTATGTAATGATAGGGTATAACAGTCCTAGTATAATATACAAATGGACCTGGCAATGTAGTCAGGGTTGACTGTTACAACATGTGGTATGTCATAAAAGATATTGCCAATACTATACGAGATATATAAACATATATAGTCAGAATGCTATATCAGATTATGGTAACTAAAATCCGATATTATATAAGGTGTCCAAGGTATAAATTATCTTAATATATACTTATCTTGTAATGTCTTCACATTCTGTTCCATCCAGATGTGTCCGGATCCCAGCATTCCAAAAGGCGGAAGTTCACCGACCGCCTTATTGGGACACCCAAGTGATGGGAGTCTCAATATGGAAACTGCTAGTGGTACCAGCCTCTTGCGTGGTACCACCGGCGGAACACCGTTGCACCACACACAAACACTGTTTATGCTGCACGCAAAACACACACACACACTATATACGCCGTACGTATCTCACACACTGTATACGCCGTACGTAGCCTCTTGCGCGGTACCACCAGCGGAACACCGTCGCGAACATGCCGCCGCCAGGATCAGTCGAATGATTCACTGACAACCGTCATCTTTGTACAGAAGGAGAGCATGCGCAGTTTTAATGTGACTGCCGCTATCTGTCTGCACAAAGATGGCGGCTGTCTGATTTACTGCGTGAATTCCGGACAGGTGCAGTGAATCATTTGGCTGATCCCGACGGCAGATGTGGGAAGTGTCTACAGGCAGAGGTCGCATTACCGGGGTTTTCCCACGAACAAAAGTTCATTTTAAAAATTGTCTGTCTGACCGTGTACAGAACATACCGCAGATCCTGGGAAGGGGAGGAAGCAAACTACAATACTGACATTACAGCAGGGGATCACAGAGAATTCATTTTGTCAGGTAAAATATTTCAACACATGTTGCGTTCAGCGCAGCACCAAAAGGATGCATGCGGAGGCATCCGCATACAGCATATGTCCCTGTGTACCCAATGTTAATGATAGGTATGCAGGGCACCGCAGAACGCAAGGAGGCATAGGCGTGGTTTCAGGGAGGAAGAAGGGAGGAAGTACGCTGCCATCTGCAGCACTCCCATGTGCATGTCTGGAACCAGCCTAACCGAGCCCATTTTTGTTTCATATCTCCACCTCGAATTCCACTGCGTATTCTATTTATCCCCCTGACTTTTTTTAAATCTTTGGAATTGCAGTGGTGGTGCAGCCTGAAATGACATGGAATCATTTTAAGCAGTGTTATATCCAGGACATCCCATGCAGCTATGATATCTCTCACGTGCTCGCAGACACGTATCAGCAACTCGCATGAGGTCAGTCTGATGTATATGAGATCACAGGTACACGTTACATAGTATATGACAAAGTCAGTACTACATGAAATGTAGTTTATGATCTTATATTTTCTCTTCTGATCGGAGGAGGTGAAAGATGTAGACCAAATCCTATTTCTGCACGGCAAGCAGTCTCCACAGTGGTAGAAACTCCATTTTTGTTTTTCTGCACCAAAAAAATCTCTGGATTTGCTTACAAAATGGCTCAGAACGAGAGTGTCTCTAAGATTTTGTTACTCCTCCTAGCCGTCATGAGGGGGATATTGGGCAGGTGTTTAGAAAGTGTGGGTTCGGATGTCAGGACAGGTCATTGTCTGCTTAAAGGGAATCTGTCACCCCCAAAATCGTATATGAGCTGTGGCCACCGGCATCAGGGGCTTATCTAACAGCATTCTGTAATGCTGTAGATAAGCCCCCGATGTATCCTGAAAGGTAAGAAAAACAGGTTATATTATACTCACCCAGGGTAAAGAAATATTTTGATGAACATTATTGGTGGTGGGGACCCAGAGTGTAACAGGATAAAGTAGACATGTGCATATATCTAAAAGTCTTACCCAAACACCACCTAGATATGGATAACTACAAATCTTACCACGAAAAAACCTCAAGAACCACAAAGCAGTCATGAAATCCAATATTAACACTTTATTATCATAAATATAGAATAAAACAGAGTATACCAAACAGACAGATACAATGGGGCCAAAATATGACAAAGGATGTCATCAGCATCAAGGTATGGTGTATCCCTGGAGGAGGTAATTGCATACAAGTAATCCACGAAAACCAAAGTGCAACGTGCCAATATGGTAGCTGACACAGACACATATAGCTATAGTAGCCGAACAACCAATCAATAAATAGTCAAATTCATATATTCCATCAATATAGTGCCGGAAATTCTAATAATAACATCTGTATATGAATGCACATTACCTACTACAGATGGCAGAACGCAGGGACACCCGTCCACCCCGATGCGCGTTTTGGTATGGAACCTTCCTCAAGGGGCACCTAGGGGCGGTCCCGGTGCAGTTCGGTCCGATGGGCGTCGCGGTCCGGTCCAGCGCCTCCCATCTTCATACAATCACGTCCTCTTCTCGTCTTCTTGCCATGGCTCCTGCTCAAGCGTACTTTGTCTGCCCTGTTGAGGGCAGAGTAAAGCACTGCAGTGCGCAGGTGCCGGACCTTTCTGGCCTTTGCCTGCGCACTGCAGTACTTTGCTCTAACTTGTTTTTCTCCTTTCAGGATACATCGGGGGCTTACCTATAGCATTATAGAATGCTGTAGATAAGCCCCTGATGGCGGTGGCCGCAGCTTATAGGGGAAAAAGTAGGTGACAGGTTCCCTTTGACTTGTTGTATGTACGTGTTAATAAAATGCCTTGTTTTTCTACCTTTGATAGAATCTCTTTGTATTGCTGGCAGTTCTATATAATGAGGGATTCAGAGGATAAAGCAGAGCTGTGTTGTAGAAGCTCTTCCCCTGGTGATCAGCTGGGACCCTCTGTGCATAGTCACCTCAGAAGCTCCAGCTTCCAGTGCAGCAGACTTCCTGACAGCCAGGCAGAAAAGATCCGGCCTGCTCAGGTGGATGGATCCAAGGTTACTAGACGAGTGAAGCAGCAGCTTGCCTCATAGCAAGAGGGAATTGAGAATGCTCGGCCTGTAGGAGACAGGACGGACATAGCGGCCAGCAATATTGCCACTAGGGGGAGCTAAGTTAAACCTCAAAGGCACATAACTTTTGAGTATAGCATAATTGTTAATACATTTAAATTGAAAAAGGTTTTTCTTTATCGCCTCTCATTGGGGGACACAGGAACCATGGGTGTATGCTGCTGCCACTAGGAGGCTGACACTATGCAAATAAAAAAGTTAGCTCCTCCTCTGCAGTGTACACCCCACCGACTGGCATTATACTCTTCAGTTTAGCTTAGTGTCAGTAGGAGGTGGACACGGGTCTTTCATTAGACCCTTATCTACCTCAATGTGCGTCGTTTTCTTTGTTTTCCTCGGAGGGATACAGGGTGAACAGTCACACCTGTATTCCCACAAGCGGACTATGAGTACGGTGTGTACTGCCACCCCGTATCCTCACAGATCCCTCACCAGGACCAAGATCCTGGCACACCAGCGTGCTCAGAAGTCCGGTCCTGGCTCCGTCCCCCACCCACTCGCCCACCAGAGCCTGTCGGTTGGAGGAGACGAGGACGTCCATCAGCCCTGGATGTCTCACCCTCTTTTAAGGTTAGTACGGCGTGGGATGTTTTTTAGGTGAGTATTTCCCCTATCCCATCCCAGATCCTTGTTAGGGGGGGGATTCTTGTTAAGGGCTCCCAGACGGTGACCCTCTCTTACCCGGTCATCGCCTGTAACCTTGCGGCGCGGTCGATATTTTATCGGTGATCCTGGAGCTCCAGCATTTTCCCCATTCTGAGCAGGCTGCGGCGCCTGTTTTCTGGCCGCAGCGCTCTCACCCGTGACCAGCACCTTCTTTCTTGACAGCTCTTGGCTGCTGTTCGCTCCTTTCCGCGGCGCACTATCAGCGCTGCGGTTTTTCACTGGGCACAGTCCTCAGCGCAGCAGCCCTGCAGTCTATCGCGCTGCTTATCGCTGCAGCGCATTGCTCCGGCGCCGGAGGAGGTGGATCTGCGGCGCCCTTCAGCGGCGCAGCCTAGCAGGCTGCGGCGCCTGTGCCGCCAGCCTCCCGTCGTGGCGCATTGCTCCGGCGCCGCAGGAGGTGGATCTGCGGCGCCCTTCAGCGGCGCAGCCTAGCAGGCTGCGGCGCCTGTGCCGCCAGCCTCCCGTCGCGGCGCATAGCTCCGGCGCTCTATACCGGCGCCGCGGCTCGTTTCCCGGCAGCCGGTTCCTAATTTAAGCCCCGGCTTCGGCCGGGGCCTACTTCCGGTCTTCGGATCTGTCCAATCTCGTCCTCCAAAAGATCCCGCTTTGGTTCCGGGCTTCTTCGCAGCCATCGCTTCTCTGCTCAAATCCGGGGTAATCGTTCCCGTCCCAGAAAAGGAACGGTACACGGGTTTCTACTCGAACCTCTTTGTGGTACCGAGAAAAGACGGCAAGGTTCGTCCCATTCTGGACCTCAAATTGTTGAACAGGAGGGTTCGCCTGAGACACTTCAGGATGGAATCCCTTCGTTCAGTAATTGCTTCCATGGAGGCTCAGGAATTTCTATGCTCTATAGATATCCAGGACGCCTACCTACATGTTCCAATATTTCCCGGACATCACAGTTTCCTGCGCTTCGCAGTGCAACAAGATCATTTTCAGTTCGTCGCCCTGCCGTTCGGTCTCGCAACCGCGCCAAGGGTGTTCACGAAAATCATGGCGGCGCTGATGGCCATTTTGAGAGTCAGAGGCTTGGTTCTGTTTCCATACCTCGACGACATCCTCATCAAGGCTCCGTCCTTTGCTCAGGCCCACGAAAGCTTGTCCATTGTTCTCGACACCTTATCCCGTTTCGGATGGCTGGTCAACCGGAAGAAGTCCTGCCTTATTCCTTCTCAGCGCATCATCTTTCTGGGCATGCTCTTCGACACTCGTCAGTCCAGAGTCTTCCTTCCCAAGGACAAGAGATCCACCCTTTGTCGGGACATTCTCTTGCTCCAGGGTCCTCGGCCTCCCTCCCTCCGATCGGCCATGAAGGTTCTGGGGAGGATGGTAGCTACCTTGGAAGCGATTCCCTTCGCCCAATTCCATTCTCGACCCCTTCAGCAAGCCATTCTGTCTCAGTGGGACAGGTCGGTCTTCTCCCTGGATCGGCCGATCAGACTCTCCTTTCGGGTCAAGCGGTCTCTCAACTGGTGGCTGACGTCTCCTCTCATCTCCCAGGGCAGGTCCTTCCTTCCGGTTCACTGGCAGGTGGTGACAACGGATGCCAGCCTGATCGGCTGGGGTGCGGTTTTTCGCCACCTGACGGTTCAGGGCCGTTGGTCGCTGCAGGAGTCCGCGCTGCCGATCAACGTCCTCGAAATTCGGGCCATCTTTCTGTCCCTCCGCCATTGGGAAAGGATCCTCAGGGGCCTTCCAGTCCGGATCCAGACGGACAATGCCACGGCTGTGGCATATGTCAACCATCAGGGGGGGACTCGGAGCTCCTTGGCCCTTGCCGAGGTGTCCAAGATCCTCCTTTGGGCAGAGGCAACGGTTCCGGTGATATCCGCGGTGCATATCCCCGGCGTAGAAAACTGGGCCGCCGAATGGTCCCTGCATCCGGAGGTCTTCCATCAGATTTGTCTTCGATGGGGAACTCCGGATGTGGATCTCACGGCGTCTCGGATCAACAGGAAGGTTCCACAATTCGTCTCCAGGTCACGCGATCCTCTCGCAGTGGGCGTCGATGCTCTGGCCATTCCTTGGTCACAGTTCGACCTGCCCTATCTGTTCCCACCCCTTCCATTACTTCCCAAACTGTTGAAGAAGATCAAAGCGGAAGGGGTGCCGGTCATCCTGATCGCCCCGGATTGGCCCAGGAGAGCTTGGTTCGCGGAGCTCGTCAACCTTCTCGCGGACGCTCCCTGGTGCCTTCCAGACAGGCCCGATCTGCTGTCCCAGGGTCCGATCTGCCACCCGAATTCTCGGTCGCTCAGTTTAACGGCGTGGCTGTTGAGACCGCGGTTCTAAGAGCGTCCGGCCTTTCGGACCGGGTGATTCACACCATGATTCAGGCTCGGAAGCCTTCGTCTTCCAGGATCTACTACCGCACCTGGAAGGCCTACTTCCGTTGGTGCGAGTCCAACCGCGTGCCGCCTATGGTTTTTTCCCTGCCTTCTCTTTTGGCCTTCCTTCAGGCAGGACTGGATTCGGGCCTGGCTCTTAGTTCCCTGAAGGGTCAGGTCTCTGCGCTTTCCATCCTCTTTCAGAAGACCTTGGCCTCTCGGCCACAGATTAAGACCTTCTTTCAGGGGGTAGCCCACGCCGTCCCGCCGTACAGGGCCCCTGTGGAGGCATGGGACCTAAATCTGGTACTGGACGTTTTGAAGGTTTCTCCCTTTGAACCTCTTAGGGATATTCCTCTATCAGTTTTATCTTGGAAGGTGGCCTTTCTTGTGGCCATCACGTCCATTCGCCGCGTTTCCGAGCTGGCGGCACTGTCTTGCCGCCCTCCGTTTTTGGTCATTCACCAGGACAAGGTGGTCTTCCGACCTCCACCTTCTTTTCTTCCTAAGGTGGTTTCCACCTTCCACCTCAACGAGGACATCGTTCTACCTTCCTTTTGTCCAGCTCCGACTCATCCTCTGGAGCGATCGTTGAACAAGCTGGACCTAGTCAGGGCAGTGAGGATTTATTTGGATAGAACATCCTCTTTCCGGAAGATGGATTCATTTTTCGTCATTCCTGATGGCACGCGCAGAGGCCAGCTGGCTTCTAAAGCGACTATTGCTCGCTGGATCAGAACGGCAATTTTGGAGGCTTACCGGGTCAAGAACAGAGTGCCCCCTCCTGGGATTAAGGCTCTCTACCCGGGCAGTCGGCGCCTCCTGGGCGGTGCACCACAGGGCTTCCGCCCTACAGCTTTGCAAAGCGGCAACTTGGTCTTCCATCCACACGTTCGCCAAATTTTACAAGGTCCATACCTACGCATCGGCGGACGCCAGCCTAGGCAGAAGGATCCTGCAGGCGGCAGTGGTGAGTCCTCTGACCTGATGGAAGTCTGTTTTCCCGCCCTTGGGACTGCTTTGGGACGTCCCATGGTTCCTGTGTCCCCCAATGAGAGGCGATAAAGAAAACAGGATTTTTGGTTGCTTACCGTAAAATCTGTTTCTTGAAGCCTCCATTGGGGGACACAGCTCCCTCCCAATGTTTTCTGTTGTTATCTGTTCTATGACTGTTCTCACGTTACAGTTCTCAAGTTTGTGGTTATGGTTTTTCAACCTTGTTTCATTATCTCCTACTGCTTTCTCACTAACTGAAGAGTATAATGCCAGTCGGTGGGGTGTACACTGCAGAGGAGGAGCTAACTTTTTTATTTGCATAGTGTCAGCCTCCTAGTGGCAGCAGCATACACCC
The DNA here is from genome assembly GCF_032444005.1 of Ranitomeya imitator. Lineage (NCBI taxonomy): Eukaryota > Metazoa > Chordata > Amphibia > Anura > Dendrobatidae > Ranitomeya > Ranitomeya imitator. The sequence continues at coordinate 527,718,245 of NC_091282.1, forward strand.
ATGGTTCCTGTGTCCCCCAATGGAGGCTTCAAGAAACAGATTTTACGGAAAGCAACCAAAAATCCTGTTTTATTTCTCATATATCTGAAGCACTAAATACATATTATATTGTGACACAACCCCTTTAATCAAGATTGACATGTGAAAAGCCAGTTTTGATTAAATGTAAGATAGCATGTGATATGAAGGATCTTTTTTTTTTTTTTTTCCTTCCTGTAGGACATCCATTACTTCCAGATTTCTTTTTAGATGAGGTCACCAGCAACCTGGACAAAGCCGGTATGTGCCCACCAATTTTAATCTTATTGAGAGGGTCCTGTAAGAGTTTGCTTTTGGATGTGTTCCTTCTGATGAGCTGGGTTGGCAGGCACTAAACAGATTCATATTATACACCAAAACTTCCATATTAAATAATCTTAAATGGAAACATAAAGAGATCCCACAAATGATGCGAATAAAATACAAATTTTATTATACCACATTAAAAACAATATTAAAAAAGCAAAAATACCGTATAGTGGAAACCGAACAGGAAAAACCGGTGAACAAATATAAACAGGTATTATAAGCTAGCAGCAATCATATATCCTGACATAAACTCTGGCACAAAGTATATATAATATTCCAACATGAATAAATGCCAGGATTTCAATCAATACCGCCCATGTCCTAATGCATAACAAGGTATAAATACAAATTTACACAGCCATGGAGGGGGTAGCAAGGAAAATTCCTAAGCCTGATATATGCCAACAAAGCTACACTCTAGATATAGAAAAGTCATGTAAGCCAGCCTAATGAATAAAAGTTAATAGTGCTTACCGCATCTCATCTGTACACCCGTTCGGCATCCACTCACCCCGACGTACGTTTCGCCACCTGCTTCTTCCTGCTTCTTGACGCCCCCGGTTTCCACTATACGGTATTTTTGCTTTTTTAATATTGTTTTTAATGTGGTATAATAAAATTTGTATTTTATTCGCATCATTTGTGGGATCTCTTTATGTTTCCATTTAAGATTATTTAATATGGAAGTTTTGGTGTATATTATGATTGGAAGTGCCCTTGTTTCTATATGGGACGTCTTTTTGGTGTAGTTACTAAACAGATTCAGTATCATTTCCATATGACCATTAACATTTTTGGAGCAAAAGAACAATCCTCTTACTAAAAGCAGATGCCCCCAAAAATCTACAAGTAAATGTTAATCTTTTTATTGGTAATACTGTACATTAACTGCTACTAATTTGTTTTTTTTTCTTTTTAAATACTGAAGGTGGTTCTGCAGCTTTTAAGGAGGGGAAACCAATGGCTTCAAGTCTCAAAAGTCCTGTAGAGGAGACTTTTTCCGTTATTGGAAAATCTATCAATGAGGAGACTGTGAAAACTGTTCAAGGAGTTTACCAATTTGTACTTGCAGGTAGGAGTTATTAGTTATATGGAAGCTGTTATACACATATAACCGAAAAGGAGACGCAAAGCTAATATGGGAAGGGGTGCTAAATGAGGAAGCAAACTGTAACATGACAAGAAGATATAATCATTTTATTTTATTAGGATGCAAAAATCAATTAAAAACCAAGATATCCCCAGTGACCACTGGCATGTGTGGCAATAACCATGATAGCCAAGAATATATAATACAAATACAACACAATATACAAATATGAATAGAGCCCTAAGTAGGTGCAAAAAATGTGTAGAAATTGAACCCTAAAATAGGATCAAATATATGGAAATATATAGCAGATGAAGCCCAGGCCGAAAGCACCATAGATGTGCACAATAGGCAACACAGCAGTGAAGCATTAAGGCTACGTTCAGACTAGCGTTGTGCGTCGGGTTAGCGTCGGGCGACGCAGCGGCGACGCACGCGTCATGCGCCCCTATGTTTAACATGGGGGACGCATGCGTTTTTGTTTGTTGCGTTTGGCGACGCATGCGTCTTTTTTGCCGCAAGCGTCTGATCAAGAAAACGCAACAAGTTGCATTTTTCTTGCGTCCGATTTTCGGCAAAAAACGACACACGCGTCGCAAAACGCAGCGGTTTTGCGTGCGTTTTGCCGCGTTTTTGCGTGCGTCGTGCGTTGCGTCGCCGACGCAGCGGCGCACAACGCTAGTCTGAACGTAGCCTTATATAGTAACTGTAATAGTGATATCGCCAACTATTTATGCATATATTTAGATATAATGGATAATAAAAGTGCATATACAGTGGCTTGCTAAAGTATTCACCCACTTGGCTTTTTACCTATTTTGTTACATTAAAGTCTGTCTTTAAATATTTTTATACTCCGATTTGTGTGTGATGCATCAGCAATAAATGGTCTATGTTGGTGAAGGAATAAATTAAATTTCTGAGATCAAATAACTAAAAATTGGCATGTGCATATGTATTCACCCCTTTTGTGATGAGGCCCCTAAACATTTCTGGTGCAATCAGTTACCTTCATAAGTCACATGCTTAGTGACAGGAATTCTACCTGTGTGCAAGTGTAACATGGTCTGTCAGTATATACCCACCTTTTCTGAAAGGCCACAGAAGCAAGAGACACCATTATCCAAACACCATGAAGATGGAGATCTCCAAACCAGTCACGGACAAAGTTGTTGAGAAGTACAAGTCAGGATTGGGTTATAAACAAATAAATAAATTAAAAAATATATCTCAATCTCTGATGATCTCCTGGAGCACCATCAAATCCTTTATCAACAAATGGAAAAAAAATCTAATATTATTATGGCTTTTTGCAAATATTAATAATTATGGTAATCCTAATTGACCTAAACCAGGAAAGGTTTTTTCTGATTTCATGTCAGATATTGAGAAAAACATGAATGTGTGTCTCTTTATTTAGTGTGTATAAACTTCTAGTTTCAACTGTATAATAAAGTAGATTAGAGAATGATTTACTGGTGTTCATCACCATGGAAGATCCATGGGAAGTGAAACTCCAGCGATGGAACCTTAGGGTACCGTCACACAATGGCATTTTGATCGCTACGACGGCACGATTTGTGACGTTCCAGCGATATATCCGTGACGTTCCAGCGATCTCGCTGTGTCTGACACGCTCCTGCGATCAGGGACCCCGCTGAGAATCGTACGTCGTAGCAGATTGTTTGAAACTTTCTTTTGTCGTCTAGTGTCCCGCTGTGGCGGCATGATCGCATGGTGTAACAAAGGTGTGCACGATATTGTATACGATGTGCGCATAGTAACCAACGGCTTCTACATCGCACATACGTCATGAAATTATCGCTCCAGCGTCGTACATTGCAAAGTGTGACAGCAGTCTATGACGCTGGAGCGATATTGTTACAATGCTGGAGCGTCACGGATCGTGCCGTCGTAGCGATCAAAATGCCACTGTGTGACGGCACCCTTACGCCGACACAGAGATGAGTCATGCATACTGATGGCAAAGTGTTTGCCAATGGTCCAGTAGTGCTCGTGTGTCCAGGGCATCATATGGTAAATGTTACGATGACTATAAACAATATGCGCTGGTGTAGGATAAAACATACATATAACCGCAGAAATGCTGAGAACGCTGTTCAGCAAATTTTTGTGATCTCTTTGGAAATGCATTCAAATGAGATTATTTGAAATAGGTGATGTGGGGCGGGCGATGAAAAACAATTCATAATTATAAGGTGAAATTTGCAAAAACCTTCCATACATTTATTGGAAATTTTTATGACAAACTGTCATTGCATAAGCAAAAGTATATACCGTAATAAATAACTACATTTATTGCAATTTCAAGTAGGGCGCTTTCTCTTCGCCTGCTGTTTGTAGTGTAGCTCTGGAGCGTCTCTCTTCATTGTCCAACAGAAGTTTCCTAACATTGCCGGGCTCCATTTCTCTTGATACCTTTTCTCAATAGCAGCAATGTCCTGATGGAGTCTCTCACCATGTTCATCGCTGCCGACTCCACAGTTCTCTAGGAAGAAGTCGAAGAAATGGAGAAAGTGAATCTTTAGAGACATGTGTGCCCCAAGCTTGTGGTAGCACATGAGCATCTCATCCACCAGCTCTTTCTAATTGGAGACACGCTTATGTTCCAAAAATCCTTAAAGGGAACCTGTCGCCCGGTTTGGCAGATACGAGTTATGGCCATCCCCTTTCAGGGCCAAGCCTGGTGACAGGTTCCCTTTAACAAACAATCTATTCAACTCTGCCTACTCGACAGCCTGATGTATGTAATCGAACTGAATGTCCTTGTAAATCTCAATAATCTCTGGGCCAACAAAGATGCCCTCTTTCAACTTTCAATTGCCAACCTAATTTGAAAAAAATGTCTTCGCTTCCATACATTTACTGCATTACAGTTCTCCACTATCAAAACTTGTAAAATAAAATTATTAGCTCTAGTTATATCTGTCATTTTCATTTTTAGCATCATCAAATCTGTACAAATTGTCTACTTACGTTCAATTTACAATTTTGTTGTTGAACAGTATAATAGAACCTCATATACCTGCAGTGATGAACCATGCATACTGACAGCAAAGTGTCTTCCAGTAACCCATTCGTACGCATGCGTCCAGGGCACATCATGTAGCAGATATAACGACCATGCTGAACAATATGCACATGCGCAAGATGCAACATACACATAACTGCACAAAAGATCGCCAGAATCCTGGTGATGTGCACGTGTCCAGAATCAGAAGTAGTCATAGGGACAATGTCAAAAGGCAAATGCATGAATAATCATGAGGAGAATATTAACCCCTTAGTGACAGAGCCAAGTTTCTAAAATCTGACCAGTGTCACTTTATGTAATAATAACTCTGGAATGCTTCAACAAATCCCAGTGATTTTGAGATTGTTTTTCGTGGCACATTATACTTTATGATAGCAGTAAATTTAAATCAGTATGTTTTGTGTTTATTCATAAAAAAAATATCAGAAATTTGACAAATGTAAAAAAATATATGCCATTTTAACCCCTTTACACTCAAGGGTGGTTTGCACGTTAATGACGGGGCCAATTTTTACAATTCTGACCACTGTCCTTTTATGAGGTTATAACTCTGGAACGCTTCAACGGATCCCAGTGATTCTGACATAGTTTTCTCGTGACATATTGTACTTCGTGATAGTGGTAAACTTTGTTTGATATTACATGCGTTTATTTGTGAAAAGAAACGAAAATTTGGTGCAAATTTTGAAAATTTCGCAATTTTCCAACTTTGAATTTTCATGCCCTTAAATCACAGAGATATGTCACACAAAATAGTTAATAAGTAACGTTTCCAACATGTCTACTTTACATCAGCACAATTTTGGAACCAAAATTTTTTTTTGTTAGAGAGTTATAAGGGTTAAAAATTTCTCATTTTTACAACACCATTTTTTTAGGGACCACATCACATTTGAAATCACTTTGAGGGGTCTATATGATAGAAAATACCAAAAGGTGACACCATTCAAAAACTGCATCCATCATCAAGGTGCTCAAAACCACATTTAAGAAGCTTATTAACCCATCAGGTGCTTCACAGGAATTTTTGGAATGTTTAGAGTACCACTGTTTGGGGCGCATGGCAGAGCTCGGAAGGGAAGGAGCGCTGTTTGACTTTTTCAACGCAGAATTGGCTGGAATTGAGACCAGACGCCACGTTTGGATAGCCCCTGATGTGCGTTTATACCATTCCGTGTTTGGTAAAATTGATAAAACAGTTTTATTCTTCGGGTTAGTATGATTACAGCGATATTTCATTTATATAATTTTTTTATGTTTTGGTGCTTTTCTACAATGAAAACTATTTTATCTAAAAAATTACTTTCGCATCGCTTTATTCTGAGGGCTATAACTTTTTTTTCTTTCGCTGATGACTCTGTATGGCAGCTCGTTTTTTGCGGGACAAGATGACTTTTTCAGTGGTACCGTGTTTATTTATATCCGTCTTTTTGATCGCGTGCTATTCCACTTTTTGTTCAGCGGTATGATGATAAAGCATAGTTTTTTGCCTCGTTTTTTTTAATGATTTTTTTACGTTGTACCCTGAAGGGGTTAACTAGTGGGACTGTTTTATAGGTCGGGTCATTACGGACTCGGCAATACTAAATGTGTACTATGTGTACTATTATTTATTTATTTATTTTTTTATTTACATAAATGTACTTATTGGAACTATATATATACAGTGGGGCAAAAAAGTATTTAGTCAGTCAGCAATAGTGCAAGTTCCACCACTTAAAAAGATGAGAGGTGTCTGTAATTTACATCATAGGTAGACCTCAACTATGGGAGACAAACTGAGAAAAAAAAATCCAGAAAATCACATTGTCTGTTTTTTTTTCATTTTTTTTGCATATTATGGTGGAAAATAAGTATTTGGTCAGAAACAAACAATCAATATTTCTGGCTCTCACAGACCTGTAACTTCTTCTTTAAGAGTCTCCTCTTTCCTCCACTCATTACCTGTAGTAATGGCACCTGTTTAAACTTGTTATCAGTATAAAAAGACACCTGTGCACACCCTCAAACAGTCTGACTCCAAACTCCACTATGGTGAAGACCAAAGAGCTGTCAAAGGACACCTGAAACAAAATTGTAGCCCTGCACCAGGCTGGGAAGACTGAATCTGCAATAGCCAACCAGCTTGGACTGAAGAAATCAACAGTGGGAGCAATAATTAGAAAAAGGAAGACATACAAGACCACTGATAATCTCCCTCGATCTGGGGCTCCACGCAAAATCCCACCCCGTGGGGTCAGAATGATCACAAGAACGGTGAGCAAAAATCCCAGAACCAAGCGGGGGGACCTAGTGAATGAACTGCAGAGAGCTGGGACCAATGTAACAAGGCCTACCATAAGTAACACACTACGCCACCATGGACTCAGATCCTGCAGTGCCAGACGTGTCCCACTGCTTAAGCCAGTACATGTCCGGGCCCGTCTGAAGTTTGCTAGAGAGCATTTGGATGATCCAGAGGAGTTTTGGGAGAATGTCCTATGGTCTGATGAAACCAAACTGGAACTGTTTGGTAGAAACACAACTTGTCGTGTTTGGAGGAAAAAGAATACTGAGTTGCATCCATCAAACACCATACCTACTGTAAAGCATGGTGGTGGAAACATCATGCTTTGGGGCTGTTTCTCTTCAAAGGGGCCAGGACGACTTATCCGGGTACATGAAAGAATGAATGGGGCCATGTATCGTGAGATTTTGAGTGTAAACCTCCTTCCGTCAGCAAGGGCATTGAAGATGAAACGTGGATGGGTCTTTCAACATGACAATGATCCAAAGCACCCCGCCAGGGCAACGAAGGAGTGGCTTCGTAAGAAGCATTTCAAGGTCCTGGAGTGGCCTAGCCAGTCTCCAGATCTCAACCCTATAGAAAACCTTTGGAGGGAGTTGAAAGTCCGTGTTGCCAAGCGAAAAGCCAAAAACATCACTGCTCTAGAGGAGATCTGCATGGAGGAATGGGACAACATACCAACAACAGTGTGTGGCAACCTTGTGAAGATTTACAGAAAACGTTTGACCTCTGTCATTGCCAACAAAGGATATATTACAAAGTATTGAGATGAAATTGTGTTTCTGACCAAATACTTATTTTCCACCATAATATGCAAATAAAATGTTAAAAAAACAGACAATGTGATTTTCTGGATTTTTTTTTCTCAGTTTGTCTCCCATAGTTGAGGTCTACCTATGATGTAAATTACAGACGCCTCTCATCTTTTTAAGTGGTGGAACTTGCACTATTGCTGACTGACTAAATACTTTTTTTCCCCACTGTGTATATATATATATATATATATATATATATATATAATTGTCTAAGGGTTTTTCCGTCTGTCTGTCTGTCTGTCTGTCCTGGAAATCCCGGCTCTCTGATTGGTCGAGGCCGTCAGGCCTCGACCAATCAGAGACCGGCACAGCATCGACGTAGAAATCCCGCGTCTCTGATTGGTCGAGGCCGCCAGGCCTCGACCAATCAGCAACGGGCACAGTGACGATGATGTCATAAAGGACATAGACATCCTGCGTCTGATTGGTCGAGGCCGCCAGGCCTCGACCAATCAGCAACGGGCACAGCGACGATGATGTCATAATGGTTGCCATGGCGACGATGATGTCATAAAGGTTGCCTCGACCAATCAGCGACGGGCACAGCGACGATGATGTCCTAATGGTTGCCATGGTGACGATGATGTCATAAAGGTTGCCTCGACCAATCAGCGACGGGCACAGCGACGATGATGTCCTAATGGTTGCCATGGCGACGATGATGTCATAAAGGTTGCCTCGACCAATCAGTGACGGGCACAGCGACGATGATGTCCTAATGGTTGCCATGGCGACGATGATGTCATAAAGGTTGCCTCGACCAATCAGCGACGGGCACAGCGACGATGATGTCCTAATGGTTGCCATGGCGACGATGATGTCATAAAGGTTGCCTCGACCAATCAGCGACGGGCACAGCGACGATGATGTCCTAATGGTTGCCATGGTGACGATGATGTCATAAAGGTTGCCTCGACCAATCAGCGACGGGCACAGTCTGCCGCGAATTCTGGAATCATCATTGTCCATATACTACGGGGACATGCATATTCTAGAATACCCGATGCGTTAGAATCGGGCCACAATCTAGTATATATATATATATATATATAAATTGTCTAAGGGTTTTTCCATCTGTCTCTGTCCTGGAAATCCCGCGTCTCTGATTGGTCGAGGCCGCCAGGATGATGTCATAAAGGACGTAGAAATCCCACGTTTCTGATTCAGCGACGGGCACAGTATCGACGTAGATGTCCTAATGGTTGCCATGGCGTCGATGTCATAAAGGTGGCCTCGACCATTCAGCGACGGGTACAGTCTGCTGCGAATTCTGGAATCATCATTGTCCATATACTACGGGGACATGCATATTCTAGAATACCCGATGCGTTAGAATCAGGCCACAATCTAGTATATGTATATATATATATAATGTATATGTGTGTGTGTATATATATATATATATATATATTTATTAGACTGTGGCCCGATTCTAACGCATCGGGTATTCTAGAATATGCATGTCCCCGTAGTATATGGACAATGATGATTCCAGAATTCGCGGCAGACTGTGCCCGTCGCTGATTGGTCGAGGCAACTTTTATGACTTCATAGTCGCCATGGCAACCATTATGACATCATCGTCGCTGTGCCCGTCTCCGATTGGTCGAGGCCGCCAGGCCTCGACCAATCAATCGGAGACGCAGGATGTCTACGTCCTTTATGACATCGTCGCTGTGCCCGTCGCTGATTGGTCGAGGCCTGGCGGCCTCGACTAATCAGAAACGCGGGATTTCCAGGACAGACAGACAGACAGACAGAAAGACAAACAGACGGAAAAACCCTTAGACAATTATATATATACTAGATTGTGGCCCGATTCGAACGCATCGGGTATTCTAGAATATGCATGTCCCCGTAGTATATGGACAATGATGATTCCAGATGAATCAGAATCGTGGTATTTCTACGTCCTTTATGACATCATCGTCACTGTGCCCGTTGCTGATTGGTCGAGGCCAATCCTGGCCTCGACCAATCAGACGCGGGATATCTACGTCCTTTATGACATCATCGTCGCTGATGACCAATCAGAGACGCGGGATTTCTACGTCAATGCTGTGCCCGTCTCTGATTGGTCGATCAGAGAGCCGGGATTTCCAGGACAGACAGACAGACAGAAAGACAGACAGACAGACGGAAAAACCCTTAGGCAATTATATATATAGACTAGATTGTGGCCCGATTCTAACGCATCGGGTATTCTAGAATATGCATGTGCCCGTAGTATATGGACAATGATGATTCCAGAATTCGCGGCAGATTGTGTCCGTCGCTGATTGGTCGAGGCAACCTTTATGACATCATCGTCGCCATGGCAACCATTATGACATCTACGTCGATACTGTGCCCGTCGCTGAATCAGAAACGTGAGATGTCTACGTCCTTTATGACATCATCGTCGCTGTGCCCGTTGCTGATTGGTCGAGGCCTTGCGGCCTCGACCAATCAGAGACGCGGGATGTCTACGTCCTTTATGACATCATCGTCGCTGTGCCCGTTGCTGATTGGAGCAAGAGACGTGGAATTTCCAGGACAGACAGACAGACGGAAAAAACCCTTAGACAATTATATATATATAGACTAGATTGTGGCCCGATTCTAACGCATCGGGTATTCTAGAATATGCATGTCCCTGTAATATATGGACAATGATGATTCCAGAATTCGCGGCAGACTGTGCCCGTTGCTGCTTGGTCGAGGCAACCTTTATGACATCATCGTCGCCATGGCAACCATTATGACATCATCGTCGCTGTGCCCGTTGTTGATTGGTCGAGGCCTGGCGGCCTCGACCAATCAGAGAGCCGGGATTTCCAGGACAGACAGACGGAAAAGCCCTTAGACAATTATATATATAGAAGAGATATATATATATATATATATATATATATATATATACGGTATATATATATATATATATAACCACAGCAGCACATGTACATGAATCGGCCATGTGAAAACACAGACAAATATACATTTCACAAAAATATTTTTTCATAAAAAATTTTTCAAAACATTTTTTTTCAGAAAACTTACAGTTAAAATGAAGATTCTTAGCGCATAAAATGGCCAATTCATGTATGCCCATCAACCACGGCAATGTGATCTCCCCCTGATTTTTTTCACTATATATATATATATATATATATATATATACCGTATATATATATATATATATATATATATATATAATAATATATAATATTTTTATTTTTTTTATTTTTTTTTTTTTACACATGTTAATATATTTTTTTTACTTTTCACTATATATTATCAGATCGCTGATCTGACACTTGGCTGATCTGACACAGTGCTTTGCAATCTGACATGCAGTGCAGGAGGTTTGTCGGCTCTCAGCAGGCGCTTGCAAGCCACGACCCTGCAGGACCCCCGCGGCCATTACATTGCGTTGTTCCAAGGGTCTCGGGGAAGCTCGTACGGAGCCCCCCTCCCTGCGTCTGTGACCGCTCCTGGCACATAGTGCCGGATGTCAGCTGTGATAATCAGCTGACACCCGGCCGCAATCAGCCGGACTCCCCCATGAGCGCGGCTGATCGGTGATGACGTACTATCCCGTTGGTGGTCATACAGGCCCAGGCAACCTTGACGGGATAGTACTGTCACGAGGGGATTGGGTAGACTAAAGCTGATTACCCGGGCCCCTGCGATATCCCTCAGACTAGTGAAAACCCTGTCTGTCCCCCTCCCAGAATTTACACTGATGGTGTGCTTGTCTGGGCCACCAGGCCTGACCCTGACTCCTGTTTCAGCCCTATGCTGAAACCTCCACCCGCAACCCAGTGGCAAGACCACACACCAACCTACACAGAAAGTACAGACAGGGAAAACTAAAAACGTACCACGCCGCAGACACACAGGAAAACACTATAATGTGCACAGGGCAAAAATAAAAACAAATATAGGAAGGAGAAATATGACAAAGGATAATACACCACCAGATACGATACTTCAACTCCTAGACCACCACTCCAGAGCGAGATCACCAGACACAAGCTATTATCAGCGACGCCCAAAGTCCAGAATGACTATTTAAAGGCCACGGGCGTGACCCAGCCTCCAACCAGATTACCAGCCAGATTAACCCTGGAAAACCTGGATAAAATCTACATGACAAGTACGTCTAATGTCAAAAAGGGGTTAAAACTTTGAATGATTTTCCCTCTAATTCAGATAGTCATACCATAGAAAAACATTAATGAATAACATTTCTCTCATGCCTGCTTTAAATTAGCACCATCTGTAAAATGTTATTTTAATTTGTTAGCATTTTAGGAGATTTAAAAATGTAGCAGTAATTTTTCATTTTTTCATGGAAATTTACAACATTTATTTTTTTTTAGGGACCTATCCAGGTTTGACATGACTTTAGTTGTCCTATATACCATTTTAAAAACCGCACCCTCTGACATATTGAAAACTGCTGTCAGGTAGTTTATTAAATGATGTCTACAGCTTTAACTACATGTCATATGGTGGCACAACCCCCTAACTCTTAACGCCATTAAAAGTCATTATATTTGTATTGTTATATGCTGAGATTCTTTTCTGCACCAGGATATATGTTAGCCCTTCTTAAAGAACTATCACAATGGACAATCTGTGTAGAATATTGTTACATTATATATGTACATGCATCCGTAAAAGTTTTGACTTTGAATTCTTAGGCTACTTTCACACTAGCGTCAGATTCGGCCCGTCGCAATGCGTCGGGCCGAGATTCCGACGCTAGCGCTTGATGCGCTGCACAACGGAGGCAGCGGATGCATTTCTCCGGCGCATCCGCTGCCCCATTGTGAGGTTACATTTAACGTTTTTTGCTCCTGGCGGTCCGCCAAAACACGGCGCAACAGTTGCACGACGGTTTGCGACGTGTCAATACGTCGCAATGCGTCGGTAATGTTACTCTATGGGGCAAAAACGCATCCTGCAAACAACTTTGCAGGATGCATTTTTTCCCCTAAACGACGCATTGCGACGTATTGAAAACAACGCTAGTGTGAAAGTAGCCTTACTGTGACCAGGATGGCTAAAGAGTATTGGAATAATACTAATGCCCACAATATGTTATTTCAAGTACCGAACCTGTAGAAGCAATATTTATAGTGCAGCACTCATTTGAAGTTTGGGCAGACACGGAGGCTTTTGTTAAGCCTTTAGCTGCTATATCATTATATTCATCTGCAAAATGCAATTGCACAGGTCGCAGTAGAATAATAGGGGAGACTCTGTCCGTATCTCAAAATGATTTAGATGCCATGGTCTCTTGCCACGGGGATCTATGGCATTGAATTGCTGAGTTAAAAGCTAGCTCCAATCCAGGCCATTGCAGCAGTGTCAAATGTACAGCATTAAGTCGACATTCATGAAAAACCTCAACACCTCAAAGTGTAGTTAGTTACACTACGTTAAAAAAATAGGTCTCCTTTATCAAAACTGTATAATAGCAAAACTAGCCTGGATGTTTCACGCACAGTGCGGCTTTTCTTTTTCTAGAACATTTTATGAAATTGAAGCTGAGCTCTCATTGGTTGCCATGAGCCCAAAAGGCCAGTTTTATGATTGGGCTAATTTGTATGCTTATGGCAGAGATGAGCGAAAGGATTTTATTTCCAAGCTAAGGTGAAAATTGCCTGTGAACAAGAAATTTTATTTGACTACATTGTCATACAATGTTTTCCACCAGATACAATATATATTATGGAGCAGTAAGTTTTGGAATCAAACCTGCCTAATATTTCAACAGAAGATCTGCGTATAAATGCAAAATACCCAAGTAGTAATCTTAGGGCTTGCCAATTCTACTCGTAGGAGACAGATGAATCTGCCAACAGTCATGTAATAACTTTTGTTTTGCTGCTTTATTTAGGTTCTGAGGAAGGCACATGGTATATGGACCTTAAAAATGACAATGGTGGAGTTGGAAAAGGTGACCCACCAATCAAAGCAGATGTGGTGATGAGTATGGACAGTGAAGACTTTGTGAAGATGTTTACAGGTGAGTTCATAGTATTCATTATAAGATCTGGGCATTGGATATCGTCTGTAGATAGCTTCTGCTCTCTTATTGGCATTTATTCTCTCATGCTTCAAGAGCATTCAGAATTAATTTATGGTGAGGATGTCATAATTAAAAGGTTTGTACGGTGTGAGGGGAATCATACGAGGGTTGTTATGTGTTCCTTAGGATGTGCATAGAAAGATAGTGAACCCGCTGGAGAGCGTTGTAATTTCAGCCACTGATGTGGTTGCAACACAAAATGAGTGTGGACTGGGTCACGCTATTTAACCAAGTCATATTTAGGAAAACCTGACATGGACTTATATTTTTGGAGAGATCTGTAGGAAAGTAGTGGGATGGATCTCCCGTTCCAGTCCGGATCTTGGAGGTTGCCCATGGGCATGATTCCCATTTAAACTTTCAGGAAAGGGTTGGGTGTGCCAATGTGGGTTTGCAAGCATCAGAGCAGGAGGTTCTGTATATGCCTGTCTATGTGAGACTTACCACAGACCAGAGCCAGAGACTAAAGCCATTGCCGCATCCACGTGGTAAACGGTGGTGACATTTCGGCTGACAGTCTGGATTTATTTTCATAAGTTGGCAAATAAAGACATTTAAGTTGAACTTTCTTGGGTCACTGCGTCATTACCGCATGGACGTGAAAGCCGCTGCCTTACAATGGACAAAGTAAGACTTTGGCCAGGATATGTAAAAAAAACAAACTTAATTTTACTTGCCTATTGTCACCTACTTAGATCCAGCGCAGGCCGTGTTCAGAGTAGAGACAGGAATTGGTAATGTCACCCACTTCACCTGAATACTGATTCCTCTGGCTTCAGCAGTCAGGTGACTTTGTAGTGTGTTATCATAAATCATCCTATGACACATTGATTAACACACCTGACTGCTACAGCCCATTACAGGCTGTAGCAGCCCATTACAGGCTGTAGCAGCCCATTACAGGCTGTAGCAGCCCATTACAGGCTGTAGCAGCCCATTACAGGCTGTAGCAGCCCATTACAGGCTGTAGCAGGCCATTACAGGCTGTAGCAGCCCATTACAGGCTGTAGCAGCCCATTACAGGCTGTAGCAGCCCATTACAGGCTGTAGCAGCCCGGCGGCTGGTGGAACAGTAATGTCATTATTTCCTGTTTCTGCTGAGATCATGGCGCAGTCTGTGTTGTGTCCAGATGGGTTTTGGGAAGTCAGTGGGACAGAGTTTGTTTTTTAGATAATCCTATTCCCTGGGCAAATTTTTAATTTGCCTTGGCAACCAATTAAAGGTATAATACCATGAAAGAGAACAGTGACCTAAATGAACTTTTGCCTATTTGCTCCATTTAACACATGCAACCTCATTGATACATCATTAATATTGAATGGGTCATCAGAAAATGATCTACTTTTTATGTAAGCTTTTTATGCTCCAATATATTTAAGAATATTTGGCGATTTACTGTCATCATGCAGCTTTTACTCTAGCAACTAAACTCCACAAAAAAGGCTTACATTTCCAATTCTGTGGCGATTATTTTCAGTACTCATCTCATTATCATCACAGGCTGGTTACCCTGAAACGTGACACCTACATATACAATAGAGAAGTTCAAAATACTGTAGGTGAAAGGCACATCCCACATCCTTCTCCCTCCCTGCTCAGTGACCTCTGCACAGTTCACAAAGCATGTTTACATTCAGTGTCATCGTCTATTAATCATCTCAAGACTAGTAGATTCCTATGGTCCATATGGCTGCTGCAAAGCATATCTCTAAAAGTGAACCTGCCATGTAAAAGAATACTGTTAACCTGCAGATTTTGGATTAATCTGCAGGTTAATAGTGTTCTAAAGCCATGCAGCTGCCATACTGAAAGCCCAGCTACTGGGAGCTTCAGTTACCGCTCAGTACATAGCACTAGGGTTGATCGAATAGCTTCGGATAAGTGCTTATTCGAATAGCTATAGTGCTTCCCGAATAGATGCCTCGGTAACCTGGAGCGCTCCGGCTGATCAGCTGTTTGGCTCTGCAGCTGCATGTGTCGCGGCTGTGTGACAGTCACAACACATGCATGGAGCTCATGCATCTGCGGCACCGAACAGCTGATTATCGGGAGCGCTCCAGGTATCCAGGTTACCGATTCAGCTATTTGGTAAGCGCTATAACTATTCGGATAAGCACTTATCCAAATCTATTTGATTAACCCTACGTAGCGCTGACTGACAGCTGGCTCAGAGCGGTGGCTAGAACCGCGCTTCAGCACTCTATGCATGGACAAAAGCGGATCTGCTGTGACTGAAAACCAGAGGCTGCCTGGAGAAATAAAATTAATTTCCTCTCAGTAGCCGGGCTTTCGGTACAGCGGTCTCATGGCTTTAGAATGCTATTAACGTACAGACTAACCCCAAATATCTGCAGGTTAATAGTTTTGTTTTGATTTTTTTACATAACTGGTTCCTTTTAATGCTAACAGCATCTCCAGCACGACTGTTCCTGTCTAATAGACAGTGGCACTAGAATAAATGGAACCTTAGCAGAGCTATTGAATGAAGAGACTCCACATGCATTTCCTTTTACCAAGACTGTGGATGAACAGTCTCCTCATTTATGTATAACATTGCTTTTGCAGCAATACATATAAAAGCTGCCAATAATAAAAGGAAAATACAGGAGCTGCATTTTGTGTGATTTCTTCATTTTGAGGAGCAAAATACCAGTTTTTATACTCATCCATTCTTGTCTCTTAAATTACCTTTATCTTAGAAGTGTATAATGTAGAAAGGATAACAGGATTTCTAATAGTTATTAGTACAGTATTCTCATAAATGTGGTATCACAAACATTCTCATTTTTATTATATTCTATTTAAAAATTGGTAGTAATAGCCTTTGTGTACACCACTATTTATAATATATATTTTGGATTTTTCATTACGCAGGAAAGCTAAAACCTACAATGGCATTTATGTCTGGAAAGCTGAAGATTAAAGGAAACATGGGCCTGGCAATGAAACTAGAGGCACTCATGGGCCGGATGAACTCAAAGTTGTGATTTTACTGCTGAAGTTTAGAAATAGAATGACATTACCTGATCACAGGCTGTAGTTCTATAGCCGGACAGCCTGGGTAATGGAAAACGCAGAAAGCTCTCAGCTACCCAATACAAAGTTAACTAAAACAGATATTTGCATATCACCTTTTTCTATTAAAAGTTTTACAGGGATGGCATGAATACTGAGAACACATTTCTGACTTTCTAGCCTAGTAGTGAATTCTATAAATTGATCAACTGATTGTATTACACAAAATATTGCAAACCAATTATAACTAATAAAAACATAGATTTGCAAGTCTGATTGTGTTGCCTTTTAGCCATCTTTAAGTATCAGCATGATCTGTCAAGTAACATTTCTGAGTAAATGCATAATCCCTGGGATTGTAACTCTTGGACATCCTAGATAATGTAGGTAGACTAGAACAATTGCATTTGATTAAACTGTTCAGGGTTCACATTATTCTGCTAGGTAATATCCATCAATCAGTTACCTACAAAGTGAAAAATAGTTGCATGTTTTATGTGTACATTGCACGCAAAATGAAAAAAAAAACACGTAACAAAACCAAGTGTTTATCATTAAATTAGAATATCATCAAAAAGTTAATTTCAGTTCTTCCATACAAAAAAGTGAAACTTTATATAGAGACATTACAAACAGAGTGATCTATTTTAGGTGTTTATTTCTGTTAATGTTGATGATTATGGCTTACCCAATGAAAACCCAAAAGTCATTATCTCAATAAATTAGAATACTTTATAACACCAGCTTGAAATATGATTTTAAAATCTGAAATGTTGGCCTACTGAAATGTATGTTCAGTAAATGCACTAAATACTTGGTCGGGGCTCCTTTTGCATCAATCCAGTGTGGCATGGAGGCGATCAGCCTGTGGCACTGCTGAGGTGTTATGGAAGCCCAGGTTGCTTTGATAGCAGCATTCAGCTAGTCTGCATTGTTGGGTCTGGTGTCTCTCATCTTCCTCTTGACAATATCCCATAGATTCTCTAATCCGTTAAACTTCAGGCGAGTTTGCTGGCCAATCAAGCACAGTGATACTGTTGTATTTAAACCAGGTATTGGTACTTTTGGCAATGTAGACAGGTGCCAATTTAGTCTTGTTGGCAGAGGGAAGCATAAAGTGCTGTATAATTTCCTGGTAGATGGCTGTGCTGACTTTGGTCTTGATAAAACACAGTGGTCCTACACCAGCAGATGCCATGGCTCCCCAAACCATAACTGATTGTGGAAACTTCACACTAGACCTCAAGCAGCTTGGATTGTGTCCTCTCCACTCTTCCTCCAGACTCTGGGACCCTGATTTCCAAATGAAATGCAAAATTTACTTTCATCTGAAAACAACACCTTGGACCACTGAGCAACAATCCAGTCCTTTTCTCCTTGGCCCAGGTAAGACGCTTCTGGCGTTATCTACTGGTCATGAGTGGCTTGACAAAATTAATGTGATACTTGTAGCCCATGTTCTGGATATGTCTGTGTGCGGTAACTGTTGAAGCAATGACTCCAGCAGCAGTCTACTCCTTGTGAATCTCCCAAAATTTTTGAATGGTCTTTTTAACAATCCTTTCAAGGCTGCGGTTATCCCGGTTGCTTGTGCAGTTTTTTCTACCACACTTTCCTTCCACTCAATTTTCCAATATATTATGCTTGGATACAGCACTTTGTGACCATCCAGCTTCTTTAGCAATGACATTTTGTGGCTTACCCACCTTGTAGAGTGTCAATGACTGCCTTCTGGACATTTGTCAAGTCAGTAGTCTTACCAATGATTGTGGAGCCTACAGAAACAGAATAAAGGAACTTATTAAACGCTTATGAAGCCTTTGCAGGTGTTTTTTGTTAATTATTCTAATTTTACTGAGATAATGACTTTTGGGTTTTCATTGGCTGTAAGCCATAATCCTCAACATTAACAGAAATAAACACTTGAAATGGATCACTGTTTGAAATGACTCTATATAATGAGTTAAACTTTTTGTATTGGAGAACTAAAATAAATTTTACTTTTTATGATATTCTAATTTAGTGAGAAGTACTTGTACACGTCACTGATGGTTTGGCATGACAAGTAGAGGTCTCCTGCAGACCTCTGTTTGTTACTGCTGGCTTGCTATATGAGTGCCGCACGATGGTCGGTGCTCATAGCAAGTAATTCTGCTACATACAGGCGATTTAATCATCGCCAGTATGTAGCAGAGCCGATAGGGTTACGGCAGCTTCTAGTCTCCCATGGTGAATATTGAAGCATGCCAAAAGTAAAAAAAAAAAAAAATTTAAAAAATATATAAAAGTTCAAATCACACCCCTTTCGCCCCATTGAAAAGTAAAGCAATAAAAAAAAAAATCAAACATACACATATTTGGTATCGCCGTGTTCAGAACCGTCCAATCAATTAAAGATTAACCTGATGGCTAAACGGCATAGCAAGAAAGTCAAAACACAAGAATTACTTTTTTTTGGACGCCGCGACAATGTATTAAAATGCAATAACAGGCGATCAAAAGATCGTATCCGCACCAAAATGGTATAATTAAAAACATCAGCTCGGCGCGCAAAAAATAACCCCTCACCCAACCAGAGTTCATGAAAAATGGAGATGCTACAGAGATCAGAAAATGTCACTTTTTGTTTTGTTTTTTTAAGAAAGATTTGAATTTTTCTTCACCACTTAGATAAAAAAAGAGGGAACAAAAGGAGGAATAGGAGTAGCAAGTGAAATATGGTAAAATAGGTATACATTTTATTAAATACCATATAAAAGTAAAAAATACAAATGAAATAATAACAAAACACCAAGACAATGCAAGAAAAATCAGGGTCACCTGACAGGAATAAAAAGTGAAATGTTCCCAAGTATATCAGGTAATCAATATGGAAGAACCAACAACCACCAGGTAAGCTCAGACACAAATCTCCCAAAGAGGCATGCAACAGCCAGTGACACAACATGTAATAATAACGGGGGGCAGAGCTTACCAGCGGTGTTGAAGGGTGACCGTGAATCGGATGACAGAGCCCTGACGCGCGTTTCGCGGGTACTAAGCGCCGCCATCTCACCCCAACAAGAAGCATATCGGCGAAACATTGCTCGTCGGGCGCAGGGTTGGTCGCAGCACCCTTTTTTTTACCGCACTATACCACTACATCCAACAATACCTACTTCAGGTAATACTAATCAAGAGGAGTTTTCTCCTTTCTTTCGTTTGTTGTGCTTGCTGTTTATGGTTTCTGGTTTTGGCCGCAACAGGAGTGTTTTGGACCTTCAGTCATTATCATTACTTTTCCATTATACATTTGGTCTCTTTTAAGTGAGGCATTAACTCCTTAAATTCAACCTTCTCTCTAGCAGGCCATATATACCTATAGATTTTTTTGCTGTGCCTTTTTCTCTGAAATTACTTTGGAGGTTTCTTTCCCTTTTTAATTGTATTTGAATTTTAAATTTTGGTATTTAATAAATAATTTATTTTATTTCACTTTGACCTTTCAGTCATGTTATACTGCTATGATTTCCCATCAAAGCAGTTTGTTGTATTATTTACCAAAACGGTATCAGTGTAAACCAGCGCGACATGCAAAAAATAATCCCTCACTCAGCCACAGATCACGAAAATTGGAAATGGTCTCGGAAAATGGCGCCGCTATTTTTTATTTTTATTTTTAATACAAATGTTAGATTTTTTTTCACCACTTACAAAACATGTATAGGTTTTTTTTTATCTACAAACTCGTAATAACCTGGAGAACCATAATGGCAGGTCAGTTGTAGTATTTAGTGAACATGGTAAAATAAAAATCAAAAAAACAATTATGGAATTGCACTTTTTTTTACAATTTCACACTTTGATTTTTTTTCCCGTTTTCCAATACACTCTATGCTAAAACCAATGGTGTTTTGTAAAAATACAACTCGTCTTGCAAAAACAAGCCCTCACATGGGCATATTGCTGGAAAAATAAATACATTATTGCTCTGGGAAGAAGGGGAGCAAAAAACGAAAATTCAAAAACTAAAAACCTAAGGTGGTGAAAGGGTTAAATAGTAGTTAGTTACACAGTTGCCATCATTTAAAGTGATCGATTAACCTCTATAAAGTTTAGCTGTTTCAATAGGATTTTGCTGATGTTTTCTTAGTTGTATTTTTCAGCAGAAGCCATGGTTTGTAAACTGCTTACAACCCAGCAAAGGGATCCCACTGTTGAAATTAATCAGTCAATTAGATATATCATGGATCACTGAGTGGAAGATCATCAAGAAATGGCTTACATTTGGAACAACAGGGACATTATATAGAACAGAACATCTCTTACAAATTGATGAAAAGACAAGAAAATTGGTCCAGGAGGCTTCTAAGTGGCCTATAGGAGCTGCAGGAATTTCTGGCAAGTACTGGTTGAGTACTGCTTGTAGCAACACGCTCCCATATTCATTATTAGAGATGAGCTAATTTAATCGGGCTAGGGCTTATTCTGCAAGCTATAGCGCTTGCTGAGTAAGCTGCAGAGGGAACCTGGCTTCCTGGATCGCGCCGACTAATCAGCTGTTCAGCTCCGCAGCTGCATGTCGCGGCTGTGTGACAATCAACCCATGCATGGAGAGCCTGTTTGTTGGGCTCTCCATGCATGTGTCGTGACTGTCACACAGCTGCAACACATACAGCTGTGGAGCCAAACAGCTGATCAGCGCGATCCAGCAAGCCGGGTTCCCTCTGCAGTTAATTCGGCAATGACCCTGGAGGTGGAGCTACCTTGAGCGCAGGGAAAAGGTCCCCAATCTTATGGAGCATTGCATTCTTGAGTATTAGGATGTGTGGGGACTTGGGATAATGTATCTCTCACGGATTTCACTACCTGGGGAACATGGGACGCTGTGCACTCTCGGTTGCCAGGCAACGCTGGACACTGCTGTGTCTGGTACTAGGTGGGATTGTGTCCATTCTGTTGTGCAAGTTAGCAGGGAGTGGTTGTCTGGGGATGATTAGGAGGTATTCAACATCTGATATTTTCCTTCAGCATCAGGCGGGCTCCTTAACCATGCTCCCATCTCAGTTTTTCATGCCGTTTATTGCAGTTCCTATGTGCTGTGGTGGCGAGTGGTGCTAGTGTCATAAGTACTTTTTTCCCTGTCCTGTATTTTGTATAATATGTCATGAGGTGATGCAACTTCTCTTTGGTTGTATTTACTGTACACTTTGCAATGTCACGGATGTATATAACTTAAAGGGACACTGTCACCTGAATTTGGAGGGAACAATCTTCAGCCATAGGGGCGGGGTTTTCGGGTGTTTGATCCACCCTTTCCTTACCCGCTGGCTGCATGCTGGCTGCAATATTAGATTGAAGTTCATTCTCTGTCCCCCATAGTAAACGCCTGCGCAAGGTTGTTTTGGGATCCCTTGGACTCGTGTGGACTATTGCTTTGTTAGCTGGCACAAGGATTATCGGGAGGTGCCCCCGAATCTGTTCCGTTGGACTAAATGTGGACTCTGTAGATCTACTTGCATGTGTTGTTCCAGCGTTCTTGATAATAAATCTGCTGAATCATCCCTCGGCCTGTTGTCCCTCCTTGCTCTGCCGTACACCCTGTCACAAACTGGTGGCAAGCAGTGGGATCAGAGCAGAAGGAATGGAGAACAACAGCCCATCAGCATCGGGAACCAGCACCGCAGAGTACAAGAACTGGACTGTGGTGAACCTACAAACAAAGTAGCTGTAAATCATTCAGCTGCCACAATGAAAACTAAATCTCCGCGCAGTCATAAATACTCGGAGGTCACCCAAGCAACGAGTACACTCGCTCATCACTAATTATAATCAAGTCCATTGGTTTGTTATTAGTGTAGAGGTTTGTACTCACCCAGCTGCAGTTGAGGTAAGCACAGACATCGGTATTTATTGCTAAAATGTCCAGGCAAGTTTATTCAAATTTCAGAAACCACTCAAGATGGCAAAACAAAAGAACAACCTTTTCCGGCGCAAAGTGAAAACAGGATAGTGTCAGGTTCTTTAGGCCTTAGCACAGCCCAACACACAGGAGATCCACCCATCTCCAGCTCCAGACCCTGAATGAGAGACGCGGCCTCCATTTTATCTGCCAAACCACGCCCCTGGGGTTAGGATATGTGAGCAGTCATTCCCACCCATCTCTTATGACTGCTTGTAAAACTCGGCCCTGGAATGGCCTAATAACTCTCACAGCACTATATGTGCTGGAGTTTGCTTCCGAGTTTATATCATGGCAGCTAATAGCCGCAATTACACATATCTCCCCTCAAGGAATCATCCAGCGGCCATCTTACATTAGTTAGTTGTGCATTATCCTAATATATCTAGTACCATTTATTACACTTATTTGATTATGCTGTTTTGCTGTTAAACTTCTCGGGTCATAGGTTATAATAAGCCAATTTTTGGTCTTAAGCATTTTTGACATTTAAAAATGTTTTTAGAATTTTCTTTTTTGTGTGTTGTTAATAATCTATACAATAATCATTTATGACTGACGCTATGTATGCATTTTTTTCTTGTTGGGAAAATTATTTCAAAAGATATAGTGCTCCTTCCCTCCCAAGCCATGCCACATACCTAAACTGTAGTTTAACATGTTGGGTATGGCCCTCTTCACTAGAAATTAAGTAACAAAATTGGTTGCCATCTTCACTAGAAATTAACATTTGGGATACATTTTCTCCTATTACTCCTTGTGAAAATGAAAATTTTAAACCTAAACAGAATTTCAGTGGAAAAAAAAACATAATTTTCCTTTTCTATGACAAAGTGATATACAATTCTGTGAAGTATATTGTGGATACAAAATGTAGTTTAAAAAATTGTGTTTAAGGATTAAGGATTTCTGCTGTTTTAGCTCCTCAAGCAATATGACGTGGCATTCACAATCAATTCCAGCTAAAATTCAAAAAGTCAAATGTGCTTCTTCCCTTCCCATCCCTGATGTGTCAAATAGCTTCTTCCAATCCGATACCTGATGTGTCCCCAAAAAGTAGTTTCTTGACTATATATGGGGTATTGGTGCACTCGGGAGAACTTGCACAACAAATTTTGGGGTCTATTTTCTCAATTTACTTTTGTAAAATTGAAAAATCTGGGGTTAAAGCAACATTTTCATGGAAAACGTTTTTCATTTTTGCATCCAAATGTTATAAACGATTGTGAAGCACTTGTGGGTCTAAAATAGTCACTGTGATCCTAAAATGTTTGTGGGGTGTATTTTACCAAAATGTCAGGAGTGTCTGCGGTTTTGGCACCTTGAGGGCTCTTCAAATACGATATGGCATCCGCAACCTAAGCCAGCCAAAATTGCGTTACATCCCTTCCATGTCAAGCTATGTATCAAAACAGTAGTTTCTGACCACATATGGGGCACTGGTATACTCAGAAAAAATTGCACAAACGACAACAAATTGTGGGGTTTATTTTCTCCTATTACCCTTGAGAAAATGAAAATTTGGGGGCTAAAGCTGCTGATGGCATGGTAGTGTAGCTGCCACACGTAGAGGACGTGATCGTTCTGTCTGTGCCCAAATTAAACACCTTCTTCTGGTGCACTCAGGTGACAGGACATTGTGTAATTTTGTAGGCTCAAGTTCCTGCTGGACGAATGATTGCATTACCTTCCCTTTCTAAAAGTGCGGAATTGGCACCTGCAGACCATGGTCATCGGGCTTCCACTCCCTTGCAAATCAACCAAGCTGTCTGAGCCCCAAGTCATGCAGCAGTCAATTCCGCTTTTTAATGACTCCGCTAGCTGGAAGTGGAAGAGATTGAGTGCACAGATGCCCAACCACTTGTTCAGTTGAAAGATGAGTATGTGGGAGAGTTAGTGCACATGGTCAGTGGACCATTGCGGCACATCTTTTATAATAACGAATCACAAGTGCCAACTGCTGCATCTTTTTGCAGTGTGGAGATCGGCAAGGAGGGCAGAGGTGAGGATTGGGTGGAAGATGATTTGAGGGATAGAGTTCCTAGACCCCACAGAGTGAAGGGCATCCATGTGACGCGCGCAGTACAGAGGAAGAGAAGGTGTCCACGCTGCCCCAAGCTGCACAGCAAAAGAGGAAGCAGGGTGGAAAAGCTCAGCGGCCCTTAGCCAGTATTTCATCTTCTACTGCCACCACGCCGATGAACGGAGCACACCAAAGCCAACTCAAGAGTTCTCTAGTGTGGCATTCTTCAGACAGTGTGCTGAAGAGGAGTCTGAAGTGAGGGATAAATGTTCTGAACCTGAGCACCACCTGCATGATGAGGCATTCGCATGAGCTGAGTAGAGTACACACCTGAAAAATCAGGGAAGGTCTGAGGCTCCTTCTCTACTGCGCCGACGAACTGAACACAACAAAGCTAGCTCAAAGGAGCTCCCTGGCATGGCATTTCTTCAGGCAATGGGCTAACGAAAGGAGACGAGTGGTTTGCATGCTTTGAAGTCAGAGCCTGAAGCGAGGCATAAATGTTATGAACTTGAGCACCACCTGAAAAACCAGGGAAGATCTGAGGCTCCTCCTGCGGTCTCGGCCTCTTCCTCCCACTTCCAATCAACAGGGCCACCTTGCTCACCGCAAAGAGAGGATGTGACAGCACCACCAGCAGTGTCACTTAGCATCTCCACACCATCCCATAAAAGTGTTCAGTTGTCCATCCCCCAAACACTGGATAGATAGTGAAAATATCCCCTTCCCACCCACGAACCCCCATCCTGAATGGCACCATTTCAAAATTCCTGGCCTTTGAAATGCTGACATTCCGCCTGCTGGAGATGAACAATTTTAAAAATTGCGCAATTCAATCAGTGGCAAGGTCCACATAACCACTGTTAAGTGGACCAGTTAGCACGGGCAGGGATGTTAGATCTCCCTAACTGTCCACTGGGTAAATGTAGCAGCTGGGCCTGAGGCAGAAGGCATTTTGGCACATGTACCGCCACCGAGGATTGCTGGATGTTTCTCTGTCCACATTGCCTCCTCCACTTCCTCTACTGCCGCCTTATCTGGTCACCTGCACCACCAACTTCAGCACAGCCAGGTGTTAATGACAGCAGGATGTTCTGAAACTCATCTCTTTGGGGGCAAGATCCCACACCACGTTGTGCATTTGGAAACCCAGATTCTGAATCTAAATGTGCAGCTGGCAACAATGAGATCCATAGACCATATGGAGAGGAGTCTTCTGCTCACTGAGCAGACGCTCAATGGGATAGATGAGGGGGTGGATGGTAGGATGGAGCTGCAGGACGATGAAGTGGCAAGCTGGGTGACAGTTAGGAAGTGGGGTAGAGGGAAGAGTGCCAGGGAGTCTAGTCCAGATCTGGAACACCC
Organism: Ranitomeya imitator; assembly: GCF_032444005.1. Taxonomy (NCBI): domain Eukaryota; kingdom Metazoa; phylum Chordata; class Amphibia; order Anura; family Dendrobatidae; genus Ranitomeya; species Ranitomeya imitator. Next base: position 527,744,267 of record NC_091282.1, read on the forward strand.
CAATAAGTTTGCTAAGTTGGCAGATGAGGGGGATGCCAGTACAGGGGTAGCACTACTGCAGCCAGGCATGTCCTCTGAAAACCGGAGGAGTGACTGCTCCAGTAAGGAGGGAAATAGGAGAGCAAGGCAGGCCAGACAGGTGCTGGTAGTGGGGGACTCAATTATTAGGGGAACAGATAGGGCAATCTGTCACAAAGACAGGGATCGTCGAACGGTGTGCTGCCTACCTGGCGCTCGAGTCCGACATCACTGATCGGGTGGACAGATTACTGGGAGGGCCTGGTGAGGACCCAGCGGTCATGGTGCACATTGGCACAAATGACAGTTAGAGGTAGGTGGAAGGTCCTTAAAGATGATTTCAGGGAATTAGGCTGCAAGCTGAAAGCAAGGACCTCCAACATGGTATTTTCCGAAATACTGCCTGTACCACGTGCCACGCCAGAGAGGTAACAGGAGTTTAGGGAGGTTAATAAGTGGCTCAAGAATTGGTAGGAAGGAGGGGTTTGGGTTCCTGCAGAACTGGGCCGACTTCTCAGTTGGCTACAGGCTCTACGCTAGGGACGGGCTGCATCTCAATGGGGAAGGTGCAGCTGTGCTGGGGGAGAAATGGCTAGAAGGTTGGAGGAGTGTTTAAACTAGGAATTGGGGGGGAGGGTATTCAATTTATAGGAGGGGAAGATAGTGCAGCTAGAGACCTGGGCACAAATAAGGAAGATGGGGGTGGCGGTGGCATGGGGGGTGGGGTTAGAACAGTTAATAATTTAAGAAAGAATAGAGGTACAGAGAGGAAGATCAAGTGCATGTATACTAATGCCAGAAGCCTCGCCAACAAAATGGACGAATTAGAATTAATGTTGTTGGAGCATAATTATGACATGGTGGGTGTTCTGTCTCCGCCATCTAATATTGTTACCCTGATTATCTGTTTGCGTAATTGCAGGTTTCTCAGTATGGATGTTCATATCTTTATTTGTTTTTAGTGCTTTGGCTCCCTCTAGCGGTCAGAGTTATGTTGGCAGTTCAATCTTGTTTTTGTATTATCCATGTCTGATTCTCCTCCACCTTTGCAATGCATTATGGTAGCTCAGCCTCCATTTCCCTCCATTTTTCCTTTCACTTTCTTTGGTTTGCCTTCAAGGAAAGACGCTTCACTTCATCCCCCTTGCGATTGCATTGCCGGTATGTCTTTATGCTTCCTATAGATATTTCTGCTCTATATTAGCTTAGTTTAACCAGTTGTACTCCTAGTTTAGTCACTAGCTTTCTAAATGTTATGCATAATGTATATCATGTGTATTATGTATCTGTTCTATGCCATGCACTGATTCTATGTATATCATTGTTCACAGTTTCACCGCATCAATATACCACTACGTTTAATAAAGCACAGACTCAACCACAGTCTCCTTATTGGACCTCCGGTATAGCGGTTTAGCTGACTGTATAACTAAGTATGAGCCTGCCTCATTTAGTGAGGACAGAACAGTGAAACGGCAGCCATCCAACTAGTGGGGTTCAAGTCACCGGCTACTCAGAGACTAAATACAGCTACAGCAATCTCTGCACAGCCAAGCACTTTCCCAAGACACCATGTCTCACAAATCGAATAGGACAAGATCTGTTACTTCCGTCTCCTCAAAGACAACATCCATCAGCAGCGCTGTCGCCATTGCCCGCGCAAATGCTGAAGCTGCCAAGATACGAGCGAGCTTTGCTGACCAAGAGATGCATCTTAAATTAGAACAGGCACGCCTAGATGACGAAGAGAGAAGGTCGCGCTTAGAGAGAGCCAATCAAGAGAGAAGGTTGCAGTTAGAAAAAGCACGCATAGATGATGAGAGAGCCGATCAAGAGAAAAGGTTGCAGTTAGAAAAAGCACGCATAGATGATGAGAGAGCCGATCAAGAGAGAAGGTCGCAGTTAGAGAAGGCACGTGTGGATGCCGCCTTAGAAAGCCTAGCAGCAAAAAGGGAAGCTGCCGCAGCCCTCGCCGAAGCAGAATCGCTAGAAGCCGCGCAAAATCCCAAGCTGCATAGCCAAAGCAGTACGTCGAGTCTGGAGTTTCCACTGCAAGACTCACCACAACGCACATCTCAGTATGTTAATGACCTTCCTGATCCAAACTATAACTCTGAACCAGTACCAAAACCAGAATACGACACCTCCAGCGAAGTGAGCGAGAGTCGTCACGAGGCTCAGGACAGAAACAAACTCGAAAATGTGAGGCAAAACAACTCTGCTAATGACTACCTTGCCCCTCATCAGGTAACCAACGTGGATCACCCTGCTGACGCACCGTACATCAGGCCAAAGCAATACGACACCGGCTGGCGCCACCATGAGGACACTAACAGGTACGAACGCACCTCACATCACTATCAGGGCGACCCATCACCAGTATACTCTGCTGACAACCGGTTCAAGACAGAATTTGCCAAGTTCTTCACACGACGTGAACTGGTTGCCAAGAGACTCATGAAATTCACTGACCGAGCTGAAGGTTACAGAGCTTGGAAAGCTTCCTTCCAAAATGTCATTAGAGACTTGGGGCTACAACACAGGGAAGAGATAGACCTGTTAGTCAAATACATGGGAGAAGAGTCAGTCAAACACGCAGTAAGGATCAGAGACATTAATATAAACCGCCCTGAGACTGGCCTCAAAGAGATCTGGAAAAGGCTGGATGAGTGTTACGGCTCAGCAGAAGTAATAGAAAGAGCCTTGTTCAAAAGAATCGATGACTTTCCTAAAATATCTAACAAAAGTCTCCAGAAACTTAGAGAGCTAAGCGACTTGCTAAAGGAAGTCCAAGTTGCCAAATACGAGGACGACCTACAGGGACTTGCATTTCTCGACACAGCCAGAGGTGTTAACCCTATAGTCCAGAAGTTGCCCTACAATCTACAGGAGAGGTGGCTCACACATGGTTCCACGTACACATACAAACACAGCGTTCCATTCCCTCCCTTCTCCGTTTTCGTAGACTTCATACACCAACAAGTGAGAATTAGAAACGATCCCACCTTTGACTTTGCAATACCATATGCCACACCGTCACCACCTGCAAATCCACACAGAACATCTGTGGCAGTACACAAGACTTATGTTTCTTCTTCAGGTTCTAATTACAGGTCTGCTGGCTGCTCCCAATCAGAGACAAAGGTGCAGGACCCTGACAAGCAGTGCCCACTTCATCAGAAGCCTCATCCTCTCCTGAAATGCAAAGCCTTCAGAGGAAAATCTATGCCAGATCGCAGAAGCTTCCTGAAAGAAAACGGTATCTGCTACACGTGCTGCTCGTCCACAGCTCATCTCGCCAAGGATTGCAAGGTCAGTGTAAAATGCACAGAATGTGGCACCACAGACCATAACACCGCTCTACACCCTGGCCCAGCTCCATGGAGTACACAAAACACGCCTGCTGACAGTGAGCATGGCGGGGAGGAAAGGAACACTGATACAGCTACGCCAGAGATCACTTCACAATGCACCGAGATCTGCAAAGGTACAATAGACAGTAGGTCCTGTTCAAAAATATGCCTCGTCAAAGTATACCCGAAGGGCCATAGAGACCAAGCTGTAAGACTGTATGCTATCTTGGATGATCAAAGTAATCGATCCTTGGCTAGATCAACGTTCTTTGACCTATTCAACATCAAAGGGCCAAGCACTCCCTACTCCTTAAAGACGTGTGCAGGTACTGTGACAACAAGACAAGCAAAGGCCTGTATATAAAAAACAGCCCTGTCTGTACCCTCAGGACAAATATTGCAAATAGCTATGGAGGATATCCACTAAGTTAAAACATAACCTTTAATGAACATGGGTAAAAACTCGAATCTAAACAATAACACATACACGAACAATACAAACGTGCTCAAGTGAACCAGTGCTCAAGATAAAAAATTGGATCAGTCTTACCAATTTGGACGGACACATGAGAGGATCCCTCAAAGTTCACAAGGGTAGTAGTTGCAAGTGCTAAAGGCCAAGGGTAGGGAAGGATACAATACCACTGTCTTCCCTGTAAACCCTTAGAAGAGCTCCTGTCCTAACAAGGACAGTCCCCAAGTGTGCCGTGCTATGGGGATCCACCAACCAAACAATGTAGCCCTAAATGTATATCTTCTCCCTACGCGTTTCAACTCCGATGGGGGAGCATCATCAGGGGAGTTGTATAGTTCAAAAGGTGTCAATGGGTCCTCTTGATAGTCCTAAACAGGACAATTCAGAAAAAGTCCGTATCAGTCCATATTCAGATGGGTCCCGCAGTGGCTGGGAGATCCCACGAGTACAAAGAATACTGGCTGTGTCTGTAACTTAAGTAAGTACTTAAGTACTTACTTAAGTACTTACTTACTTAAGTACTTACTGTTACTTAAGTTACAGACACAGCCAGTATTCTTTGTACTCGTGGGATCTCCCAGCCACTGCGGGACCCATCTGAATATGGACTGATACGGACTTTTTCTGAATTGCCCTGTTTAGGACTATCAAGAGGACCCATTGGCACCTCCCCTGATGATGCTCCCCCATCGGAGTTGAAACGCGTAGGAAGAAGATATACATTTAGGGCTACATTGTTTGGTTGGTGGATCCCCATAGCAGGGCACACTTGGGGACTGTCCTTGTTAGGACAGGAGCTCTTCTAAGGGTTTACAGGGAAGACAGTGGTATTGTATCCTTCCCTACCCTTGGCCTTTAGCACTTGGAACTACTACCCTTGTGAACTTTGAGGGATCCTCTCATGTGTCCGTCCAAATTGGTAAGACTGATCCAATTTTTTATCTTGAGCACTGGTTCACTTGAGCACGTTTGTATTGTTCGTGTATGTGTTATTGTTTAGATTCGAGTTTTTACCCATGTTCATTAAAGGTTATGTTTTAACTTAGTGGATATCCTCCATAGCTATTTGCAGGTACTGTGACAACAGCAGGCAGGAAAGCTACTGACTACCAGATCGAGTCTTTAGACGGACAATTCTGCCTACCACTACCTACGATCATCGAATGTAACCAGATCCCAGACAATAGATCTGAAATCCCTACACCAGATGTAGCAATCCATCACGCTCACTTAAAACGAATAGCACACCTTATACCAGAACTCGACCATCAGGCCCAGATAATTTTGCTGTTGGGGAGAGATATCCTGCAGGTTCATAAAGTGAGACGTCATATCAATGGACTCCACAATGCTCCCTATGCCCAAAGGCTAGACCTAGGATGGGTCATAATTGGCAACGTATGCTTGGGACGCATGCATGCCCCATCTTCTGTGACAAGCATGCTGACAAATACATTGGAGAAAGGACGTCCATCTCTGTTTCAACCTTGTAACAATGAGTTCCATGTCAGGGAACTGCCACACAGCATCCAACTGCCCAACCATTTAATAAACTTTACTCACGACAGCAGTATAGTGTCGGGAAGCTATGAGGATCAGTTAGGGTGCACAGTCTTCCAGAGAACTAAGCAGGACAACCAAGTGGCAATGTCGGTAGAGGACAAGTTGTTCTTAGAGGTAATGGACAAGGGACTCGTTAAAGATGAGACCAACAGCTGGGTCGCACCTCTTCCCTTCAAAACCCACAGACCACGTCTACCGAACAACAGAAATCAGGCATTACAACGTTTCTCCTCTCTCAAACGTAATCTGCAAAAGAAACCAGAGATGAAAGATCACTTTTTCTCCTTCATGTCAAAGATTTTTGAAAACCGTCACGCAGAACTAGCTCCCACTCTCAAAGACTCTGAAGAATGCTGGTTCCTACCCATGTTCGGAGTATACCACCCTAAGAAACCAGGCCAGATCAGAGTCATGTTTGATTCCAGTGCTAAATTTAATGATGTCTCCCTGAATGACGTTCTGCTGACAGGACCAGACCTCAATAACAAACTACTGGGTGTACTTATGCGCTTCCGTAAGGATTCCATTGCCTTCATCGCTGACATCCAGCAAATGTTCCATTGTTTCCTTGTGAGAGAGAGAGACAGGAACTTCCTAAGATTCTTCTGGTACAGAGACAATGATCCTACTAAAGAAGTCACAGAGTATCGCATGAGAGTGCACATCTTTGGCAACAGTCCTTCACCTGCAGTCGCCATTTACGGACTCAAAAGGTCGGCTCAGGAAGGAGAAGCAGAATACGGAGCAGATGTCAGACAATTTATAGAAAAGGACTTTTATGTCGACGACTGTCTAAAAGCCATGCCTTCAAATGAGACTGCCATCAGTCTTCTCAGGAGAGCTCAGGACATGCTTGCCTGCTCGAACCTTAGGCTTCATAAAATAGCCTCAAACAGCCAAGAACTCATGGAAGCGTTCCCTTCTCAGGACCTATGTAATGGTCTCAGAGACCTGGACCTGGGGTCAGACCCCGCACCAATGCAACGCAGCCTCGGGCTTCTCTGGAATCTACAATCAGACACTTTCACCTTTCAGGTCAGCCAGGAAGAAAGGCCTTTCACACGTAGAGGCGTCCTGTCTACCATCAACAGTCTGTACGACCCCTTAGGTTTCGCAGCTCCTGTTACTATACAAGGCAAGGCCCTACTAAGAGACTCAACTAGGGAAACATCTGACTGGGATGCACCTCTGCCACCTGATAAGAGGATCCAGTGGGAAGAGTGGAAGAACTAGTTAGCGGCACTCTCCAACTTGCATATGCCAAGACCATACACCCCTGTGCCATCTACTGAGATACAGAGCCAAAGACTGTACGTATTTGCAGATGCTTCTGTCAAAGCCATTGCCGCTGTTGCCTACCTCAAAACTGTAGACTCCAAATGTCAGTGCCACATTGGTTTCATCATGGGAAAGGCCAAACTCGCACCACAAACCAGAGCACACTATACCCAGGTTAGAGCTTTGTGCCGCAGTCTTAGCCGTTGAGTTAGCGGAGTTCATCGCATCCGAAATGGATATCGACCTGACACAGGCCAAGTTCTACTCAGACAGCAAAGTAGTCCTGGGATATATCCACAACGAAACCAGGCGATTCTACGTTTATGTCAATAACAGAGTGCTACGAATCAGGAGATCAGTTCACCCACAGCAGTGGCATTACATACCCACAGACCAGAATCCTGCAGATCATGCAACTAGAGCAGTTGACGCAAGTCGACTAGGAAGCACAACGTGGCTCTCTGGACCAAAACTATTGTACATTGAGGAATGTTTTCCAGACACCTTTGAACTTGTAGGAGAGGACTCAGATGCTGAAATCCGCCCTCAGGTGTCTACACTACATACAATGACCTCTGTTATCCAGCTTGGATCTTGCAGGTTCGACAGATTCTCAAGTTGGAAGTCACTTACTCGAGCCATTACCTGCCTGACACATATAGCTCGCTCATTCATGGCTACCAGAACTTGTGGCACAGAAAAATGTAAAGGTTGGCATCTTTGTAAAAATACCTACGTTACCTCCGACTTAGAGTTCTCTAGAAATCACATCATCCTCACTGTTCAAAGAGAAACCTATTTTGCAGAAATCCAATGTCTTACTAACAAAGCTCCAATACCAGCGAGCAGCGTATTGAGAAAACTCGACCCATTCATCGACAACAGCGGCCTGCTGAGAGTAGGAGGCCGACTCAAAGAAGCTGAGATGGAGTTTGTGGAGAAATTCCCTCTTATACTTCCCGGAAAATGTCACATTACCACAATCTGGTCAAGCACCAAGGAAGACTATTTACAGAAGGAGCCATCAGATCTGCTGGCTTGTGGATCATCGGTGCAAAAAGACTCATCAGTAGTGTCCTCTACAAATGTGTTACCTGCCGTAAGCTTCGTGGTTCAACTCAAACCCAAAAGATGGCTGACCTACCAGCAGATAGACTCAGCCCAGACCCTCCCTTTACTAGCGTTGGTCTCGATGTGTTTGGGCCTTGGTCAGTTGTTACACGTCGTACGAGAGGCGGCCAAGCCAATAGTAAACGTTGGGCAGTCATGTTCACTTGCATGTCAATCAGAGCCGTCCACATAGAGGTCATCGAGTCCCTTGACACGTCAAGCTTCATCAATGCCTTAAGACGTTTTATGGCCATCCGTGGTCCTATCAAGCACATACGTTCAGACAGAGGTACTAACTTCGTTGGTGCAGCAAAGGAATTAGGAATACCCTCAAATCTAAACTATAAGACCCTCGAGAGGTTCTTCAGTGACCAAGGCTGCACATGGTCATTCAACCCACCTCACTCTTCACATATGGGAGGATCTTGGGAACGAATGATTGGTCTAGTACGGAGAATTCTTGACTCCACTCTTCTTCAAGAAGGAGCAGCGAGACTCACCCACGAAAGTCTCATCACCTTCATGGCTGAAGCTGCAGCTATAATTAACGCAAGACCCCTGGTTCCAGTTCCTAACGACCCTGAGGAGCCTTTGTTATTGACTCCAGCTACTTTACTTACCCAGAAAACAGGACTGTCCAGTGCCCCTCCAGGAGGATTCGACGCGAAGGACCTCTACAAGCGCCAATGGAGACAGGTACAAAGTCTTGCAAATACTTTCTGGGACAGGTGGCGCAAACAATATTTGTCTACCCTGCAGCCACGGACGAAGTGGCAATCTACTAAACCTAATCTGAACATAGGTGACCTTGTTCTTGTGAAAGACTGTCAGATTCACCGGAACCAGTGGCCACTTGGTCTAGTTACCACAACGTTCCCGAGCAAGGACGGCAACGTCCGCAAAGTTGAGCTAAGGATGACCAAAGGGAATGAACCTAAGACATTTTCCAGACCGGTATCTGAACTGGTCCTATTGTTGCCTTCGGAAGAAAGGAGTAGTGACATCCGTTGATGCCAGACGGGGAGTGTTCTGTCTCCGCCATCTAATATTGTTACCCTGATTATCTGTTTGCGTAATTGCAGGTTTCTCAGTATGGATGTTCATATCTTTATTTGTTTTTAGTGCTTTGGCTCCCTCTAGCGGTCAGTTATGTTGGCAGTTCAATCTTCTTTTTGTATTATCCATGTCTGATTCTCCTCCTCCTTTGCAATGCATTATGGTAGCTCAGCCTCCATTTCCCTCCATTTTTCCTTTCACTTTCTTCGGTTTGCCTTCAAGGAAAGACGCTTCACTTCATCCCCCTTGCGATTGCATTGCCGGTATGTCTTTATGCTTCCTATAGATATTTCTGCTCTATATTAGCTTAGTTTAACCAGTTGTACTCCTAGTTTAGTCACTAGCTTTCTAAATGTTATGCATAATGTATATCATGTGTATTATGTATCTGTTCTATGCCATGCACTGATTCTATGTATATCATTGTTCACAGTTTCACCGCATCAATATACCACTACGTTTAATAAAGCACAGACTCAACCACAGTCTCCTTATTGGACCTCCGGTATAGCGGTTTAGCTGACTGTATAACTAAGTATGAGCCTGCCTCATTTAGTGAGGACAGAACAGTGGGGATATCTGAAACATGGCTGGATGAGAGCCATGACTGGGCTGTTAACTTGCAGGGCTATAGCCTGTTCAGAAATGACCGTACAGATAAGGGGAAAATTACAAAAGAACAACTCAAATAAAATAAAGGCTATATATAAATCCGTATCACAATCTAAAATATAGTGATATTTGCTCACCCGGGTGTCTTTTGAGTAAAAAGAAAGTGGGGACCACTTAAACCAAGAACCAAAACCAATCACCAAACCAAAGGATGCACCAGGAAGACCAGACAGGATCAAGATATATTCTTTTATTATTTAATTATCAAGCAGCGATACAATATATAAAAAACTACCGTTAAAAAATATACGATAAAAATACAAAACAATCATACAAAAAAGTGTGCAGCACGGGAAGGCATATAAAAATGAATATAGGGATACCCAACCGCACAATAATAATTATTTATCTATCCGTGCAAGGTAAGTATTACCCACAATCGGGGTATATTAGTTCCCTGACAAATTGAGTGACACAATGTGGAAACAATAATAAAAAATAACAAAAACTCCAAAATTGATGTGCAATATATGCAAAAAAGTGCTGAAGTGCAAATAAATTCAAAGAACACAATTGTTTTAACCATCAGGGTACACGCACGAAGGGGTGGGGTGTGTCTATATGTAAAATCGTCCTTAAAACCCATCCTGCGTGATAATATAGGTGAATTTAATGAAAATGTAGAATCCCTGTGGGTGGAGATAAGGGGAGGGGGAAAAAATACGGTAATAAATTACTGATAAGGGGTTGGTTCTAAATCTCCAAAAATAATGGAAGCAATGGAAAATATCCTCGTAAAGCAAATAGATCAAGCTGCGACTCAAGGAGAAGTCATTGTTATGGGGGACTTCAACTACCCTGAAATAGATTGGGGAATGGAAATCTGCAGTTCCAGCAAAGCTAATCGGTTTTTGACAACTACAGTTATATGAAAAAGTTTGGGCACCCCTATTAATCTTAAGCTTAATGTTTTATAAAAATTGTTTTTTTGCAACAGCTATTTCAGTTTCATATATCTAATAACTGTTGGACACAGTAATGTTTCTGCCTTGAAATGAGGTTTATTGTACTAACAGAAAATGTGCAATCTGCATTCAAACAAAATTTGACAGATGCATAAGTATGGGCACCCTTATCATTTTCTTGTTTTAAATGCTCCTACCTACTTTTTACTGACTTACTAAAGCACTTTTTTGGTTTTCTAACCTCATTGAGCTTTGAACTTCATAGCCAGGTGTATGCAATCATGAGAAAAGATACTTAAAGTGGCCACTTGCAAGTTGTTTTCCTGTTTGAATCTGCTCTGAAGAGTGGCATCATGGGCTCCTCAAAACAACTGTTTACTGATCTAAAAACAAAGATTATTCAACATAGTTGTTCAGGGGAAGGATACTAAAAGCTGTCTCAGAGATTTAACCTGTCAATTTCCACTGTGAGGAACATAGTAAGGAAATGGAAAAACACAGGTACAGTTCTTGTTAAGGCCAGAAGTGGCAGGCCAAGAAAAACATCAGAAAGGCAGAGAAGAAGAATGATGAGATCAGTCAAGGACAATCCTCAGACCACCTCCAGAGAGCTGCAGCATCAACTTGCTGCAGATGGTGTCACTGTGCATCGGTCAACTATACAACGCACTTTGCACAAGGAGAAGCTGTATGGGAGAGTGATGCGAAAGAAGCCGTTTCTGCAAGCACGCCACAAACAGTCGGCTGAGGTATGCAAAAGCACATTTGGAGAAGCCAATTTCTTTTTGGAAGAAGGTCCTGTGGACTGATGAAACCAAGATTGAGTTGTTTGGTCATACAAAAAGGCGTCATGCATGGCGGCCAAAAACACAGCATTCCAAGAAAAACACTTGCTACCCACATTAAAATTTGATGGAGGTTCCATCATGCTTTGGGGCTGTGTGGCCAATGCCGCCACCGGGAATCTTGTTAAAGTTGAGGGACGCATGGATTCCTCTCAGTATCAGCAGATTCTTGACAATAATGTTCATGAATCAGTGACAAAGTTGAAGTTGCGCAGGGGATGGATCTTTCAGCAAGGCAATGATCCAAAACACCGCTCCAAATCTTCTCAGGCATTCATGCAGAGGAACAATTACACTATTCTGGAATGGCCATCCCAGTCCCCAGACCTGAATATCATTGAACATCTGTGGGATCATTTGAAGAGGGCTGTCCATGCTCGGCGACCATCAAACTTAACTGAACTGGAATTGCTTTGTAAAGAGGAATGGTCAAAAATACCTTCATCCAGGATCCAGAAACTCATTAAAAGCTACAGGAAGCGACTAGAGGCTGTTATTTTTGCAAAAGGAGGATCTACTAAATATTAATGTCACTTTTCTGGTGGGGTGCCCATACTTATGCACCTGTCAATTTTTGTTTGAATGCAGATTGCACATTTTCTGTTAGTACAATAAACTTCATTTCAAGGGAGAAACATTACTGTGTCCAACAGTTATTAGATATATGAAACTGAAATAGCTGTTGCAAAAAAAGTATTTTTATAAAACATTAAGCTTAAGATTAATAGGGGTGCCTAAACTTTTTCATATAACTGTATGAGAAACATTTACCTTTCACAACTGGCTCAGGACCCAACGAGAAGGGGGGCACTGCTAGACCTAATATTAACCAACAGGCCAGACCGCATAGCAAATATAAGGGTTGGGGGTCACTTGGGAAATAGCGATCACAAAATAAGAAGTTTTCATGTATCCTTTAAAAAGATGTGTAATAGAGTGGTTACAAGGACACTAAACTTCAGGAAGGCAAATTTCCAATGGATGAGAGAGGATCTTGGTGCAATTAACTGGGACGATATCCTGAGACATAAAAATACACAAAGAAAATGGGAGACGTTTATTAGCATCCTGGATAGGACCTGTGCACAGTATATACCGTATGGGAATAAACATACTAGAAATAGGAGGAAACCAATATGGCTAAATAGAGCTGTAAGGGGCGCAATAAGTGACAAAAAGAAAGAATTTAGAGAATTAAAGGAAGTAGGTAGTGAGGAGGCATTAAATAAATACAAAAAATTAAATAAATTCTGTAAAAAGCAAATCAAGGCAGCAAAGATTGAGACAGAGAGACTCACTGCCAGAGAGAGTAAAAATAATCCTAAAATATTCTTTAACTACATAAATAGTAAGAAACTAAAAAATGATAGTGTTGGCCCTCCTAAAAATAGTCTGGGTGAAATGGTGGATGAGGATGAGGAAAAAGCCAATATGCTAAATGACTTTTTTTCATCAGTATTTACACAAGAAAATCCCATGGCAGACAAAATGACTAGTGATAAAAATTCCCAATTAAATGTCACCTGCTTAACCCAGCAGGATTTGCGGCGGCGTGTAAAAATCACTAAAATTTACAAATCTCCGGGACCGGATGGGATACACCCTCGAGTACTGCAGGAATTAAGTACAGTCATCGATAGACCATTATTTTTAATCTTTAAAGACTCCATAATAACAGGGTCTGTACCACAGGACTGGCGTACAGCAAATGTGGTGCAAATATTCAAAAAGGGGACCAAAACTGAACTCTGAAATTATAGGCCAGTAAGCTTAACCTCTACTGTGGGTAAAATCCTGGAGAGCATTCGAAGGGACGCTATACTGGAGTATCTGAAGAGGAATAACCTCATGACCCAGTATCAGCACGGGTTTACTAGGGACCGTTCATGTCAGACTAATTTGATCAGTTTCTATGAAGAGGTAAGTTCCGAACTGGACCAAGGGAACCCAGTGGATGTAGTGTATATGGACTTTTCAAAAGCTTTTGATACGGTGCCACACAAAAGGTTGATACATAAAATGAGAATAATGGGGATAGGGGAAAATATGTGTAAGTGGGTTGAGAGCTGGCTCAGGGATAGGAAACAAAGGGTGGTTATTAATGGAGCACACTCGGACTGGGTAGCGGTTAGCAGTGGGGTACCACAGGGGTCAGTATTGGGCCCTCTTCTTTTTAACATTTATTAATGACCTTGTATGGGGCATTCAGAGTAGAATTTCAATATTTGCAGATGACCCTAAACTCTGCAGGGTAATCAATACAGAGGAGGACAATTTTATATTACAGGATGATTTATGTAAACTAGAAGCTTGGGCTGATAAATGGCAAATGAGCTTTAATGGGGATAAATGTAAGGTCATGCACTTGGGTAGAAGTAATAAGATGTATAATTATGTGCTTAATTCTAAAACTCTGGGCAAAACCGTCAATGAAAAAGACCTGGGTGTATGGGTGGATGACAAACTCATATTCAGTGGCCAGTGTCAGGCAGCTGCTACAAAGGCAAATAAAATAATGGGATGCATGAAAAGAGGCATAGATGCTCATGAGGAGAACATAATTTTACCTCTATACGAGTCACTAGTTCGACCACACTTAGAATACTGTGCACAGTTCTGGTCTCCGGTGTATAAGAAAGACATAGCTGAACTGGAGCGGGTGCAGAGAAGAGCGACCAAGGTTATTGGAGGACTGGGGGGGGGGAACTGCAATACCAAGATAGGTTATTACACTTGGGGCTATTTAGTTTGGAAAAATGAAGACTAAGGGGTGATCTTATTTTAATGTATAAATATATGAGAGGACAGTACAAAGACCTTTTTGATGATCTTTTTAATCATAGACCTGAGACAGGGACAAGGGGGCATCCTCTACGTCTGGAGGAAAGAAGGTTTAGGCATAATAACAGACGTGGGTTCTTTACTGTAAGAGCAGTGAGACTATGGAACTCTCTGCCGTATGATGTTGTAATGAGTGATTCATTACTTAAATTTAAGAGGGGACTGGATACCTTTCTGGAAAAGTATAATGTTACAGGGTATATACACTAGATTCCTTGATGGGGTGTTGATCCAGGGAACTAGTCTGATTGCTGTATGTGGAGTCGGGAAGGAATTTTTTTCCCCAATGTGGAGCTTACTCTTTGCCACATGTTTTTTTTTTGCCTTCCTCTGGATCAACATGTTAGGGCATGTTAGGTTACGCTATGGGTTGAACTAGATGGACTTAGTCTTCCTTCAACCTTAATAACTATGTAACACCACGGAGGAGCTCTGGGCGGGGATCAAACAAGAGAGCGATGAACGGTTGGTTCCGCTGAACCTCACGCCTTGTCTGGTGGTGTACGATAAAGGGTGAAATCTTGTAACAGCTCTGGGCATAGCCAGTTTGACGCACATCCCTTTTCTGGCACATGTGCTGAATTTGGTGTTGGAGAGCTCCCTTAAAAATTTCTCTGATATGTAAGAGCTGTTGCTGAAAGAAAGCGCTTTCACTCACCCTACTGCTGCTCGTCTGTCTGCGCTGCAGCGTCACGTCTGCCTTCCTGCTCACCACATCATATGTGACGTACCCACAAGGTAGAACTCCACCTTGCATGTGCTGGAGAGACTAGGAGCAGCAGCAGGCAACAGTGGCGTTTCAGCGCACACAAGTGTGAGTTGTTCTGTGGAACAACAGCACTTCACTACAGAGTGGGCCTCCATGTGAGACGTGTGTACCATGTTGCGCTGCTTCAAGTACTCCACCAACATGGCCAGTGGTGATGAGCGAACGTGCTTGCCACTACTCAGTACTCGCCCGAGTATCACTGTACTCGGCGAGCACCGAGTATTTCCGTTATTATTCGGCGGGACCTCAGGTCTCTGCCCTGCAATTCTGGCGCTCTTTAGAGCACCAGTGAAAATGCAGGAATTGGCTGCCATGCACTGTAATGCTGCAGCCATCTTTGTTGTGTTATTAGTGATTGGCTGGCCGCATAGCGTCATCAGGTCTATAAGAGACCTGATGCCGCCCTGCTCACCGCATTCTGCTCCGGACTTAGGTAGTGTAGGGAGAGCTGCTGTTGAGATAGGGTCAGAATCGTCCTTTTAATAGTTAGTGTGGGTCTGCTTGTGTTCCGTCCACAAATCCAAAGGAGCCAACAGTCCTTTTTAGGGCTAATTCGGGGATCCCGAGAGTGCACCGCTAGTTAGGCAGGGGAGTCTATGTGCACATATCCACATCACTGCAAGGCTTGCAGGCACTGTATGCAAATCTATAGATCTCCCAGCATTCATCAAAACGCTCCATTACTGTCTACTACTGCGTATTTTATATATACATAGTTGCAGTAATCCATGGCATTTTTTTTTTGTTATACCTGCTCATTTTATTAGAAAGCAATCCATAGCCCCCTTTTTTCTACATTTATTTGCTTGGTCACGCTGCAGACTACAGCCAGGTCATTGCAGTACAAGAGCATGAAAATATAATTTTTTTTAACTTTTTTGGGGGGCCCAGGCATCAGATGTGAGTGCGCCAAAACATCTGGCTTTTTTTGGGCACTATCTATTATTTAGTTGTGTATTACAACATTTTTGGATACCATTTTGCTTAACCAAAAATCTGTAGCTTGCCCAAAAATATTTAACTACAGTTGTTATATTTATCACTGTGAGTTGTACGCCACACGCATCGCATATCATTGCACTCAATATCTTACAATTTTAGGACTCCAAATTTTTTTTTGGGTGTAATTGCCAACTTTTGGACACAATTGTGGTGTGCCCAAAAAAATCAACGCCAAATTTTGATCAGTCTGTGATCTCTGGCTGACGCCTGTTATATCAGCGGTGTAAAAATCTTTGCAGGCATACATTGCATTGTTCTGTCTGATAGCCTTGGTCTATTCTGTATTTTTATTGTTTTCAAAAATTAACAAAAAAAAACATAGTCTGTTATCTCCGTCACACGCCTGGCGTATCTGTGGTGTCAAAATCTTCGGTTCGCAGGCATGTATTGCATTGCTCTGTATGCTAGCCTTGGTCTACTCAGTATTTATTGTTTTCAAAAATAAAAAAAATAAAAATTATTCACTCTGTTATCTCCGTCAGACGGCTGGTGTTTCTGTGGTGTCCAAAACTTCGCTTTTCAGGCATATGTTGTATTTTTGGGTCTGCTAGCCTTGGTCTACTCGTTATTTTTTCTTTAACCCCTTTACCCCCAAGGGTGGTTTGCACGTTAATGACCAGGTCATTTTTTACAATTCTGACCACTGTCCCTTTATGAGGTTCTAACTCTGGAACGCTTCAACGGATCTTGGCGATTCTAACACTGTTTTCTCGTGACATATTGTACTTCATGATAGTGGTAAAATTTCTTTGATATTACCTGTGTTTATTTGTGAAAAAATTTGGCGAAAATTTTGAAAACTTTGCTATTTTACAACTTTGAATTTTTATGCAATTAAATCACAGAGGTATGTCACACAAAATATTTAATAAGTAACATTTTCCACATGTCTACTTTACATCAGCACAATTTTGGAACCAAAAATTTTTTTGGTTAGGGAGTTATAAGGGTTAAAAGTTGACCAGCAATTTCTCATTTTTACAACACTATTTTTTTTTTAGGGACCACATCTCATCTGAAGTCATTTTGAGGGGTCTATATGATAGAAAATAACCAAGTGTGACACCATTCTAAAAACTGCACCCCTCAAGGTGCTCAAAACCACATTCAAGAAGTTTATTAACCCTTCAGGTTTTTCACAGGAATTTTTTGAATGTTTAAATAAAAATGAACATTTCACTTTTTTTCACAAAAAATTTACTTCAGCTCCAATTTGTTTTATTTTACCAAGGGTAACAGGAGAAAATGGACCCCAAAAGTTGTTGTACAATTTGTCCTGAGTACACCGATACCCCATATGTGGGGGTAAACCACTGTTTGGGCGCATGGCAGAGCTCGGAAGCGAAGGAGCGCCATCTGACTTTTCAATGCAAATTTGACAGGAATTGAGATGGGACGCCATGTTGCGTTTGGAGAGCCACTGATGTGCCTAAACATTGAAACCCCCCAGAAGTGACACCATTTTGGAAAGTAGACCCCCTAAAGGAACTTATCTAGATGTGTGGTGAGCACGTTGACCCACCAAGTGCTTTACAGAAGTTTATAATGCAGAGCCGTAAAAATAAATCTTATTTTTTCACAAAAATGATTTTTCCGCCCCCAATTTATTTTCCCAAGTGTAAGAGAAGAAATTGGATTCCAAAAGTTGTTGTACAATTTGTCCTAAGTACGCTGATGCCCCATATGTGGGGGTAAACCACTGTTTGGGCGCATGGGAGAGCTCGGAAGGGAAGGAGCGCCGTCTGACTTTTCAATGCAAAATTGACAGGAATTGAGATGGGATGCCATGTTGCGTTTGGAGAGCCACTGATGTGCCTAAACATTGAAACCCCCCACATGTGACACCATTTTGGAAAGTAGACCCCCTAAGGAACTTATC
This sequence comes from Ranitomeya imitator, assembly GCF_032444005.1. Classification (NCBI taxonomy): domain Eukaryota; kingdom Metazoa; phylum Chordata; class Amphibia; order Anura; family Dendrobatidae; genus Ranitomeya; species Ranitomeya imitator. Next base: position 527,762,033 of record NC_091282.1, read on the forward strand.
TAGATGTGTGGTGAGCACTTTCACCCACCTAGGGCTTCACAGAAGTTTATAATGCAGAGCCGTAAAAATAAAAAATAAAAATTTTCCCACAAAAATTATATTTTTTAGCTCCCAGTTTTGTATTTTTCCAAGGGTAACAGTTGAAATTGGACCCTAAAAGTTGTTGTCCAATTTGTCCTGAGTACGCTGATACCCGATATGTGGGGGGGAACCACCGTTTGAGCGCATGGCAGAGCTCTGAAGGGAAGGAGCATCATTTGGAATGCAGACTTAAATGGATTGGTCTGCAGGTGTCACATTGCGTTTGCAGAGCCCCTAATGTACCTAAACAGTAGAAACCCCCCACAAGTGACACCATTTTGGAAACTAGACCCCCCAATGAACTTATCTAGATGTGTTGTGAGAACTTTGAACCCCCAAGTGTTTCACTACAATTTATAATGCAGAGCCATGAAAATAAAAAATAAAAAATTTTCCCACAAAAATTATTTTTTAGCCCCCAGTTTTGTATTTTCCCAAGGGTAACAGGAGAAAGTGGACCCCAAAAGTTGTTGTCCAATTTGTCCTGAGTACGCTGATACCCCATATGTTGGGGTAAACCCCTGTTTGGACGCACGGGAGACCTCGGAAGGGAAGGAGCACTGTTTTACTTTTTCAACGCAGAATTGGCTGGAATTGAGATCGGACGCCATGTCGCGTTTGGAGAGCCCCTTATGTGCCTAAACAGTGGAAACCCCCCAATTATAACTGAAACCTTAATCATAACACACCCCTAACCCTAATCCCAACGGTACCCCTAACCACACCTCTAACCCTGACACACCCCTAACCCTAATCCCAACCCTATTCCCAACCGTAAATGTAGCCCCAACCCTAACTTTAGCCCCAACCCTAACTGTAGCCTTAACCCTAGCCCCAACCCTAGCCCTAATGGGAAAATGGAAATTAATACATTTATTTAATTTTTTTTATTTTTCCCTAACTAAGGGGGTCATGAAGGGGGGTTTGATTTACTATTTATAGCGGGTTTTTTAGTGGATTTTTATGATTGCCAGCCGTCACACACTGAAAGACGCTTTTTATTGCAAAAAATATTTTTTGTGTTACCACATTTTGAGAGCTATACTTTTTCCATATTTGGGTCCACAGAGTCATGTGAGGTCTTGTTTTTTGCGGGACGAGTTGACGTTCTTATTGGTAACATTTTCGGGCACATGACATTTTTTGATCGCTTTTTATTCCGATTTTTGTGAGGCAGAATGACCAAAAACCAGCTATTCATGAATTTCTTTTGGGGGAGGCGTTTATTCCGTTCCGCGTGTGGTAAAATTGATAAAGCAGTTTTATTCTTCGGGTCAGTACGATTACAGCGATGCCTCATTTATATCATTTTTTAAAATGTTTTGGTGCTTTTATACGGTAAAAACTATTTTATAGAAAAAATAATTATTTTTGCATCGCTTTATTCTGAGGACTATAACTTTTTTATTTTTTTGCTAATGATACTGTATGGCGGCTCGTTTTTTGCAGGACAAGATGACGTTTTCTGCGGTGCCATGTTTATTGATATCAGTCTTTTTGATCGTGTGTTATTCCACGTTTTGTTTGGCGGTATGAGAATAAAGCGGTTTTTTGTCTCGTTTTTTTTTTTTTTTTTTACGGTGTTCACTGAAGGGATTAACTAGTGATATAGTTTTATAGGTGGGGTCATTACAGACGCGGCGATACTAAATATGTGAACTTTTTTTTTAATTTAGATAAATAAACGTATTTATAGGAAGAATATTTATTTTTGGGGGGAATTTAAAAAAAAAATCTTTTTACACATGTCAATATTTTTTTTTTACACTATAACATTGCCCCAAGGGGGAAGGGAAGGGGGGGTCATCATGTTATAGTGTAAGATCGCTGATCTGACACTTTGCTGTGCACTGTGTCAGATCAGCGATCTGACGTGCACAGAGCAGTGAGGCTTCCCAGCGCCTGCTGAGCAGGCACAGTGAAGCCACCTCCCTGCAGGACCCGGATGCCGTGGCCATCTTGGATCCGGGCCTGCAAGGAGGAGGAGGAGGTAAGAGACCCTCGCAGCAACGCGATCACATCGTGTTGCTCCGGGGGTTTCAGGGAAGCCCGCAGGGAGCCCCCTCCCTGCGCGATGCTTCCATATACCGCTGGCACACCGCGATCATGTTTGATCACGGTGTGCCGGTGGTTAATGTGCCGGGGGGCGGTCCGTGACCGCTTCTGGCACACAGTGCTGGATGTCAGCTGCGATAGCTGACACCCGGCCACGCTCCCCCCGTGAGCGCGGCCGATCGCTATGACGTGCTATCCCATAGGTGGTCATACGGGCCCACCCCACCTCGATGGGATAGTACGTCATATGTCAGAAAGGGGTTAAAAATATTTTTAAAAAACTAAAATTTTTACTGTCTGTTATCTCCGGCAGACACTCGGTGTATCTTTGGTGTCCAAATCTTCGCTTTGCAGGCATATTGATCACATATAATTTTTCTTCAAATTAATCCATTTGTATTGAGCTTTTAAAATATTTCAGTTATCCATTTAAAATGGGCAAGGCAAGGGACGGGGAAGTGGACGTGATGGTGCATGCAGAAGACGAGGCCTTGGCAAAGCTGAAAGTGGGTCACAACAAAGACCCACATGTTCATGCTCAACCTTCCTGTCCCAGTTTCTTGGGGACTGCAGCACACCACTATTGAAACCAGAGCAGTGTGAAATGGTTGTTGGTTGGATAGCGGATAATGCATCCAGTCACTTAGCCACCACCACCAACATGTATTCTATACGGTCTTTCCATTTTTCCTATCTCTGGACCATCCTCTTATGACCTAGTGTATGCCTCTCCAATCTAAAAATATTGAAATACTATTATATTATATTTTTATTTATATCCCTGTCTCTGAGCTGTTGCTAGGGACCAACATATCTCTTTGGATACATACTGGTTTCATATGTATGAACCTGTGTTCTCCCCTCCCTTTTCTTATTTACTTTCATAGGTGGATTCAGATCCTTTATTCATTTTTTGGATTTCAGTATGAATGATCATTCATTACGTCTCCTCATTCTCTGCCACTGGATCACCAGGGTTAACTGGTTCTGTGCTGCTACAGCCATTCAGTTTTTGGGCAAGGGCGTCTATGATCCCCATAAATAATTATTTTTATAATGTACTCCCCATGGGGAAATGTTTGTCAGCCCATGCACTTAGTGTATGGGCATTACAAGTCTAGGAAACCCGCTCCTTAACATTGGGCCTAGTTTTTCATAATGCCTTCCTCCACATCTCATCTTTCTCCACCACTAGAACAGCATGATGAACGTGTTGTATGCTGCTACAGCCATTCAATTTTTGGGCAAGGGCATCTATGATCCTCATAAATAATTTTTTTATAATGTACCTCCAACAGGGACATGTTTGTCAGCCCGTGCACTTAGTGTATGGGCATTATGAGTCTAGAAGACCCGCTCCTTTGTTATGGGAAAAAAAATTTTATGAGGCTCTCATCCATGATTCTTCCATGGGGAATTGTGTTGCGTGCAAATTTGGGTCAAGGCGGCAGCCCTTGCGTTCAATGCATAAGGAAACAGTATGGCAGGACCAACTGAAGAATGTGAAGTGGGTTTTCCTGTGGCCATCCAATACCTGGTTCAAAGGCTTATTGGGGTGCTTATGACTGGGTAACAGGGCAGGCCTTGCAGTTAATACATAAGAAAACAGTATGGGATTACAAAATTAATAACGTGAAGTGTATTTTCCTGTGTCCATCCAGTATCTGGGTTCAAAGGCTTATTGGGGTGCATATGACTTGATTGCAGGGCAGGCCTTGCATTCAATGCAACTTTTTTCAGGAGGCCCTCATGTACCTCTCGTGAAAGGGGTGTTGGGGTGCATTGTAAATCTTGGCAGCCCAGCTACTCACTGCATAGGCAATAACAGCATAGGAGACCCAATGTTTAATAATGTCCCTTTAAGAATATTAATGCCGCTTGATGCCCCTCTAAAAATAGGCTTTGTGACTTTGAGTCCCTCCTTGAGAAATGAAACAAGATGTGTCTCCTTATGTGTCACACACCACATGGCCAGCTAGGGTTGTTAAATGTTACAATCACATTTCCCAGTGAAAGCATTTGTATTGGTTAAAAGCAATGTTAAGGTTGAAAAACGCATCAAAAACGCTGTATGTGAACACAGCAAAAGTGGTGGAGGAACATTTCGGTCTGGGGTAAATTATTTTGCCTTATATACAAGTCATTACCCTGAAAAGGATGTACCTTGACATATTTCCCAGCAAAATCCATTTTGGTTTCGTTTTTCTATGCTTTTTGGTGCACCTGTAAAAATGGTGTGAAACTCTGACAACATTGCTTACAACTGTGACCTAGGAGTCAGAAATGCTTCCAGGGGCGATGGCCATGATGTTCCTGTGTCATTTCTTCAGTGTTTCCATTATTTTCAGACGTTTTTAGACCTTAAAAGGACCCCCAAGGGGGATCACGGTAAAAATACTCAGGTTTCCCATAGACTTACATTGGGCTCGAGGATTCAAATTTGCTCAACCTGAGCAACGAGCATTTTAGTTCTCGCTCATCACTAATGGCCAGCACTGATGACACAATCATCAGCGTTCCTATCCCACTTCTAATCCTGATTGAAAAACGCTTCAGGCGATGATTGATGAGGTGTGGTACAGGAGGAAGAGGAGATGGAACAGGAACCATCACACCATTATCAAGCCAGTTATCCACACGTGGCTAGGAGAGTGGATTCCTGTACCAACAGTGGCCAGGTACACAACTACGCAACTTTCCATCCAGGGGACAGTTTTGGAGGATGAGGAACCGTTTTCACAGCAGGGTGGCACTCAAAGCAGCTCACGCGCATCACTGGAACGTGGCTTGCAGGATAGAGAGGACCCAGACTATACACCTCCCACCAAGGTTGTTGTTGCCTCTGGGCAGCCTGGCAAACATGAGCTGTGCCTGCGCAACAACTGCCAAGTTGCCCAGATTGTTACCAGCGCTGATTACTGGGTGGCCACTCTGAAGGATCACTACTACAAGGACAACATGCCACCCTTATTTCCGTCACTGGAGTGGGATAAAAAAATTAGGGAATACAAGCGCGACCCGGTAGACGCACTACTGACTGGATTCCCACCTGATAGCGAGGTTCCATGGAAGAACAAGGCAGAGGAGGAAGTTGCCAAAGTAGCTGGGGCACCGGCACCACCTTGGAAGGAAGGGTTAGCATGGTCAAAATGTAGAAAACCTTCCTCAGCACGCCATATTTGGCACCACCATCTGATATGAACCGTATTAGCAGGAGGCAGCGTTTCAACAATATGGTGGAAGAGTACCTGTCCACACGTCTCCACGTACTAAGTGTTGGCTCTGCCCCATTTAACTTCTGGGTCTCCAAATTGGACACACAGTCTGAGCTTGCTCTTTACGTCTTGGAGGACGTGGCCTGCCCTGCGGCAAGTATACTGTTTGAATTTAGCACAGCAGGTGGGTGATTACAGACAGGCGCATCCGCCTGTCCACAGCCAACGTGGGGAGGCTCACATTCACTAAAATGAACCAGGCGTGGATCCCACGGGACTTGTCTGTATTTTTAGCTGACAAGAGAAGTAAACCAGCTCCGCCAGTTGTAGTTTGTTTGTTCTATTTGCCATTCACAATGTTTTGAAACCTCCCCAAATTTAAAACAGTGCTGGCTACCTCCTCTGCCTCTTCCACTTACACCACCAACTCCACAAGTTGTATCTCAGCATAGGTCATCAATGTCTAATCGGCTGGGATCCGACTCTTGATACCTCCACCGATCAGTTGTTACTGGTGTCGGTGGCCAGCTACTGAAAGTATTCTCTTACGGAGCTGGCCGTCTTCTGATAGTGGCCGCCACAGAGTACTGCACATCCACCTCCTATTATTATTATTTATTATTATAGCGCCATTTATTCCATGGCGCTTTACATGTGAGGAGGGGTATACATAATAAAAACAAGTACAATAATCTTAAACAATACAAGTCATAACTGGTACAGGAGGAGTGAGGACCCTGCCCACGAAGGCTCACAATCTACAAGGGATGGGTGAGAATACAGTAGGTGAGGATAGAGATGGTCATGCAGCGGTTTGGTCGATCGGTGGTTACTGCAGGTTGTAGGCTTGTCAGAAGAGGTGGGTCTTAAGGTTCTTTTTGAAGGTTTCGATGGTAGGCGAGAGTCTGATGTGTTGTGGTAGAGGGTTCCAGAGTAGGGGTGATACGCGAGAGAAATCTTGTATACAATTGTGGGAAGAGGAGATAAGAGGGGAATAGAGAAGGAGATCTTGTGAGGATCGGAGGTTGAGTGTAGGCAAGTACCGGAAGACGAGGTCACAGATGTATGGAGGAGACAGGTTGTGGATGGCTTTGTACGTCATGGTTAGGGTTTTGTAGTGGAGTCTCTGGGCAATGGGGAGCCAGTGAAGGGACTGACAGAGGGGAGAAGCTGGGGAATAGCGGGGGGACAGGTGGATTAGTCAGGCAGCAGATTTTAGAATAGATTGGAGGGGTGCGAGAGTGTTAGAGGGGAGGCCACAGAGCAGGAGGTTGCAGTAGTCAAGGCGAGAAATGATGAGGGTATGGACTAGGGTTTTTGCAGATTCTTGGTTGAGGAATGTACGGATTCGTGAAATATTTTTGAGTTGAAGTCGGCAGGAAGTGGAAAGGGCTTGGAAATGTGGTTTGAAGGATAGATCAGCGTCAAGGATTACCCCGAGGCAGCGAGCTTGTGGGACTGGGGAGAGTGGACAGCCATGCACTGTAATGGATACGTGTGCTCACGTAGGCCATCTGTGTGGGATCCGTGTGATGTCCGTGAGTACGTTTTTAGGGTTCGTGTGCTGTCCGTTTGCTGCACGTGTGTCCGTGTATTGCAACAATATTCACTCTATGACAAGAAAAACACATGGACAGCACACAGACCGCATCTGAGTGCGGTACGTGTTTACACGGACCCATTGACTTTAATGGGTCCGTGTGATCCGTGCGCTCCCACGAACACTGACATGTCTCCGTGTTTTGCAAACGGACACACGGTCCGTGAAAAAACGCTGACATGTGCAGAGACTCATTTATTTTAATGTGTCTACGTGTGTCAGTATCTCCGGTACGTGAGGAAACTGTCACCACACGTACTGGAGCCACTGACGTGTGAAATCGGCCTCAGAGATATGCCAGAGGACGTCTGTTAGGAGTCGTATCTTAGGAGCTGTGTGACCGTGTGTCAGGGTCCGTGTCTCAGGAGCCGTGTGTCAGAGATATGCCAGAGGACGTCTGTTAGGAGTCGTATCTTAGGAGCTGTGTGACCGTGTGTCAGGGTCCGTGTCTCAGGAGCCGTGTGTCAGAGATATGTCAGAGGCCGGCTGTTAGGAGCCATATCTTAGGAGCTGTGTGTTCGTGTCTCAGGAGCCGTGTGTCAGAGGCCGTCTGTTAGGAGCCGTATCTTAGGAGCTGTGTGACCGTGTGTCAGGGTCCGTGTTTTAGGAGCCGTGTGTCAGCTATGTCAGAGGCCGTCTGTTAGGAGCTGTGAGGCCGTGTGTCAGACACTGTGTGTTGGCCATGTGTCACACGCTGCAGTGACCGCTTTTGGGGCGCACCAGTATTCTCCTCACAACAATGGGACAACCTGATTGTGAACGCGCCTGACAGAACTGTCCCAAGTGGGGAGGGAGCGAGGGGCGGAGCCAACGCCCTGGATTTCCCGCCTTCCCTCATAGTGGATGGGAGGTGGCGAGGCGAAGCCCGACTGTCTGTGTTATTACATACTTCCTGTGGTATATTTATGAGCGCGAGTTCAATTTCCGGCAGCAGCTCCGGACTTGTTCCCCTCCTCCTTGTGTTCTATTTGTATCCCCCCCCAGCGCTTATCGCCGCCCCTGACTGGCCACTATAAGATCATCGACTGGGCGGAGCTGCGGTGAAAGGGGATACTGTCTAGGTTATTATACCCCTCCCCACAGACACACAGCGGTGGTGGATGGGGGAGAGAAGTCCCCCTAAAAGAGAACGACTGGAGAGAGACCTGCTTAGCTGCCGGGCGGGCCATTCAATAACACCTCAACTTCTCCTATAGTTCCTGCAGAGCATTCCTATGGGGACCCACCTGCAGGTAAGTGCTCCCGCTGGGGGGAGGCTTGTGTCTGCAGAAAGGTCATCCTGACTGGAAGTGTGTTATCACATGAGCTGAGGAATCACCTCTGACCTCAGCCACTTCTCTGGGTCTTCCAGTGCTAGTGTGATGTCACTGATCGCTCTGACGTCATGTTTCCAGCACCAGCCTCTGATCTCAGCCTATTAGAATGGTGAGGAGCCTTCCTGGTAGTTGTTTGTGTGCTGGCTGCCCCATCCATGTGTAGCCTGAGACTCCTGTCCACCAAATTAAGAAAAGGGCCGGATATTACAATATTTTATTAAGTGATTTCTCCCAAACCACACGAGGATGTCTCTGAGCCTTGAACTTAGCTCAGACAAGTCTTCTGCTCAGCATTCCCCATCTTCCTTTATCTGCCTGTAATTAATTTATCCCTTTATGTCTCACTTGTCTCCTCAGACTCCCTGTAACAAAGGCTCCAGTACAGCCAGCCTGTCCTGGGGTGCTAATACTTATTCATTCAGTCTTATATGATCATGCAGTCATATTAAAGGCGCACACCGACACTGCACAAGGCAATGCAATAAAGAACTGTTTAATTATTCTCCTCATGCAGAAGGGCCATTTCAAGGATACATTGTACAGAGGGAAGAATCCAGGAGATTACCAGATAACCAGGTGTTTTGTTATGCAGTATCTTTTCCAATTTTTTTGTTTCCATTTTTAGACTAGGGGAAGATACTTGCATGTAGTTCACGATATAACCAAGGCTTGCAATAAAATATGAATTTTCTATAACATTCCATTTATGAAGTTGGAAGTAAAGGCTGTGTACAGCATAGATAGGAATGATAGTGCCCTGTACTTTCTTCTGCTTGCCACAGTCACGCTTCTTTTGATAAAACACACATGGTGTTGGCTTGCATGATGCAAAATTCTGTAAACAAGGTTTTATGTAGTAGTAGTGATAGTGCTTGGCCTATAGTATAATATATTATGCATGTAGAATAGCTAAAGAAGGTCTCCCATCGTGTCAATATATTCTTTACACAACTTACAGAAGAATACCTTTGTTATTAGTCTTTTGGACATTTTATGTATATCGTTCCTCTTTAGGCCCGTTTCAATATTTTATCATTCACAGTCCGAATATGGATCACTATGTCCGGACTCCCCGCTGGTCTTCTAAACAGAACTCGACAGCATCACATATGCGTACAAGGCTGCTGAATTTGCAGCTCCACAGCCAGTCTGTACATCATAGTCCATACTCAAAATTGTAAAGTGTGAAATTGGCCTTACCATAGATGTAGTAATAATTAAACTTGGCTCAAATGAGAACATCCATCCAGGCCTTTTTTTTTGTTAAGGAGAAGGCAGTCCCCATTTTTCTCTGCCCCGCGTCACTCCTGAAAGATTTCTATTTTTTTAAATTATCAATAGATTTGGGGCAGCATATTTTCTATATTGATTCAGAAAGTGTCGATCTAGTACTGCATATTAAACTACAGATTATTTTATGAATTTCTGCAGTTGTATGCATATTTTTTTAAATTAATCTGTAAATTAAACATTGCAGAAGAATATAGTCAAAAATAAAAAAAAGGGTATCTGTTCGGCTACTTCCACACATCAGTTTTTTTGCCGTCAGGCTCAATCCGGCGAGTTTTGAAAAAAACCAAAAACGGATCCGTCACAAATTGTGAAAAACTGATGCGACGGATCAGAGAGATAGAGAGACCCCAGAATGGAAAACGCATGCTTAGTTAAAAAACAGAATCCTTCGCCATAGGGTTCCATTATAGCAAACAACGGATCCGTCACTGTCCGTTTTTTCGACGGACACAAAAAAGTTACTATGTCTGTTTTCTCCGGCTGCTGGAAAAACAATTTTCGACGGATCCAGCAAAAAAACGGATGAAACGTGAGACCATTTGTCGATTGAACCTGACGGCAAAAAACTGATGTATGAAAGTAGCCTTAGATCCGCTTTTTAATTTTTGCTCTCCTTGATTTTATCTTTGAAAATAACTGAATTCAAAGGAGAGAGGGAACCTGATAGCAGTAGCATGTATAAGACACCGCTGGCTGTATGATTTCAGATTGATTTGGAAACGCTGAAGCATTTCAGATAACATACTTTTATTAGCTGACCTGGGACCAACCTACACAGGTGACTTGTCAGAAAAGGCGCTTCCTTGGTGGCTTCTCCTCATCTGCTATCTTTGGGTGATAGGTCTCTCCCTGTGTATATGTATAGAGAGACCTGTCAGGCAGGGGGAAGCTGCATGGGACTGGCTTTTTCTACTAGTCTCCCATGTGGCCTGTTCCTCAGCCAGCTTTGAGGCTATGTGCACACGTTGCGGATTAGGCTTAGGAATTTCTGGTGCGGATTCTGCCTCTCCTGGCAGAAAACGCACCTGCGGATTTCTCGTGTTTTTTGTGCGTTTTTTGCTGCAGTTTTCTTGCGGATTTGCTGCATTTTTAACCCCTGCGGTTTTCTATAATGGAAAGGGTACAAAAACGCTGCAGATTCACAAAAAAGAAGTGACATGCTACTTTTAAACCGCAGCGTTTACGCAGCGGATTTTCCGCAAAGTGTGCACAGCATTTTTTTTCTCATTGATTTACATTGTACTGTAAATCAATTGCGGAACTGCAGCGTTTCTGCACTGCAAAAAACCCTGCGGATCTGCAAAGAATCCACAACGTGTGCACATACCCTTAAAGTATAGTTTTCTTTTGCACGCCGCAGCATTTCAAATTTCACAGTCAAACATACATGGCTGAAATCATACAGCCAGTGTCTGAAAACTACTGCCTGTGGATCAGACAGCATGTGTTAGCTGTCAATTTCCCCTTAAAGGGGTTATCCACTACTAGGACAATCCCTCCTTAAACTAAATGTTTGACCCCGATAAAATAATAAAGCCTATACTCTTGTCCCATTCCAGCAGTGTTGACACTCGCTCTGCCAGGGGCTGTGATGTAGTGGAATGACAAGTGGTGCCCAATCAGTGCTGGTGTCACTGTCTCCGCCTTCGGACAAACAACATGAAGAGGAAGTCCAGGACAAACTGCAGCCCGGACTTCCTCTTGTTTAGTTTTTCTGGAGACAGTGACACCAGCGCTCACATGTCACTGTCTCTCTTTAATGTTTGTACATTATTTGGATATGTTTCAAACTAAAATTAAGAATTTCTCAAATTAGTTTATTTCTGAAAGCTCCTCCATTTCACTGCTTGTCTTGGGTCATAGCAGCCCCTCTTTATTAAGCTGTGTGCACACGATGCGAAATTGGTGCGGATCCGCAGCGGATTTTTCCGTTCAGAAACGCTGCAGTTCTGCACTGTGATTTACAGTACAATGTAAATCAATTTGCAAAAAAAAAAAAGGCTGTGCTAATGGTACGGAAAAATCTGCATGAAAACCGCTGTGGAACAACAGAAGTAGCATGCTACTTCTTTTGTGCGGAACTGCAGCGTTTCTGACCCCTTCCATAATAGAAATCCGCAGGGGTAAAATCTGCAGAAAATCCACACAAAATCCGTATCAGTTCCGCATAAAAACCGCACGAAATCCGTGGCAAATCCGCACCTGCGGTTTCTGCCAGGAGATGTGGATTTTGCGTGGAAAATTCTGCACCCCAATCCGCAACGTGTGCACATAGCCTTATACTTTTCTGCTCTCTTCATAAGCACATGATTAAGGCTACTTTCACACTAGCGTCGTACTCGGCCCGTCGCAGTGCATCGGGCCGACGTACCGACGCATACTGTGGAAGCACCGCACAACGTGGGCAGCGGATGCATTTTTCCAATGCATCCGCTGCCCCGTTCTGAGCTGCGGTGAGGAGGGGGCGGAGTTCCGGCCGCGCATGCGCAGATGGAAATGGCGGACACAACGCACCAAAAAACTTTACATGCAACGTTTTTTGGTGCCGACGGTCCGCCACAACACGACGCAGCCGTCGCACGACGGTTGCAACGTGTGGCAAAGCGTCGCAATGTGTCGTTAATGTTAGCCTATGGAGAAAAAACGCATCCTGCAAGCAATTTTGAAAATTCCTACGCTGGTCACCGCATCATCAAAACGACGCATGCAGAAGCATCCGCATACAGCTGCACGACCTGCGTACCTAATGTTAAAGATAGGTATGCGGGCCGCATGCAGAAGTAAGCGGAGATAGCAGCGGAGGTGCGGCTGAGGGCGGGGCTTCACGGAGAAAGTCTGCAGCCCTTCGCAGATCATAAAAACGCTAGTGTGAAAGTAGCCTAAGGCTACGTTCACATTAGCGTTTTGCGTGGTTGCGTCGGGCGCAGCAGCGGCGACGCATGCGTCCCTATATTTAACATGGGGGGCGCATGGACATGCGTTGTGCTGCGTTTTGCGATCCATGCGGTTTTTTTTTTGCCGCAAGCGTTGGGCGCAGAAAACGCAGCAAGTTGCTTTTCTTTTTTGCATCCAAATTTCGGCAAAAAAGGACGCATGCGTCGCAAAACGCTGCGTTTTAGCGTGCGTTTTGTTGTGTTTTTGTTTGCGTTGTGCATCGCCGACGCAACCCCGCACAACGCAA